>NW_006921740.1:5176631-5193191 GCF_000298275.1 Orycteropus afer afer
GAGAGCCAGGATAGGAACAGATACATGCACACTCATGTTCATCACAGCACTATTTACAATAGCAAAAAGATGGAAACAACCTACGTGCCCATCAGCGGAAGAGTGGATGACCAAACTATGGTACATACACATACTGGAATACTATGCAGCACTAAAGAATAATGTAGAGTCTGCAAAACACTGTATAATTTGCATGAACTTGGAGGACATTATATTGAGTGAAATAAGTCAATCACAGAAGGACAAATATAGTATTAGTTCATCGTTGTGGAGGGTCAAGGAAAGGTTTATATATGGATGTAAACTTTCTTTGTTGGTTACCAGGGGTGGGAGGGGAGGGGAGGGAACACTGAAAAAAAAAATGCATTGGCCCATGGCACTTTAGTTTTGTGTATTTCACTGTACATAAATTATATTTCAGTGAAATACATTTTTTAAAAAATGAAGATAATTGTAACATACTCAGAAAGTGGAAAGGAAGGAATAAATATAAGTAATACTGCCTTAAATGTAGTAGATGTGCAATAAATGTTTAATGAATAAATGCTTACAGAATAAACAGGTTTAATAGGGTAAAGGAAAGTCAAGGGCACAGGTGGCTATAAGAATAAAACCCTAGAGGTACCATTGACAGAAATGGGGAAGCTGTGGGGGATGGAGGTTAATCAGCTTTCATATCACATGTACGATGTGATTTCAAGTGAAAGTGTTTCTGTAAATGACTAGAATTTAGGTGGCAGATTAAGGCTGAAAATACAAACTTGGAAATCAGCACAGAGGTAATTTAAAGTTAAGGGAGTGCTATGATTTTCTTCCATGTATTTGGGGAACTAAACAAGATACAAGGAGCACTGGTGACACAACATTTAAGTGTTCAGCTGCTGACCAAAAGGTCAACAGTTCAAACTCACCCAGCTGCTCCACAAGAGAAAAACCTAGCCCCAGGCTCTCATTCAGATTACAGCATAGAAAACCCGATGGGGCAGTTCTACTGTCACGGTAGAGTCACTATGAGTCAAAAATTAACTCTGCGGAACCTAACAACACTTAAGGTACTGTCCTCTGCCCTGCCCTCCAGTCTCATTCATAGGGTATGGTCCTACTGTGTTAAGAACATACTTTCAACAATTCATCGATGACTATGTGCTTACTAGAGCATGATAGATTTTTAAGGTGTCTACAAAGTGTGTATTATAAATGAAATAACATGCCTTATGCCATTTTCATTAGATAGATAAAAGCACAAGAGTATGTGCTTGGAAAGGTATAATGGGAGTAGGGGAAGAAATTATATTAGCTCTTACTGACTCACATCTGACCAAATGCCATAAAGCAATATATCGAGGGGTATCTGTCAAGGCAAAGCTTCATCAAAAACAGATAAACCATCTAAAGCTAGAGTTGCCTGGATTTGAATAACTCACTCAAGGTTTCTATTTAGGAATGTGGAAATACTTTACAACTTAGAAACATATTCATTTTGTGAGATGTCCCTGGAAAGATTGTTTTAAAGGTTATTTTCATTTCCTTAGAGGAACAAGAGGTAAATTAGCGTGTTCTGTATTGCTACAGAACTCATTAAATACCAGCTCACATCTCCATCAGCGAAGCTCAATTCTTTGAGGAATGAAATTGTGCCTTTTGAACAAAGGTATGAGACAAAGTACTTGCATAGAAGCCATAATCGTGCCAGTACCTAGTCTTTGAAGGCAGCAGTGGCATAGTACTAATTGAAGGTCATATTTCACACGCTCAGTGTAGAAAGGACAATCCTGTCCAGATTAGTCTACTCACCCACAAATGCTAATCATTGACGGTGTGTTCCGCTTTTAAAACAAAGGTCTAAGTGACCATAAAGGAAAAGATTGGGAGATTTGACCATGTAAAATTTAAAACTTTTATGTTACAAAGTATGCATGAGAAAAGTTAAAAGGCAAACAACAAAATATTTGTGACATATGACAAGTGGTTAATATCCTAACTTTGCAAACAGTTTATAACAATGAGGCCATTTTCAACCCACCAGAGAGAGAGAGAGAGAGAGAGAACATGTATTTCTGGTCAAGATGCAGGGAAATCTTACACATTTTTGGTGGGAATGTGAATTGCTATAATCCCTTTGAGAAGTAATCTAGCAATATATATTATGTTTTAAATACACACTGAACCCACGATCACAGTCTTTGGAAATAAAACTATTGAAATAAAGGCACCAGTACCTAAAGATACGTAGTCACTGGGTGGTGAAATGCTTAATGCACTTGGCTGCTAGCCAGAAGATTGGAGGTTCAGATCCATCCAGATGAGCCTTGGAAGAAAGGCATGGCAATTCACTTCTGAAAAATCAGCCACTGAAAACCCTGTAAATCACAGTTTTGCTCTGATACACACAAGGGCACTGTGAGTTGGAATCTGGATGGCAACTGAATGTGTGAACCAAATATTTATGTGGTCTCTCTAGCATGTTGACTTCAGTGCACCTGAGTCCAAAAGGCAGATTAAGATTTCAAAAGCGTATATCCCAATAGACTGCCAGGTGGAAGCTATGTTGCCTTTACTTAGTCTTGGAAATCACAGAACATCACTTCCCTGTTGTCTGTCCTAAGCTCACCCAAAAGGAGGAGAGAACATAGACTCCTGCCTCCCTGTGGAAGAGTGTCCGCATCACGTTGTAAGAATAACAACCATCTTGACCATCTTTGGAAAATACAGTCTGCCACATACTTATCTAAGACCTCTGATATATTTTACCAAATAACCACTCCAAATACTGTATAATGATGAAAATTATTTTTCCCGATACTGCCAACAAGGGTATTATCATTCTTTTACATCTTTGCTAATATTCCAAACAGAGATAGAACCTCTTTGTTTTTGTTACTACTGAAGCTGAAAATATTTTTTTATGTTTATTGTCCATTTTCACTTCTTCTTTTGTGAACTGCTTGTTCATATGCTTTATAGAGGCAGTAAGACAGTCATGATCTGAAATTTTAGAGACAGAGTCTTAGAGAACAATTAGTTCAAATCCTCCGTCTTTTACTGATGGGGAAGCTGAGTATCAAAGAGCCCTGTGTTCAAAGTTTCACAAACACACGCAAAGCTTAAATGAGGCAGCCAGCTCTTTGAATTGATAGTAAACCTATTGGATGTATGTGACAGTGAATGAAAATAATTTACCATTTGAATATTTTGGAAAAGGATAGCAATAATGATGGCATACCATTAAAAATGTCATCAATGTCCCCAAGCTGTAAATGTGGAAATTGTTATGCTGGCATATGTCTTGTTGTGTATGTTTTCACCACAATAAAAGTAAGATAATAATAATTTACCGTTTGGAACTGTAGTGAGGTGGAAAATAACATTCCAGTAGAAATCTTGTGGAAAAGAAAACCTGTTCTGTTTGACTCTTTAAAGAGGACCCTACATTTATCTCTTAGGGGATGTTGCCATAGAACTTCAAAATACATCCCCAACAAAAGAGTGTATGATGAACCCTGCATTGGGCACTGCATATAAAATGATATGAGAAACAGACAGACTCTACCTTCATGGCACTTTTCCTCTGCTGCCAGAAATGGATGTTGAACAGATAATCACAAAAAAATCATATAATAAAATAATAAGAATAATATAAATGCAAATTGTAATGATTATCTTGAAAGAAAAGTGCAGGGTGCATTGGAGCACCAGATTAGTCTATTTAGCTAAACCTGAAAGATGAATAGGAGATATTGTAGGTAAATATTAGGGGAAGGATGTTCAGTGAGGAGGCAAAAGCCCAAAGGAAGGAGGGAACTGAGTGTGTTTGAAGTACTGGAAAGAAACCAGTGTGACCAGAGGGAAGTAAGCCCAAGCTGCAGCTGGAGAGGCAGGCAAGGCCAGACCAGGTAAGCAAAGAATGAAGATTCTGATCTTCTCTGGTCTATAGCTTTGAAAGACCCCCTTGGCTATTATGCCCAGAAGGACTTTGAGGTAGGTAACCACGTGAATGGAGGCCCCAGATTATGCAAATGGATAACACATTTAGCTGCTAATGAAAGGTTGAAGGTTTGAGTTCACCCAGAGGCACCTTGGAAGAAAGGCCTAGTGATCTGTTTCCCAAAAACCAGCCATGGGAAGTCCTACAGCCTACAGGTCTACTCTGACACGCATCAGGTCACTGAGAGTTGCAGTCGTTTCAATAGCAACTGGTTTTTAAGCATGTAAATGGATTGCAGCCATCTAGAAAAAATGATGGGAGCTCTGGTAGCGTAGTGCCTAAGGCACTTGACTGCTAATCAGAAGGCTGGCGGTTCAAACCCACTAGCCACTCCTCGGAAGGAAGATGGGGCACTCTACTTCCGTAGTGATACTGCTTTGGAAACCCAAGGAGGGGTCACTATGAGTCGGGTCCGACTCGGTGGCACATAACAACAACAACAACAACAGCAAAAATGATAGTGTCTCGGACCAAGGTGCTGATGGTAAATATGCAAAGATGCAGACAAATTGGGGACATGCATTTTAAGGTAGAAATTTGAGGACTTCTCTTTTACATTTCAGTGCTGTCTTTAATTTATGGGGTACCTCGGGATACTGGAGTGTTTAGCCTTTATTTGAGTTTTGTCTTCTCAATTCATTGGTAACATGTCAGGGTGACTTCAGTGTGGTCACGTGGTGCTGAAACTTCTGCTTCTCTGGGGTAAAGTGTAGTTTCTTAATCTGATGCTCCAGCAGGCAAGGGAGAAAAAGATAACTTGGAACGTGCACTCCAGTTCCTTGGCATCTAATCATTCCCAGAAGCAGAGAGACATGATCAGGCCTAGGGCTGTCAACAGAATAGAAGCCCAGTGGGTTGGAGCCAGTTAGAGAGAAATGGGAAAGACATGCAGGATTTCTGTTTTCCAGAGACACTGCTTAATTCCCCACTGGTTTATCAAAATTTCGTATGCTGGGATCCTCGGAGGAAGAATTTCTTTGTAAGAGAAGTTGCCTTCTATGAGTGGAATATAGAGGTGTCTTTGGGCTAGAATCCTTGTGAAGTGATTCTGATTCCCAAACATGTAGTGAAACTTAACAGTGCAAATCTGTGGTGGTGAGCCAATGTGTTCCCATTTATTTCTCACCATTGCCTTGTGAGACAGGTGTCATGGTGCTCGATTTATGTATGAGGAACGTGACCTTAATGTAAAATATCAACATCTGCCTGTTTTCATCTAAGAATGATGAACAAATCCCCTTTCCCCCAAGTTTAACTGAAGTGACCGATGGCCTAGGCATCTATACTAGCCGTCTAAATGCATTTCATCAGGAGTGAACCTGGAGCAAATTCAGGTTGTCTCTGCACCTAATAAAAAAAAAGTGTCTAAATCTAGAAATAGCATAGGTGTTGTGAGGTTAAATCAACCTTTGTAAAAGCAAAATCAGCCACCATCAGAATCAGTTAGCATTCAGCGTCAGGATTTCCAGGGACACTCTCCCTTCCCCCACAAGTCTCCTATTTGTTGAAAACATCAGGCCAAAATAAAAAGCTTTATCTTTTCATTACCTCAACACTTACAGACTTTTGGAATAAGAGCACTTTAAAAAGGACAGAGGGACATCTCTGTTGATGTTTATATGTGAAATGATGAAAGGCATGAGAAATGATTAAACCTTTGGCCATATTACAGGACTTTTTAAAAGCAATTAAATCCCAGATATTTTAATTACATTCATTCTTTTATTATTATTCCTTCATCTAAAATGATTCTGGGCACCAAAAATACAGAAGTATAAGGCATAATATTTGTAATATTTTACATTCATCATTATTAAATAAGTATGCCCTTCCTTATCTCAAAGGTTTTTGGAATGATTTATAATAAAAGATGTCATTTCTAACCTAAATTTGATGAAGACGTGGACAGTAAATGTTCCGATAGAGACATGCCCAAGGTCTGCTGTAGCACAAGTCAGGGGAGAGGGCATCTCACACAGATGAGCTGAGGGAGTAGGACACCCCCACAGGGATTCCCCAGAGGAATAAATACCAAAAAACATCATCAGTTTTTGTCAGTATGTGTGGTTCACATTTCCCCTCTTTTGCCTCTTTCCTTGCTTGTCTGATCCTAGAGAACCAATCAGAATTGTAATCAGGGTACAGAGGCCTGGAGTCCCTGGGTAGCACAAACAGTTAAGTGCTCGATTACTTACTCAAAGATTAGAGGTTTGAACCCACCCAGAGCCACCTTGGAAGAAAAGCTTGGTGACCTGCTTCTTAAAGGTCACAGCCTTGAAAATGCTGTGGGGCGCAGTTCTGCTCTGCAACGCATGAGGTCACACGTGGGGTCACCATGAGTTGGAATCCACTCTGGGGAAACCAGTTTGGCTTTGGCTGGGCCCAGCTACAGATTTGCATGCCTGCTCTTGGAAAGAAGATTCCTAGGTTGTATATTCTGCCACTTTCTTAAACAAACTTGTTGCTAAGTTTAGTGTATTTAGCTATATTGTGCTCTCAGAGTTCCAGTAATGCAGCTGTGATTCAGTCATGGTGTGAGAGACCCTGTCAACATGGTGAATGGGCCTGCATCATGACAGCAGGAAGTTGTACATGCCATTTCTTCCATGCATCTGGTTGACCTGTGGGAAAGGGCAGACTGGAGCCCAAAGTGCTCACAAAGAGCTGCAGCTTGTTTTCCTACCCTGTACTCCTCTTCTCTCCAAGGAAGCTGCTCATCTTCGTCTTTCTCGATCTATTAAATGTCCCCCTCTCTCTTAACTGGGTAGATTTCTGTTCTTTGCTACCAAAGAGTCTTGGCTGAAACAAACACTCAAAGCACAAGCAGAACTGCCCCCTACGGCTTCCTAGGCTGTAATCGTTAGGACAGCAGATCTTCAGATCTTTTCTCCTGCAGCGATGCTGGTAGATTTGAACTGCTGACCTTTGGGTTAGCAGCCAAGTGTGTAACCATCGTTCCACCAAGACTCTTTGGGGATCTTTTTATCAGATCTGTAATCAATGGCTTTATTCTCCAAGGTAAATTTCTTTTGATGAAATTCTTTTTAATTAAGTCTTAAAGAAATTTTCTATGCTTGGCTCAGTCAATGTTGAGTAACTCAAAGAATGAGTGAATAAAAGCAGCCAAGGTGAATTATCCTTTTCAATTCCTCTGCCCCTAATTTTATCGAGGAACTTTTACATCCAGTTGGAAACTAGCTTTTTTTTTATTCATTCAGTAAGTGAATACTTAACTAGCAACTGCTATATACCAGGTTTATGGGCGGTAGGAATATAAAGATAAATAAGAAAAATGGACCTTGCTCCTGAGGGAGCGCTCACAGTTTATTTAGGGAGACTGCCAAATAAACAGTCATTACAATATAGTAAATGCTACTTAAGGTAGCATAGTGGCTAAAGGCACTTGACTGCTAACCAGCAGGATGGCAGTTCAAACCCGCCAGCCAGTCCTTGGAAGGAAGATGGATGGGGCAATCTACTGCTGTAGTGATACTGCCTCAGAAACCCAAGGAGGGGTCGCTGTGAGTCAGATCCAACTAGACGGCACATAACAACAACAACAATAACAACTAATTCCATTTAGGGTGCTATAGAAACACATAGGTGCAGCACTTGATCAGCCTTTGGGTGTTGGGAGGTGATCAAGGAAGGCTTCTTGTAGGAGGTGCCATCTGAAGTGAGTCTTGAAGGATGAGTTGGAGTTAGCCAGAGAAAATAGCTGAAGAGGGTGTTCTGTGCACATGACCTAACATGAGCAAACAATATGGAGGTGAAAGGTAGTACAGTTCTTTTATGGGAAAATATGAAGTAAGTTTTGTTCCTAAAAGTTATCTTTCAGAATAAAGAGAGTTGCCTTATATTCAAGTATTTAAAAAATCTTTCCTATTACACAGCACTCCCACAATTAATTTATTTTGAACTACAAAGAATCATTTAGGAAAGACACAATAGTCTGAACTACTTGTGTTACCACCAGCTTGTAGGCTTATAGAGGTCATTTAACAAGGGAAGCAAAGAAATTCAATATAGATTTAGTAATTATTTGGGGGAGAATGACTTCACAATTGCAAGTCTTGGATATCATTGCAAATAAGCCTTTTAAAGAGCACTCCAAAGTGAAATGCAATTAGTGGTTACTTTGTGGAGATCATGAGTATACAACCACAGGATGAACGGAAAAATAAAACTGTTCTTATTTTAGGCTAATGGATATTGTGGCTTGAGATAAAATTTCCAATGATAGCATCATGTACCAATGAAAAAAAATTTATTTCCAGCTTCACTATGGTAGAGGAAATCTATTTCCACTTCCTTCTCCTTTTCCAAAAACTCCAAATAATAAACAGAACAAGAAACAAAAATGCAAGCTCCATACTTGATGAAGCTAGGAGGCATGTGTAACCTTGAAGTAGACTTTGTGAAGACCAAAAAGTGGCAAAGGAATGGTGAGAGTGCAGGCAGGTCACACCTAAGTGTCTGCAGGTACAAGCACACAAAGAACTTTGGGAAAGCCCCAGAAACAAAGGCATTGGGCAAGGGCAAAGTAGGAAACTGAGAGTGAGGATTTTAGGAGAAAGCCTGTCTAAGGAATAGTTGAACTTCAACCTCCCTTCCCCACCTCTGTCTCCTTCACTCCCACATGAAATCAAAAATGCATTCTTTGGAGAAACTAAACCAGAGAGTCACCAGACTCTGAGATATGAGGCACAGCGTTGGGTAAGAGTGAGGAGCCCTAGGGAAAACAGGAAGGTTAAGTGAGAATTTATGTATCAACAGTGGATACCAGTGTCCCAGGTAAGAATTCAGAGGATATACCTCTACAGAAAATATACTCCCAAAGCCAAACCCACTGCCGTTGAGTCAGTCCTGACTCACAGCAACCCCTCCTTAGGTTTCCGAGGCAGTATCACTAGGAAGTAGATTCTTTCTGAGGAGTGGCTGCCAGCCTTTGACTGTTAGCAGTCAAATGCCTTAGGCACTATGCCACCAGAGTTCCCAGAAAATATACTACCCCAGAGAAAACCTTCTGGTAGCATAGTGGCTAAGACACTTGCCTGCTAACCAGACGGCTGGCAGTTCAAACCCACCAGCCACTCCTCGGAAGGAAGGTTGGGCAATCCTACTTCCGTAGTGATACTGCCTCGGAAACCCAAGGAGGGGTTGCTATGAGTCGGGTTTGACTCGACGGCACATAACAACAACAACAACAGAGAAAACCTTACAGATACTGACATTTGAGAGTCCCCAGTTTGGAGGAGACCTGAGTGTCTCCCAGTATCCATTCTCTCATCCTTTTTGGTAATAGAACTCCTCCAAGTTTTGACAAAGAATATGACTATCAGATAGAGACTGCATTTCCTAGGCTCCCCTACACGTAGATCCCACTACTTAGTGTCTTATCAATGATGGGAAGAGCTTCTCCTTCACTTTCTTAAAAGAAATTTGCTTGTTTTTTTTGTTTCTCTTGCTTCTTTCAAGGGTAGGATGAGTGTAGTGGTAGTGAGCCAGCTTTAATCATGTGGACAAGGACAACTGAATAGAATAGAATGAAATGGACTAGGGGGGAGAATAGAAAGAGCAGCAGCATCTTCCTCCTGGACCACCCGCTGACCTAGGAGTGTTAAAAGAGAAAGAAATGTAAGAAATGAAAGGTGAGAAGGTGAAAGAAAATAGATGTCAGATATGAGGTTGAACAATAACATGATCATGGTCCTTATCAGAAATCAGCTCCCTAATTATGCAAAGTGGTTTGATGATGGGTAGTCAACAAAAGTAATGGCAACAGTCCACAGTGAGAGTCACTGGTTTCAAGAGCATAACAAGGAAGCTATCCTGTGCCTTTTGTGAATATTTGTAAAATTATGGTCGAGTATGAAGAATTTGAGCCAACTGAATATCAGCATAGTGCCTAAGGCACTTGACTGCTAACCAGAAGGCTGACAGTTCATACCCACCAGCCACTCCTCAGAAGGAGGGTTGGGCAATCTACTTCTGTAGTGATACTACCTCAGAAACCCAAGGAGGGGTCGCTATGAGTCAGGGCCGACTCAACGGCACATAATAACAACAAATGAGCTATGAAAGGACATCCCTCCATGTAGTGGAAGTTGAATGTAACCCAATTTTGGTCTTTTAATCATAAAAAAAAGAGAGAGAAATAAAGAAATGAACTTCTAACTTGTTTGAGTCACTGTACTTTTTGTTGCAGTAGGTTAACCTATAACCTAACTAATACATTATAAAAAAAAAAAAAAAAAAAACTCGCCTACTAGTTCATTCAGGTGCTAGCTTCCAATCAACTTTTTAATGCTCATTATCAACTATGAATGGACAGCCAAGAATTGCCAGGCATTTTATTAAAGCATCCAGCATGAAAGACAGAAACCAGAGTGGAGAAATAGCAAAAAAAAAAACAACTCAAAAGTATCAGAAACAAGGCAGACAGCAGAAGAAAACATCAAAAGAAATATAATTCAGTCCACAGATAAGAGAAGATACTGCATGCAGGACAATAATAGGATGCTGTAAAAATAAATATTCGGAGACTAAGAGCTTGTGGAAATTAAACATATAAAAAGCAGATAATTTAGTGAAAAAGTTGGAAGAGGAAGTTAAGAAAATTTCTCAGAAAATAAAACAAAAAGAATGAAGGGTAAGCAATAAGAGAGAAAAATATTCTCCTGCAGGCAATAAACCTCAAAAATAAATAAATAAATAGATAAATAAATAAATAACTCAGTGCCATAAAGTTGGACCCAACTCATAGCGACCCCTCCTTGGGTTTCTGAGGTGATATCACTACGGAAATAGATTGCCCAACCTTCCTTCGGAGGAGTGGCTGGTGGATTTGAACCACCAGCCTTCTGGTTAGCAGTCAAATACCTTAGGCACCACGCCACCAGAGCTCCTCCAATAAGCCTCAATTATTACTAATATATTTCATTAAGAGTGAAAAGAGAAAATTGTAAGGAGGGATTATCAATGAAATTAGTGAAATGTGATTACGTGAAATGTGATCATTGAAGAACATAGTATTTATACATTCATATATTATTTAATTCAATATATAGGCATAATTAAGTTAATATTCTAAGAACATATTTAACTATTTAATCCATATTCCTAAAATATAGATTTAAATTGACCAAAAATTCTTCCAAAGACTTTTTTTGACCAGGAGACAGGAGGATGGTCTAATTGGGAAAATGGGAATATGTCTGAGATTCAGGACCACCTTATATTTGGTCATATTTGATATGTTCTGGAAATCTTTCAGCAAGATTCACATAGTGATGATACCCCAGAAGCAGGAACCAAACTCCAGACTTACTGCCATCGAGTTGATTCCGACTCATGGCAAACCCCATCGAGTTTCCGAGGCTATGAATCTTTACGGAAGCAGACTGCCTCATCTTTCTTCCATGGAGCAGCTGGTGGGTTTGAACCACCCACTTTTTGATTAGCAGCCAGTGCCTTAACCACTGTACCCCCAGAGCTCCTTCCAAGTAGGAAGTGGTTCGTATGCTGGAAATGATGTTCTAGGCCTGATAATGAATGACTGTCAGCCCTTGAATGGCTTACCATTTCACACCCTGAAATAATTATAAAATGTTACTTGTTTAGGAAAGAAAATGATGGGTTTAGTTTGAGACATACTGAGTGTTTGAGGTGTCTATGGGACATCTAAGTAGAGATTCAGTCTGCAGATCAGGGAGAAAAAAAGACTTTTATTGACTTTGATAGTATTTTTACCTTAGTCCTAAAATTCAGCCTGGTGGACAGTACTATGGCTGCATTCGTGGCCAAAATACTGAAATACTCTGTACCTGTTGGTAAAAGGTCACTTCTGGAAAATTCTCAACTGTCCACCCCCCACACCCCTATCCTAGATCTTCCTTAGGACTCCCAGCTCACAGTCTAGCAATTGAAGGGTTAGTGCTTGGTACAGAAGTGGGCCTCCACTCTAGCTGTCCACTTATTAAAATGTTTTATGTAATGCCTGTTCATAGATCATGAAGACTGAACACATTTCTCCAAATCCAAATCCTTAGTCTGTCATGACTGTCCACAGATCTGGTCCCAAATTGCCTTTCCAATCAAATTGAGCTGCTTCTGGACTTCTCACTTCTACCCAGCTCCCTACCTTCATTTCTTTGTGCTCATTACTCAAAAAGGCTTTTCCTTGCTATCTAAACATTCCATGTCTTATTCATCCTTCAAGAGTAGTTCATTTTCCTCTTCCACTGGAAAGCTTCCCTATCTAGAAGTGATAATTCACACTTTGGAATAATTATCCCCTTCTCATCAAACATATCACTTCCTTCCATCAGAGGTGTCTTAGTACTTCCTGTAAAAGACTTAAGTTCCTAGCAAGCAGGACTTCAGTGTGGGTTTTCATTTTGTCTTCCACAGTGTCTGGTACTCAGGCTTTCTCATAGTGGATAGGCAATAAACAATTGTTGGATGATAAGGGTATGAATCTCAATTAAAGGACTCCACCAGTTGTCTCTGGTTCATAGTTGCTAGCAGTTTCATCACTTCTTTAGATTGCTTGTGTAGAAAAATCTCATACTCAAATGAAAATCTATCTTGGTCTGATACCTACAATATAATATTTCATTACATGTTTAAAAAAAAAAAAAAAGCAACAAGAACAACAACAAAGCAGAAATGCCTGCCGATTTTCTGAACTGAAGCATTTGGTAGAGGGTTGACAAAGTGGCTTGCAATAGTGGGCTCAAACGTAGCAAAAATTGTGAGAATGGCGCAGGACCAGATAGAGTTTCCTTCTCTTGTCCTTGGGATGCTATGAGTAGACCTGACTTAACAGCACCTAACAACATCAAAGCATTTGGTACTTGCTTTTGTGTTTTGATCATCTTTTTTTAATGGAAACTGGTAAGAGTTCTGTTTCCCGCACTGACTTTAATTAATCTTGCAGGAATGCTAGAGCAGAGCTTTTCTTGTAAGGAGTGTTGCTCTATTTGCTCTACTGCAGCAAATCGGGCTCCTCTGGCGACACTGACAGCACAGAGTGAGTCATTGTTTGGCTGTGACACAAAGTGTTTCCTGAAGTCGGACACAAGAACAGAATGCCTAATGGTACCCTGGCACTTACCATCTCTCTCACTCACTCACTCTCCTATTGCCCTTTGGAGAAAAAAACAAACCAAACTCACTGCCATGACTCATAGTGACCCCTCTTTGGTAGAAGTAAAATAAAAATCAAACTTTCAATGTCTGATTGAGATAGTAAATAATTTGCACTTAAGGTCATTGGTATTTAGACAAATTGTATTTTCCTAGTATATTGCGGTTGGGCAATCCTACTTCCGTAGTGATACTGCCTCGGAAACCCAAGGAAAGGTCGCTATGAGTCGGGGCCGACTCGACGGCATATAACAACAACAACAAGAGTATATTGCTAATTGCTTTTTTCTCCCTACTTATAAATAAGTGTATTTATAACAAGTAATAAGGCGCTCTGGTGGCATAGTGAGTAAGGCATTTGGCTGCAAACCAGAAGGTCAGAGGTTCAAACCTACCAGCTGTTCCACGGGAGGAAGATGAGGCAATTTACTTCCATCAAGATTTAAAGCCTTGGAAACCCTATGGGAATTACTATGAGTTAGAATCAATTCAATGGCAGAGGATTTGTTTTGATTTATAAGGCAAAATCTAGGCTATGTCTTAGGCTCTTTTACCAAGAAGCAATATCTGTCATTTGCTGAACAGGTATAGCATCGGCCAAGGCCTGCAGGATACTGTGATTAGCAGTTCCAGTCTCCTGGCCTGAGCACCCAGCCAGATCTCACCCCCTGCAATGCATTCTCATCAAATCCTCATTTTGTCAGAAGCAGGGAAATGAAACTTCATGAGCTGCCATTTTCCTTTCCTCTGAAACGAGAAAACGCTGAATGGAACTAAAGTATCTAATGTCTTCTCTCTCATCTCTTTTTTCATTGATATCTTCTTATGAAAAGATTATTTCTCTTCCCCTGACACTGTATGTGGAAGGTGAATGTAAATGAAGTTAGTGGAGGGATCTATCACTTTGGGTCAGGAAAGAAAGCACACCCATAGCATGAAAGGCAGTTAGGCTTTTTACACAGTGTTTCTTCAGAGCAACTGTCAGAGACGGAATCCTGGGTTGGATACTCCTGTGGCCGTTTTCTCCTTACTGGAATTTGAACTATGTGAAAACCAACCCAATGGCAGCTGTCTCTATCAGACTCCAACGATAAAAGTTTTTTCTGTTACGTACCCAGTGCCCTACTGAGTTCATCAAATGGGTCATACGTACCCCCACATTACCATGTGTCTGGCTGGGATAATTTACCAGATAGGAGATTCTCATCTATTTGATTGGAGAGTTTTAGCCTTCTGTCAGCCCAGAAGGTAAGTTTGCCAAGTGTCAAGGAAAGGTCCTGGACTTGCCCACTGAAATTGGGCAGTTGGGGATAAAAATAGGCAACCAGTGCCACCCTTAATGACATCAAAGTATGGCTCCCAATTTATTGCCTGTATGGCAGTAATTTCTGCAATGATATGTCTACCAGATACTCCATGGTTATTAATAAAGTACAATCCTAGTTTCTTTGTACTGCTGTAACATACCACAAGAACAGGAGTTTATTTTCTCACCAGTTAGGCTAGAAGTCCAAGTTCAGGGTATGGCTCTAGAGGGAGACCCTTCTTTGACTATTTCTGCTTGGAATTACTAAAGATTCATGTGCCACTGTCACTTCAGGTGGCATTGATCTTCCCCCTGTGTCTGCCCACATGTGCCTTGCCTGTGCTGCTCTTTAGTTTAGGATCTACCTTACACTGATGACCTCAGCTGATTACATTATGTGGGATTATATTAGGGAAGGTGATTACGTTTCATCCACAGGTGCACTACCAGTTGCCGTTGAGTCAATTCTGACTCGTGTGTGTCAGAGTGGAACTGTGCTCCGCAGGGTTTTCAATAGATGAGTTGTTTCAAGTAGAGCACCAGGGCTTTCTTGCAAAGCACCTCTGGGTGTTCTCAAACTGCCAGCTTTTCTGTTAGCAGCCAAGCTGTTAGCCATTTGCACCATGCAGTAGCTCCATCCACAGGTATGTTGTTGTTGTTAAGTGCCGACTCATAGCGACCCTTTTACAACAGAAATAAACACTGCCTGGTCCTATGCCATCTTCCCAGTTGCTATATTTGATCCCATTGTTGTAGCCATTATGTCAATCCATCTTATTGAAGGTCTTCCTCTTTTTTGCTGACCCTCTATTTTACCAAGCATGATGTCCCTCTCCAGAAATGTTTCCTTCTTATAACATGCCCATAGTACATAAGGTGAAGTTTCACCATCTTCACTTGTAAGGAGCATTCTGGCTGTACTTCTTCCAATACAGATTTATTGGTTCTTCTGTCAGTCCATGGTATATTTAATATTCTTTGCCAACACTATAATCCAAATGCATCAATTCTTCTTTGTTCTTACTCATTATCCAGCTTTCACATGCATATGAGGTGATTGAAAATACCATGGTTTGGATCACTTGCACCTTCCTTGGTCCTCAAAGTCCCATCTTTGCTTTTTAATACTTAAAGAGGTCTTTTGCACCACATTTCCCCAGTGCAGTATGTCGTCTGATTTCTTGACTACTGCTTCCATGGGCATTGATTGTGGATCCAAGGAAAATGAAATCCCTGACAACTTCAATCTTTTCTTTTTCAGTTTATCTTTATTTTATTTATTGGTCCAATTGTGAGGATTTTTGTTTCCTTTATGTTGAAGTGTAATCCATACAGAAAGGCTGGCATCTTTGATCTTCATCAGTAAGTGCTTCAAGTCATCTTCACTTTCAGCATGCAAGGTTGTGTGATCTGCGTATCACAGATTGTTAGTAAGCTTTCATTCAGTCCTGATGCTTCATTCTTCTTCAGATAGTCCGGTTTCTCAGATTATTTGCTCGACATACAGACTGATAAGTATGGTGAGAGGATACAATCCTGATGCACACCTTTCCTAATTTTAAGCCATTCAGTATTCCCTTGTTCTGTTCGAATGACTATTTCTTGGTTTGTACAAGTTCCTCGTGAGCACAGTTAAGTGTTCTGGAATTCCCATTCTTCTCAGTGTTGTCCATAATTTGTTATGATCCACACAGTCAAATGTCTTTGCATAGCCGGTAAAACACAGGTAAACATCTTTCCAGTATTCTCTGCTTTCAGCCAAGATCCATCTGATATCAGCAATGATATACCTCATTCTACATTTTCTCCTGAATCTGGCTTAAATTTTGAATTCACAGGTATAAGGGTTAGTATTTCAACACATATTTGTGAGAAACACTATTTGACTCATAACAAGAATGTAAGTACTGAAAAGGTCATAGTACCTTCAGAGTTGGCCCTCTAGTTTCTTACCTGCATTTTAATAAGCTTATCTCTCTGTTGTTGTTGTTATGTGCCATCGAGTTGGGCCCAACTCCGAGTTGGGCCCAACTCATAGCGACCCCTCCTTGGGTTTCCAAGGCAGTATCACTACAGAAGTAGATTGCTCAACCTTCTTTCCAAGGAGTGGCTGGGGGGT
>NW_006921740.1:5195326-5203274 GCF_000298275.1 Orycteropus afer afer
GGGTTTGAACTGCCAGCCTTCTGGTTAGCAGTCAAATACCTTAGGCACTATGAGTGTTTTTTTGAGTGCCCACTAAGTGTTTTATAGGCAGTATCGAATTTAATTTTTGTAAGTCACTAAGGTGTGTATTATTACTATCCTTGTTTTACAGACGAGAACAGACATTTAAGAGATTATGGCACTTGCTCAAACTCTCATAGCTAATAACTGAGAAGACTGACACTCAAGCCGGTGTCTGTCTCCAGAGCTTGTATGCCTCACATAAAGTGAGCTCTGAGTCTAACATGTCACCAACACACATCTTGCAACAGCAGCATGGCCTTTGAAATTAGACAGGCTTGGTTTGACTCTCAGCAATGCCATTATTAGCTCTGCAAAACTGGGCAAATTCTTTAGCCTCTGTGAGACACAGTTTCCTTATCTATAAAATGTGGACTATAATACCTACCTCACGGAGTGATTGTGAGGCTTAAATGAGATATGACATGGAAAACTTTCAGCTTAGCACATGGCCAAGGTTTAGTAAAATTTGCTAGTATAATTTTTTTGGGAAAATATTTTTCCCCTCTGAAATCAATCTAATTTGATTACAAATACATGTGAAATATCTTTAATTGTTCTCAGTAATTTTTGGGAATTTATCATCAGTGAATGTGTCTAAAGATTCCTTGAATCCATTTATAGCTTCATCTTGTACAGCTTCTAACAAATTAAAAATTTTCCCACATGATACGTAAAGGAGCATAATACAGTATTTCCGTTTAGCTGTTCCAGAATGATCTTCAGTCCTTCATGCATACCCTGTTGTTAGTTGCTGATGAGTTGGCTCTGACTCTTAGGGACGTGATGTAGAACAGAACAAAGTTGCCTGGTGCTTTGCCATCTTCACGATCATTGGTATGCTTGACTCCATCCCATGGAGGTTTCCCTCATTTCACTGGCCTTCGACCAACCATGGTGTCTTTTCTAATGATTGTTTTTGTTTTTGTTTTTGTTTTTCCTGAAGACGTGCTTAAAATAAGTGAGCTGAAGTCTCACCATCCTCACTTCTGAGAAGAATTCCAATTGTATTTCTTCTAAGACTGGTTTGTTCATTCCTTGGGCAGTCAATGGTATAGTCCAATACTCTGCCAATGCCACAGTTCTAATGTATTAACTCTTCTTCTGTCTGACTTTTTCATTTTCCAGTTTTCATGTGCCTATGAAGTAATTTAAAAAAGACCATGGCTTGGGTCATCAGAGGGCTATTGGTTTATGAAAGTTTGCCTTAAAAAATGATGGAGAGGAATAGAGTGCCCCTTAACAGTCTGAATCTTCTAGCTTGAGCATCTGCCTGAGCAAGTGGAAGGAGATTAGGCTCGGAGTTGAGAGACATGCTTTCTTCTCTCACTTGACATCTGACCTTGTTCATCTAACTTAACTTCTCAAGTCTGACATGGAGAGAAAGTAGGCAGTCTTCACTATCCCTCCTCACTCCTTGAAACTGTTATATGAAAGTCACTCTAAAAATATCAAGTGATGTGACTCAGCAGAAATGAATCTGGTGCATGCAGGTTTGATTTCCCCGAACCCAGACAAGAATTTTATATTAAAGGTAGAACGTATACAAAAGGTAAAGCATAGTATTTTTCTCTTTTATTAAGTTATGCATTTTTGAGTTATGCTAAAAACCAAGCTCCGCAACCACTAAAGCTCAAGTTTAATAAAGCATTTTCCTTCTTTAATTAAAGAAGTGGAAGATTTTGTTGAACTCTGAGATGAAGTTGTGGTGCTTGAGAAGCAGAATGATCAAAGCCAAAGGAGAGATGTCAGCCGTGGGAACAGCAGTTCTGAGTCTGGTAGTGTCAGAGCACTCATTTAATCGCTGTGGCAGCCCAGAGCTTGTTTTTGCACGAAATGCTTTCTTATCTTCATTTAGCCAGTGTGACTGCCACATATGCAGTGGCTTATGTAGATAAATATTTGTTGACTGTTGCCTCTAAATGCCTAATTTACTAGAAAGTATGGTAATTTTTCCTGATCAGTGTTTCTCAAATATTTTTGCTTGTTTGAGAGCAAGAAATATTGTTTAACTCAGAACATAAGTGTGTATAAGGTTGTGTGTATGCACATTCACATGCATACATGTACACACACATGCAAATTGGAAACAAGTTTTCCTCCCAAACCTTTGATGCATTCTATTTTTTATTCCACATTTTCCTCTTCTCTTGTTTTTTTACTCTATTTAATTAAAAAAAAAAAAAAAAAAAACCTTTTTACTGTGATTTGGGTGAAATTTTACAAAGCAGATTAATTTTACATTCAACAGTTCATACACATTTTGTTTTGTGACACTGATTACATTCTCCACATTGTAACAGCTCTCCTCCCACTTCCTCCCTGTATTTACCCTTTCCCTGTGTCCTTCTTTCCTATGCGTTCCTGCCACCTACCTTACTGTCTGTGAAAATGCTGCCTTTCTGATCTCCCATCATCATAGTTGTTCAGCTGGTAGCCCTGTCTACTGTAGTTGTTTGGCTGAGAGTTAATCCACATTTTTTCTCCCACTCTGTCCAGGATCTCCAATTTTGATCCCTTTCTGAGTGGTTGGCATTGGTAGCTGGGTACCACTAGTTCTTCTGGTCTCAGGGTCACATAGGTTGAGGTTGTCATGGTCCATTAATCCTTTGGACTAATTGTTTCCATGCATCTTTGATTTTCTTCACTCTTCTTCACTCCAGACAAGGAGAGACCAGTAGTTTCATCTTAGATGGGCACTCACAAGCTTTGAAGACCCCAGTCACTACTAACCAAAGTAAGATGGAGAACAATATTTTTGCATACTATGTTATGCCAGTTGAGCTTATTGTCCCCTGTGACCATGGTCCCCAGCCCACAGGCCAAGTGATTGACTCCCTCAAGGTGCTTAGTTGTGGCTAAGAAGTTATCCTAACTTGGTACCCTGTTAGCTTTAAACTGCATATGGACATATTTATAGCTCATATAAATATGTATGTAAGAATATCATTTGTCAAAGCTATGCATGGTCATGGGTATATTCCCATTCGTTTATCCATATCTGATCTTCTTGTCTCTCTACCTATGCATCCTCCCGTAGATCAGTGTTTGCTATTACTGATAATGCAGTACAGTGTCCGCAATAGTGTTTACCCTTATTATCTCTACCTCTTGTTTACCTCTCCATGTCTTCCTTTTCCTTTGTGATACCACGCTAGTCACACACTTTTGTTATATTGCTTTCCCTTCACCTATATAAACTATTCTTATTCAATTTTAAAATAATGTTCAGCATTGCTCACTCAATTAACTGCATGGCCCATTAAATTGCTATGACCTACTATTTGAAGAACACTGGTTTTAAAGATCCCTCTTATCCTAAAGAACTTTCTCCCTTTGCAGGCCTTCACATGACCTCGAGGGAAGACTAGCTACCCTCTATTCAGCTCACCTCCACTAGACACACATACCACTGTCTCCACCACTGCCTCTACCACTGAACCCTTTGGACCCTCAGGTGGAGAGAGCCTGCTGCAACGGAGTTTTTCCCTAGCAAGACTCCAGCATTCCTTCATAAGAAGCCAGAATCTTGAGAACTTTGTGAATTTTGACAAACAACTTAATCTCATGAACTTTTTAGTGTTATCTTAGAATCAGGAACTCAAGAATTCCTGTGATATGCCAGTGCCAACTCAATGCTGGACACACAGTAGGACTGCAGTAAATACTTATTGATTAGTCACAGGCCCAGACCCACACTGAACACAATTTAAATTGTGCTTTTGCAGAAGTAGCACCGATCTGTGCTAGATACAATTACATGGAGTCTCCTACATGGGCAGTGTCTAACATGAAGATTAGAAAGTTGTAAGAATGTTGGTTGTAGCAAGAGTCCAGGCAAGGCATTAATACCTGAAGCAGGAATATACAAGATACCGAGAAAAGCAGACAGGTGCAGGTAACGTTAGCAGAATCTAGATCTATTGGGGTGGAAGGAGTCAACAACTGTAGCTGTCTTGTTATCGTTAGCGAACAGCTGAGGCCCATCTGACTTTGTTCCTAACAGTGGCGCATCAGGACTTAAAAGGGATTGTGAGCAGTTAATGTAATTCCTGACCTCTTAGAAGTGTGTCTGGAGACAGGTCCACATATTTTGTCCAGATTTGAGGTTTGCACATTGGTCAGAAAACCTCATTTAGTCAGATCCCTGGCATTGATGGAGTGGGGAGGCTGAGGATTCAGACTCTAAGACTGCCCCACTATTCCTGTTTCATCAGCATTTTCAATCCTAATAGTAGGGACCTGGATTGGCAGGAACAGGTAACGTAACGTGGCTGTCTTTTCCAACTTGCAGACTATGTGATTGCCTTCTCTCAAATCCTGAATTGGTGCAATGGTAACAGAACCAGCACAAGGCAGAGACAAACCAGGAAGTGTAGAAAACATTATGAATGTAATTAATAGATAATTTATGGAAAGAGTTATAAGTTTTGTGAGCCAGAATATATTCTAAACTTACCTGTTTAGACCAAATGCTATACTTAGAAGCCCATTCCTGAAATTACAGTACTTAAAAGTCACTCTCCATAAGCAGTGCAAAAGTAGATTTGGAGACTGACCTCTCCACTGTTCAGAATACCAGGATTTTGAGCTTGGTTTATCCTACGTCATGCTTTGTTCTAGAATTAAACTGATTTCACATTGGAATTGTGTTTTCTTTCCAGTATCTGAAATCATTCTAGATCAGAGTCCTAAACATTTGCCTACTAGTTTAAAGTTTAGGTGAACACACTGTTAGTAAACAGTTTTTATCCTATACTTACACACTTTTAACTCACTGCCGTTGAGTTGAATCCCACTCATAGCGTCCACTCCTTGGGTTTCCGCGGCAGTATCACTACAGAAGTAGATTGCCCAACCTTCCTTTTGAGGAGTGGCTGGTGGTTTTGAACCACTAGCCTTCTGGTTAGCAGTCAAATGCCTTAGGCCCTACGCTACCAGCGCTCCCTATACACTTTTAAGACTTTTAAGGTTGTGTTATTGTTATCATTTGATGCTTAAAGGCACTAATAATCTCCAATCTCTGTTAGTCAGGATGGGCCAGCCTTTGCTACAGTAATAAAATATAAGCCTTGAAATTGTAATTATTTGAAACAATAAAAGTTAATTTCATACTTATGTAAAATCCAATGCATGTAGCGTAGCTCTTTGGGGTGGTTTTTCCCAAAATGGTGATTCTACCTGGTGACTCTGTCTTCATAGAGTGCTTGCTTTCAGCCACAAGGGGGAGAGGGAGAGGATGAGAATTAGGCTGTGAACAGGGAAGATCACAGAAGACCCATAAGGGATCTGGCCTGGTGGTGAGGTACTTCACTTTTGCCTACATTCCAATGACCAGATCTAGTTGAGTTCTAGAGAGTGGGAAATGTAGTCTTCCGTGCACCCAGGAAGACGATGAGAACAATTTGGTGAACATGTAGCCGTGTCTCTACCTCACAATTTAATATGCCCCCAACTACAGTGTCTACTAGTTAATTTTTTTTTCAATGCCCAATATAAACTGGAATTGGGATGCCTGGGCTTAGGAGTCTGACTCTCACTCACTTTTTTTTTTGTTATAATTTTATAGAGGTATAATTTATATAAAATAAACAGCACCCATTTGAAGTATAAAATTTTAAGAGTGAAACTACCACTGCAATCAAGATACAGGACACTTTGTCACCCTCAAAAGCTTCCACGCACCACTTAGGAGTCATCCCTCCCTCCACCTCCTGCCCCAGCCAAACACTATTCTGTTTTCTTTTCAGTTAACTTTTGAGGTAAAGGGTTAGCTTAGTGTATATGCACATCATTTGAGTAAAAGTGTTTCCATAAAGAGAATATAAAATAAAAATAGCAGTTCGTGATAAACAAATTATAGTTCCAAGGTTATAGTATGTGGAAGTTTGCAAAATTTGTTGTGTTTTTGTAGACTTTGTTATTATTGGTTAATAATTGAAAACTTGGTGAGTGTAAATTTTACAGAAGAGTTTTCATTCTCTCTGCATTAGACTTGGTTGTGACTTAAAGCAGGATATTTGCTGTTCTTGCCTGCAGCATCTTTCCAGCTCCCTGAAACAGTTCGTAGAATTTTCCAGCTGGAAGGGCCTTAGGGAGTGTATTAGGAAGTGTATCGTTCAGTTGCCTCATTTTACAGATAAGGAAACTGAAGCTAAAAAGTTGTAGAGGTGAGGTGACATAACCCAGATCCCCAAGACTCCAGAGCTTGTTTCCCCATGTCACACTGCCTTTTTATATAAAGATTTCTTCTTGTTAAATATTTTTAAATATCATTTAAAATGGCACTGCTAAACCTAAAACTATACAGTTTCTTAAGGAAGAACTAGGGGCAAATTTAGGAACCCTAATATATGGCATACATAGACCATCAAGCATAACTCAAAATGCAAAAACAGCAGAAGAGCAACTAGATGAATGAGACCTTCTCAAAATTAAATTTTTATGTGCTTCCAAAGACTTCTCCAAAAGAGTCAGACCTACCAACTGGAAAAAAATATTCGGCAATGACATATCTGACAAGGGACTTATCTCTACAGTTTATAGAAGTCTCCAACACCTCAACAACCAGAAGACAAGTAATCCAATTAAAAAATGGGCAGAGGACATGAATAGACTCTTCACCAAAGAGGATATTCAGGTGGCCAACAAACCTGAAGAAATGCCCTTAGAGAGATGCAAATTGAAACAACAATGAGATACCATCTTGCCCCAGCACTGGCAGCAAAGTTCAACAAGGCAGCAAATAACAAATGCTGGCAAGGATGCGGAGAGATTGGGGCTCTCATACACTGCTGGTGGGACTGTAAAATGGTAGCAACCACTGTGGAAAGCAGTGTGGTGATTCCTTAAAATGTTGGAATTAGAAATACCATTTGATCCAACAATCCCATTACTAGGTATATATCCTAAAGAAGTGAAAGCCAGGATAAGAACAGGTATTTACACACACCCATGTTCATCACAGCACAACTTACGATAGCAAAAAGATGGAAACAACCTAGGTACGCCTCAACAGAAGAATGGATAATCAAACTATGGTACATATACACAACGGAATACTCTGCAACCCTAACGAATAACGTAGAATCTGCAAAACACCGCAAAATGTGGATGAACTTGGAAGACATTATGCTGAGTGAAATAAGTCAATCACAGAAGTACAAATATTATATTAGTTTTTTGTTGTAATAAAAGTCAAGGAAAGGTTTATATATGGAAGGAAATTTTCTTTGTTGGTTACCAGAGGTGAGAGGGGAGAGAACTCTGTTAGATAGGTAGAGACAAGTATTAATTTGGGTGAAGAGAAGGGCAATGTACCAAATGTGAGTGATCAACATAGTGGCATTGAGGAAGAGGAAAACATAGAAGGGTGCATGAGAGGTACAGACAACGAAGATGAACCCTTTTGCACTTATGGTACTACTGTGTTGTCAGTGAAAGCAAACATGGCTATACAGGTGGATAGATGGATGGACAGGCTGAACTATCAGGTATGTATGCAGGGACAGGCATGGCCAAGACCATGTACAGGGTTGGCAAACAATGTGTTTACAAGTGTATTTGTATGTTCTATAAGAATGCCCAGGTATATAGTAGAGCTGACAAGGAATAAGGTTGTAGTCACTTCTTGGCCACAGCCAGCTACCCAGAGAGAGCAAGTAGTTGGACATGTTGGCTCGGGACCATAGTCACAGGGGGCATCAAGCTCAAATGGCATAACATACTACACAAAAACATTGTTCCACATCCTACTTTGGTAAGTAGCGACTGAGATCTTAAAAGCTTGCAAGTGGCCATCTAGTGCAATGCTGGATCCCTCTTCATCCAGAGCAAAGAAGAATGAAGAAAACCAAAGACATGTGGAAACAATTAGTCCAAGCGACTG
>NW_006921740.1:5204264-5219576 GCF_000298275.1 Orycteropus afer afer
GGGAGCTATTGCAATGTGGTAAATTGTAGTCAATGTCATGAGACAAAGTGTATGTGAACTGCTTTATGGAAAGTGAATTTGCTATGTGGGCTTTCACCCAAATCATAATTAAAAAACAGAGTATTTTCATTTCTGTTCCAAAATTATTTCAGTGTAGCTCTACTCAAAGGTAGCCACAGTGGAGCAAATGATTTCTTACTCTTTTCTTGGACCATCTGAACACAGAGGGTTTCATTTAGTTTCCACTTGGGTCTGTATTTCATGAGCCTCATTTATTGATACACAATCACTTGGCCTAATAGGTATGAGAAATATTGGGCTCACCTTGATCCTCATCTCATCTTTGATCCTCCACTGGTATCATCTAGAATTCCTGTTAAGTTCATCAAAACCTGATGGTCCCATACTAGAACTAGTGACTTCTGCCCTATATCTTTAAGAATTCCTGTATACTCAAACATGGTTTGAGAATTTGAACCTAAACTCAGCTTTTATCCAGTGGGAACTAAGATTGTGCCTGTCCCTAGGTGTTTTTTGTTTTTGTTTTTTTAAAGTGTTAACCAGACAAATCTCTTTCTAAATAT
Source organism: Orycteropus afer afer (assembly GCF_000298275.1). NCBI lineage: Eukaryota > Metazoa > Chordata > Mammalia > Tubulidentata > Orycteropodidae > Orycteropus > Orycteropus afer. Next base: position 5,204,849 of record NW_006921740.1, read on the forward strand.
GTATCTAAATAATTATCTTCATTAACTTTTGTTGTGTCTCAGTATTATCAACAATTACTTCAGTTTGTCCCATAATTTCTAGCTCACTGCCTAGCTCTTTTATAATTAAGCCTGTTGTAGCAAAAAAAAAAAAAAGTTATTAAACGTTCTCTATACAACACTCTTCAATAACCATTATGTTCTGCAGGGATAGTTTTTGGTTTATCAGTTCAATTCAACTCTCAATTTAATGACTGTGCTAACATAAAAATACAAAGGCTATGAAATTCTCAACAGTTTGAGATTGAAATAGTACCAAACACAGACACTGAATCTTTTAAAAATCAATTTGCTTGCTTTTAGAATAAATGTGACACAGGAATAATATGACACAGGCTACAAACTGGAAAAAGTGCTGATTGAACTTAGCAGGAAGTAGCAACAACTTTCAACATATTCAGTATTTGTGTGCCAGAGGATGAGAAATGAATCCCACCAGGATTCATCAGTCTTCTATCTCAGCGAAATTTCTAGAGTTCTAGTGCTCTGGGCCCACCACTTGTCTGGCAGTTTGTCGTACTGTGGTAGCTTGCATATTGCTGTGAGGCTGGAGCTATGCCACCAGTATTTCAAGTATCAGCAGGGTCACCCATGGTGGACAGGTTTCAGCAGAGCTTCCAGACTAAGACAGACTGAAAAGAAGGAAGGGGCCATCCACTTCTCAAAGAACTGGCCAGTGAAAACCTTATGAATAGTGGTGAAACACTGTCTGATATATTACTGGAAAACTTTATGAATACCCCTAAAACGTTGTCTGATATAGTGCCAGGAGATGAGCCCCTTAGGTCAAAAGGCACTCAAAATACAACTGGGGAAGAGCTACCTCCTCAGAGTAGGGCTGACCTTAATGACATGGATGGAGTAAATCTTTAGGGACCTCCAATTGCCAATGGGGCACGACTCAAAATGGGGGGAAGGGGAACAGATATAAGCATCTATTAATAATTGGAATGTAGAATGTATGAAGTGTGAATCCAGGAAAATTGGAAGTAGTCAAAAATGAAATGGAACACATAAAGATCAATATACTAGGCATTAGGGAGCTGAAATGGACTGGTATTGGCCATTCTGAATCAGACAATCATATGGCCTACTATGCCAGGAAGGATAAATTGAAGAGGAATGGTGTAGCATTCGTTGTCAACAAGAGTGTTTCAAACTCTATCCTGAAGTACAATGCTGTTAGTGATAGGATAATATCCATATGTCTACAAGGAAGATCTGTTAATACTACTATTATTCAAATATATGCACCAACCACCAAAGCCAAAGATGAGGAAATTGATTTTTATCAACTTCTGCAGTTTGAAATTGAGCAAACATGTAATCAAGAGTTCTTGATTATTACTGGTGAAGATAAAGGTGGAAACAAAGAATAATCACCAGTAGTTGGAAAGTAGGGCTTTGGTGATAGAAATGATGCCAGAGATTGCAGGATAGAATTTTGCAAGACCAATGACTTAATCATTGCAAATACCTTTTTTGAACAACATAAATGGTGGCTATACATGTGGACCTCACCAGATGTAATACACAGGAATCAGATTGACTGCATCTGTGGAAAGAGGTGATGGAGAAGCTCAGCTTCAGTTGAAGTGGAAGACAGTTAAAATAAGTCCACCAGAGCCAAAATATTACCTTGATTATATCCTACCTGAATTTAGAGACAATCTAAAGAATGGATTTGAGTCATTGAACACCAATGACTGAAAACCAGGTGAATTGTGGGATGACATCAAGAACATCATGCATGAAGAAAGCAAGAGGTCATTAAAAAGACAGGATGTCAGCAAAGACTCTGAAACTTGCTCTTGAATGGAGAGTAGCTAAAGCAAAAGGAAGAAATGGCAAGATAAAAGAACTGAACAAAAGATTTTAAAAAGCAGCTCAAGAAGACAAAGTCAATTATTAGAATGAAATGTGCAAAGACCTGGAGTTAGAAAACCAAAAGGGAAGGACACACTTGGCATTTCTCAAACTGTAAGAACTGAAGAAAAAATTCAAGCCTCAAGTTGCAATATTGAAAGAGTCTATGGGCAAAATATTGAATGATGCTGGAAGGATCAAAAGAAGATGGAAGGAATACACAGAATCACTGTACAAAAAAGAATTGGCCAGCATTCAGTCATTTCAGGAGGTGGCATATGATCAAGAACCAATGGTACTGAAGGAAGAAGTTGAAGTGCACTGAAGGAATTGGCAAAAAACAAGGTTCCAGGAATTGACAGAATATCCATTGAGATGTTTCAACCAACGAATGCTGTGCTGGAGGCACTCACTCGGCTATGCTAGGAGATTTGGAAGACAGCTACCTAGTCAACTGGAAGAGATCCACATTTGTACCCATTTCAAAGAAAGGTGATCCAATAGAATGGAAATTATCTAAAAATATCATTAATATCACACACAAGTAAAACTTTGCTGAAGGTAACTTAAAAATGGTTGCAGCAATATTATTGACAGAGAACTTCCAGAAATACAAGCTGGATTCAGAAGAGGACGTGGAATGAGGGATATCACTGATGATGTCAGATGGATCTTGGCTGAGAACAAAGAATACCAGAAAGATGCCTTTTATTGACTATGAAAAAACATTTGACTGTGTGGATCATAATAAATTATGGATAAGATTGAGAATGGGGATTCCAGAACACTTAATTGTGCTCATGAGGAACCTGTTCATAAACCAAGAGGCTGTCATTTGAACAGAACAAGGGGGATACTTCATGCTTTAAAATCAGGAGAGGTGTGCATCTGGGTTATATCCTTTCATCAATAACCTGTGATATGCACACGATACAGCTTTGCTTTCTGAAAGTAAAGATGAGTTGAATCATTTACTGATGAAGATTAAAGACTACACTCTGCAGTATGGATTCCATCTTAACATAAAGAAAACAAAAATCCTTACAACTGGACCAGTGAGCAGCATCACAATAAATGAAGAAAAGATTGAAGTTGTCAAAGATTTCATATTATTTGGATCCATAAGCAACACCCATGAAAGCTGCAGTCAAGAAATCTTACATCATCTTGCCCTGGGCAAATCTGCTGCAAAAGACCTCTTTCAAGTGCTGAAGAGCAAAGATGACTGGTTGAAGACTAAGGTGTGCCTAACCCAAAACATGGTATTTTCAGTACCTTTATATACATGTGAAAAGTGGACAATGAATAAGGAAGATCTAAGAAGATGGATACTTTTTGAGTTGTGGTGTTGGCAGAGAATGCTGAAAGTACCATGAATTGCCAGAAGAATGAGCAAATCTGTCCTGGAAGAAGTGCAACTGGAATGCTCCTTGGAAGCAAGAATGGCCAGACTTCATCTTACCTAATTTGGTCATGCTGTCAGAATCAGAGAAAAAGTTGAAGACTCTCTGCATGATGGATTGGCACAGTGGCTGCAAGGATGGGCTTAGGTATAGCAAGGATTGTGACAATGGCACATGACCAGGCAGTGTTTTGTTCTGTTGTACATAGAGTCCTATGAGTTGGAGCCAACTTGATGTCACCTAACAACAACAGTGCTCTGGACATGTTGAAATATACCTTCTAAGTTAAAGAATAAGTTATTATATCCAGCCCCTCTACAACTACAGGGAGTCACCACATCTGGTAGACCTCTTTGGATTTTGGAGGCAACAGATTCTTCATTTGGATGTACTACTCTAGCCCATTTACCAAGTAACCAAAAAAACTGCTTGTTTTGAGTGGGGCCCAGAACAAAAGAAGGCTTTGCAACAGGTCCAGGCTGCAGTGCAACCAGCACTGCCACTTGGGCCATATGATCCCACTGATCCAATGGTGCTTGAAGTGTCAGAGGTAGATAAAGATGCTGTCTGGAGCTTTTGGCAAGCCCCTATTGGTGAATTACAGCACATGCCCTTAAGATTGTGCAGCACAGCCCTGCCATCCTCTGAGGATACCACTCTCCTTTGAGAAACAGCTTTTGGCTTGCTACTGTGCCTTTGTAGAGACTGAATGCTTAACCATGGGCCACCAAGTAAGTTACCATGTGACCTGACTCGCATATATTGAAATAAGTTATGTCTGATCCGTTAAGCAATAAAGTTGGGTATGCACAACAGTACTGTATTATCAAATGGGAGTGGTATACATTGAGATTGGGCTTGAGCAAGTCCTGAAGGCACAAGTAAATTGTATTAGGAAGTGGCTCAAATCCCGTTGATCCTATTCCTGCTACATTACCTTCTCTATTCCAGCCTGCACCTGTGGCCTCATGGTGAGTTCCCTATCGCTAGTTGACTGAATAAGAGAAAACTTAAGCCTGACTTACAGATGTTTTTATACAATGAGTAAACATCACCCAAAAGTAGACAGGTATAATGCTATAGCTCCATTTTGGGTCAGCCCTGAAGAACACTGGGAAACAGAGGGAAATCCTCTAATGGGGTAGAACTTCAAACAGTGCACCTGGTTATTCATTTTGCTTGGGTGGAGAATGATGACCAGAGGTATGAGTGTATGTTGATCCATGGGCTGTGGTGAATGGTTTGACTGGGTGGTCAGATGGAAGGAACATGATTGGAAAACTGATGAGAGGAAAGTCTGGGGAAGAGGTATGTGGATAGACCTCTCTGAATGATAAAAGAATGCGAAAATGCTTCTCTTCCTTACGAATCCTCACCAAAGTACTGCAATAAATATGGTGCTTTACCTTGAAAAGCACCAGAAGTTTGCTTGGGGACTGGAGCATTGGAAGGGTTGTAGCTTGTGTGTTATTGTGAGGTGCTGGGAGGAGGATTATCAAAAGCAAATACAAAACTATAACATCACACGTAGATGGGTATACCTCAAAACACATGCAGGGATCTGAGGTACACCTGTTGCCATTGAGTTGATTCCGACTCATAGCAACCCTATAGGGTAGAGTAGAACTGTCCCCATTGGTTTTCCAAGGCTGTAATTGTTACAGAAGCAGTCTGCCACATCTTTCTACCATGGAGCAACTGATGGGTTCAAACCACCAACCTTTCAGTTGGCAGCCAAGCAATTAACCACTGTGCTACCAGGGTCCCTGATCTGAGGCAGCTGATGAATGTTTGAGGTGTATTCGTGAGTGTGTTTTGTGTATTTTTACGTGCCTCCATTCGGCTTGGTGCGATCTTCTGTGTTTACCTAGCGTTTCTCCTGTGTGATAGCATATATCAGTCACATTGGAACAAATTTGAATTTTCAGAACTAGTGTTACCATAGGACTGACAGTACACCATAGACAGATCACTCCCTTTATCTATAAAAGCCCAAAAGCTCTGGAAACTTTGTAAGTTTGGTACAAATTCATTTATTAGCAAAACTTAGTGTGAATATTGATATATTTTTCAGAAATACTACATTTGAGAGAAAGTCCTGTTGCAGACCCCACTGTGCCACCAGGGCTCCTTACAATTTCAGGTACCAAACTCTGAAGGACACTGCTTAGTAAACACGAGTGAATGACTGAAACGTTTTGAACCACAGTGGTTAAATAAACCTAATGTTTTAGGTCAAATGCTGATTTCACACATGTAGATAAATAACATATTAGGACATGGTACACAATTGTCTGAATCCTATCATTTTACTAATTTAAGGAGAAGTTTGCAACGCTGTTTTTTTTTCTGACTCGTGGCAGTCCCATATGTATCAGAGTAGAACTGTGCTACATAAGGTTCCCAATGGCCAATTTTTTCAGAAGTCAGTCACCAGGCCTTTCTTCTGAGGCAACTCTGTGTGAACTCAAACCTCCAGCCTGTCAGTCAGCAGCTGCACACATTAACCGTTTGCACCATGTACCTAAAGGAAACTGAAAGATATGTCAAAGAAGTAGTGAAGGCAGTGTTTCCCAGAGTGTGTTCAGAGAAACACTAGTTACAGCAGATGCTCAGAAGCACTGCATAGTCTTCTCTGCCTCTTTTAGAGATCAGCACAGTTTCAGTGTATTTTTGAGACTCTGAAAGATCCCATTGAGTAAAAAGAAAATACTTAATTTTATCTTACATGGATTCTCAAAGGTACTGGTCTTTGAATAAGAACCTGGTAATGACTCATAGAGAAACCCTGGTGGCATAGTACTTAAAGCACTCAATTGTGAACCAAAAGGTCAGCAGTTTGAACCAGTCACTCTTCGAGAGTGGCAGTCTGCTTCTGCTAAAGATTACAGCCTTGGAAACCTGGTGGGGCAGTTCTACTCTGTTCTATAGGGTCACTGTGAGTAGGCATCGACTCGATGGCAGTGGATTTTTAACGACACATAGAGCATGTTGTAAGACCCTCTAGACTAAGATATTCATGATGTTTAAAATGAGCTATTGTCAGAAATTTCTGTTTCTCATTTGGAAGTGTACCATATAAATCCAGTGCGGAGGTATTGTATACATATATTGCTTTAGCTTTAGAAATGAAAATATAAGAATTACATCCTTACAACAAATGGAAAATGCATTAGATGTGCTTGACTTACCCAGTGATTTTAGTTTTCAGAATTTTCTATATAAACTAGTAATTATAATGATGCAACCATCAAATGGTGTGTAATTATATCCATGAAATAATGGATAATGAGCACTTTTCGGAATGAAACAAAAATGTATATTCCCTTAAGTAATTATTGAATGATGAAAATAAATTAATTTACTTCACTACTTAAAGAATGAAAATTACTACGATCCCTGAAGCAGTGAATATGCATATATATATATAAGTTCTTTCATGTGAAAAATTATAACAGAAGAATGCTGAAATACTGAGAAAAATGTGGCACTCCCTGCCTTTCCTCCGATAAATTCAGTCTTTCAGCTTAAGATGGCAAATTTAAAGAGAGGCTGGTAAACAGATGTTTCTTTCAGAGCTAGCAGGAGATGATGGGATCAGGATTTAGGCCAAGTTCCTTTGTCTCTTGGGCCCACACATTTAACCCCTAACTAGAGGAGGGAGCTCTGGTAGCATAGTGGCTAAGGCACTTGACTGCTAACCAGAAGGCTGGCGGTTCAAACCCACCAGCCACTCCTCGGAAGGAAGGTTGGGCAATCCTACTTCCGTAGTGATACTGCCTCGGAAACCCAAGGAAGGGTCGCTATGAGTCAGGGCTGACTCGACGGCACATAACAACAACAACAGAGGTGCCTTCAGTTTAAAACAAATTTGATAACAGTGACATTTCTTCCTTCCCCTACAACCTCTTCCCTTCTTCTCCTTACTTCCCGAAACACCCAACCAAAGCAAATGGTATGTTGTGAAATTCTGAAATGCAAATTCTAAAACCCAAGTGTTGGAGAATACGTTTCTCAACTATTCCCCTTCTTGTATGGCAGTTGTATGCTGGCATATTTCACATTAGCATTTTAGAAGTGTTCCATTTCACTCCATTGCTGAAATTGCTTTGATCATTTAGGCTCCATCTATATAACAAAATACCTGCATTGAGCCACAGTTGGTGTTATTTGTCAAGAGAATAGCTGCTACTGGTAACCATCCACTTAATTCGGTTGATTCCATGGAGACAGACTGCTAATGCAGCCCCAAATCATAAATTGATCATAAATTAGTTTGTTTAGTCGCTATTTATAGACACATGCTCAGATTTTCCTGATGGTGACAGTGGCATGGGATCGCAAACGTATCATAAAATTGAGGTACGTGCCTTTTTGATGCGAGAGACCTTATATGAACTGTGAGAATAAAATTGAGGAATCAAATAAATAAATGAGTAAAAACCTTTCTGTGATTTATAAAATTTCATTCCCTTCTAATGTTACTTAATCAAGTCTTCCTGTCTCTCTGTGAGGTAGTTATTGAATTTTTTCATAAGGTTAATCCTAGAAAATTAACCAATTGCCACGAGCAGTCAGTAATAAGCTATGGTGGTGCAGTGCCTAAAGCACTTGACTGCTAACTGGAAGGCTGGCAGTTCAAACCCAACAGCCACTCAGAGGAAGGAAGATTGGGCAATTTACTTCCATAGAGATACTGCCTCAGAAACCCAAGAAGGGGTCTCTATAAGTCAGAAATGACTCGATGGCAATGAGTTGAGGTGAGAGTCAGTAATAAAATGATCAAAATAGATAAACTTTTCAGTTTTACTCAAAATTTAAAGATGTGTCTGATTAGAAGTATTTTGGAAATGAGGTAGAGGACAGTACTTTTTTAAAACCGAGATGTCACCAAAAACTAAGACTTTGGAGTAAATTTCTAAAGAACACTTCTGTGTCCCTAGGCCTCCTCTGAAGACAGATTCTTATATGGAGGACTTGGATTTTTTTTTTCTTCTTTTTGATTCATGATAGGGAGTATTATAGGTTGTTAACATGGGGAGTGCAGGGAAGTTCTGCTGTTCTTATACCTTCTTGGTAATCACTAAGGCGTTGCTGAAACAGTGTTCCTCTGTTATTCGTAAGAAGTACTCTATTTGACATTTGGACTTTGACACGTATTTCTAGAATAATATGTGTGTACTCGTGCCAAGTTATTGCCCATATAAAATGCAGTCCTCCTGTGTAGCACAAAGTGCTAGACAAACAGTGTCACAAGCAATCTTCAAATAGACCAACTACAGAGGTGGGTAATGTGAAGGAGACCATTTTGTAATTGCAGAAGCCCACTGAGTTCCACATTCCAGCATCCTCCCCAAAGCTCCTTTTCCTACCCTTATGTTTGTATTCAATGCCTTCCAGGTTCTTCTCATTTTTTTCATTTCCCCCCAACAATCTAGCAACAAATATTTTATATGGTGGCTGGAACCATTCTAAGCACCGAGACGATACAAAGGAACTCATCAACCTTCTTAGCTTACCACCTGACCAAGTCACCTGTTAGTTACATACACAAATAGACTGTCCAAGAATCTATAATTTAATTTATATTTAATTGTAGTTGACTTCCTTAGCTCCCAGTCACCTAAACATCACCAAATCCATCTTGACTTTAGGGCAGTGATGATTTTTTTTTTCTTGTCAATAAATTCTAATATAGTAAAACCTACAAAAGCCAAGAATTGTGTAAGGCAGAAACAGAAAGGTTAGTGGTTCGAACCCACCAGCAGCTTCATGGGAGAAAAGGCCTGGCTGTCTGCTCTTGTAAAGATTACAGACTAGGAAACCCTATGGGACAGTTCTCTCTGTCCTGTGGGGTCGCTGTGACTCAAAGGCATGCAACAACATGACTAGCACAATGCATTATCAATAGATGGCACCTGCTATGTTACAAACATCCTTTTCTTTTAAATGTGATATAATGCTGCACTGTTTCAGGGGACCACTGAAGTTTAAAGGTCTGCCAATCCCAGACTTAGGTCTTCTTGTAATGGGCAATTATTCTATCTGCTTGTTCAGCATCTTATTCCACTATTTACAGAGCAGTGCTATGAACCACTTCTTCCTCTCTTCACATTTTTTTTTTCCAATCAATTCTCAGTAAGGGCAGAACTGAAGACAACCAGAGACAATGAGATGACTAACTAGCTTGTTACATCATGAATCTTGTTTTTTACCGACATTCCTCTGTAGACTGGCCAGCAGAGCCTCGGTCACTCTGCTAATCATCTGGTAGCTGGTGCTTAAGTGTTTTGCAGAGGTATTTTTCCATGTACGTTGTGAGCTTTCATCTTTCCTTCTCCCTCAAAACTGCTGACTCCAGCTTCAAAGATACGCTTCCCATGACATAGGCAGGTTATTTAATCTGCCCGCTTCAGGTTCCTCCTCTATAAAATGGAAGTGTTAATAGTATTTACCTCAAAGGGTTATGATGAGGATTAACTTAATATTTATAAAGTTTTTGGTGCATACACCAGGAGAACAGTTGCTGTCAAGTTGATTCTAGATCATAGTGACCCTCTGTGTTCTATTTCACGACTGTGACCTATTGGAAGCAGATGACCAGACCTTTCTTCTGAAGTGCCACTGGGTGGATTTGCACTGCCAACCTTTGGTTAGTAGACAAGAACCAAACCATTTATGCCACCTAGGGAGTCCTTGGTACATTAAAAAAAGAAAAACCACCTTGGCATCGAGTCATTTCCGCCTCACGCTGACACCATGTGTTGCAGATTAGCACTGCTCCATAGGGCTGTCTGTGGAAGCAGATCACCAGGTCTTTCTTCTGTGACACCGCTGGCGAGTTTGAACTGCCACTCTTTAGTAGATAAGCACAAACCGTTTGTGTCACCCAGGACCTTCTCTTGGTACACAGTAAGAGTTAAATAATTTTTTGAAAAAAGGAGATGGGGGAGTGTGTCTGACCCTTTGGATATGTGACTCTTTAAGCTTCTTAGAGAAAAAGGAAAGATCTGAGAAGTACGCTTCTTCCAATAGAGAAAGATTTGCACTTTCTTTTCCGAGGTAGGCGTGGAGTGACATGAAGGAATTTGTATCTAAAAGATCAGAAGTGAAAGATATTGCCTAAATATCTAAAGGCAATGCTGGCAGCTTGCCTAGATCCATGAAGTAATTTATGGCAAGGTGTTCATAGTAACCCCTTTGAGACTCTTCATAGTAGATTTTAAAAGGAGACAAGAGAAATAAACTGGAAATATGTGGGGATGGAGGGAATTGGGGGCAAAGCTTATGTGAAAAGTTTAGCCGTTATCCTCTGTATTTAATAAAGGCTAAACCAAATTATTCTCAAAGAGGATATATATTTTTATCTTTTTTTAAAACCCTTGTCTGGCTTGCAACTTTTTCTTAGTTTCTTCCATGGAGAAGGACATTGGCCACCTGCTTTGCTAAAGAAAGCAGGCACACCTTTGTGTGGCATGTGCTAAGGGGTGCTGTGCCAGCCACCATGAGACATGGAACTTCTTTTTTCTCTCCCCAGATGTTCCTTTGGAGTCTGGAGGACAGAAGACTTACCATGCCCTTGGCTTGTATTCTGTCTGACTGGGCATGGGTGGCCCCATTGCGGGCCCTCATGTCCCCAGCACAGGGCTTAGTCTCTCATTCTAGCCAATAACTGCCCTTTGCCCCCAGCTTTCTTGACCCGAGGCAACTCGGCTGTAATTTGCTCTTAGGCTCTGAGGTGAAGCCTTGTCAAGCTGCAGCATATGTTTATCTTGTGATTCACAGACAAGAAGAAGGGAAGCAAATTCCAGCCTTTTAAGAAGTTGTTTGGCAAAAGGAAAAAGAAAGACACTTCACTATCCCGGGAAGAATCAGTGGGGAAGAAGAGTTACTCTCACCAGAGTGTCAGCAATGGGACCTTCTCTTCAGATGAGGAGACCCTGGAGGACAATCTAAGGTAATAACTTACACTTTCTTTCCAGATCTTCAGCCAGATCCCAGGGTGGAGATTGGGATCCCAAAGAGAGCAGGTGCTGATTTGGGTTTCCGCCAGCAGGAGCGGAATCATAAATGTGTTCCATCTCTGAAAAGTGGAAGACATAGGGCATGCTTGTGGCCATTGGTGGATTTTGTGTGGAGAGGTCACCTTGGAGGGTTAGTAGGAGTCTGACCTTGTTTTCTGGGAGTGCACAGGGATCCAAGACTCTCTGCCCTCCATGGTGGCAGAAGACAACACGTGGCTGACTTGGCTCCACAAGGTTCCTTGGATTAAAGAAGACTGCTTCTCCGTGTCCCGTTGCTTAGCAAAGAGGAAAGGCAGTCTTAGACAACAGGAAGCAGAGTGCTTAAGCACAAGGTGTTCTCCCTTCATTGGAATGAAAATTCCTAGGGTCAAGTTCATCCCCTTGACCATCTCTGGCAGTATCAGGAACCTGTCTGCAATGGGGCTTTTGTCTTCTGCCCCTTGTTTCCTATGCCATTTCTTTCTTTCTCTTTTTCCCCCTCTTAGAGCACAAGCACTAAATCTAGCTGTGACAGTGTCAAGAACTCAGAACAGCAGGGTCAGGAGGTACTTTCTCACCTGAGTGCTGGGAACTGAAGTCTGAGTTAGAGGTGGTTAAGCTTTGGGAGCACAGTGGCTAAGACACTTGTCTGCTAACCAGACGGCTGGCAGTTCAAACCCACCAGCCACTCCTCGGAAGGAAGGTTGGGCAATCCTACTTCCATAATGATACTGCCTTGGAAACCCAAGGAGGGGTCGCTATGGGTCGGGGCCGACTCGACGGCATATAACAACAACAACAACAACAAGCTTTAATACTAACAGCTTAGAAATCAGCTCCTCTGAGGAGCCTTTTCCAACTACCTCATCTGATTTCTTTGCCCTTGCCTGTGTTGCCATAGTGCTGTGTGCCTGGTTCCAGCAAGGAACTTGTAGTTTTGTTTGGAAATTAGTGATTGACTTATCTCTCTCTCTCATTAGACAGTTCCACAAAGTGAGGGGCCAAGTTTCATCCAGCCTCATATTAGGTGCTCCAAAAATGTTTCCTATGAATGAGCAGCACTATATAAGTTACTCTCATACATGTTGAAAGCAGAGATGATACAATCTTTGACATCCATTCTGTGCTTCCAGGACAGAGACGAAAACACCCCCTGTTGTGTGTGTCAGGAAGTAAATTCTAATAGACATCACTGTCGTGCCACAATTACAAAGTCCTCAGGCTAGCAGCACACATTAAGCTTCATGATGCTCACTGACATCCCTTCTTTAGTTCTAACCGATACTGACCCTTTCTCTGAAAGGCCTGTGTTTGTTTCCCATCGTCTTTACCCTTTAAGATAAGAAAGCTATCAAATTCAACTGCAGGGGAGGATTTAACTGAAAGGAGAACAAAACTAGCACTGAACAAACCAGTTGTTGGAATGTCAGTGCTAATACATAGTTGCATGTTGTCCATTATCAGTCAGTTTTTATTTCACTTGGGTTTCTTCAGTTGTAAAGTAGGAATGTGAACATTTTTGCCTCTTGGTCTCAGGATGAGGTACAGCTCTTAAAAAGTGGCTGAGGAGCAGTTCAGTTCACCACCACTCTCTAGTCTGTCATACTGTGATGGCTTGCATGTTGCTATCATGCCACTAGTATTTTCAAATACCAGCATAGTCAGCTATGATAAGGTTTCAGTGGCACTTGCAGACTGAGACAGACAAGGAAGAAAGGCCTGGTGATCGACTTCCAAAAATTAGCCAGTGAAAACTCTTTGGTACACAAAAAATTGTCCAGTACTTCAACTCATTTACGTTGGGTGTGTCCTGTCAAGAGGGACTAATCACTGGAGAAGGAAATCGTGTTTGATAAAATGGAGGGTGGCCACAAAAGGCAAGGGAAACCTTTTGTGAGGTGGATTGACACAACGGACACAACAATCGGCTCAAACATAGCAGCCATCGAGAAGATGGCACAGAACTGGGCAACATTTTGTACTGTTATATATGAGGTCACCATCATTGGAGGTGACTCGACTGCAGCTAACAGCAACAGCAGTTTAATGCAAAATGAGACCATATCTGGAAAGGACAGTCCTGTGAAAACACAGCTCTTCTTTTTTATATTGTTGTTGTTGTTAGGTGTCATTGAAGCAGCTCCAACTCATAGTGACCCTATGTACAACAGATGAAACACTGCCCAGTCCTGGGCCAGCCTCACAATCCTTGCTATACTTGAGCCCGTTATTGTCTTTTTAATATTAAGTTGTGCTTGTGTAATGCCTAAGGCATTTGACTGCTAACCAGAAGGCTGGCGGTTCAAACCAACTTAGCCACTCCTCGGAAGACAGATTGGGCAATCTACTTCCGTAGTTATACTACTTTGGAAACCCAAGGAGGGGTCACTATGAGTCGGATCCAACCCGATGGCAGTGAGTTTGGTTTGGTGCTTTGCCAAGTCCCTGATTTCTTACTGACTCATGTTGCACTCATAAAGGAGCCTGGACCAAATGGTTCTCATTTGAGTCCTCTGCAATTTACATTGTGGGGTTTTCTTTAAGGTTTTAAGTTTTACAAAGCCTTGGAAAATTCCACATTGGATCAAACACCACATTTCTCCAAAATATAGGTAATATCATCTATTCTTGTTATTGTTTCTTACTTGTAAACCTACATTTATGACACATACATTATAGTTTAATTAGTTAACACTTGTCTTTATAATAAACTTACCTCGTAAAGAAGATTAGAAGAATAAGCTTTGGACTATGAGTTTAATGTCTTAAAAATTTTTTTTAATTAAGATAGGAATATAAGAAAGTAGAAATCCTTTTAAAACATTTATTTCCTTTTTCTTCTTGGAAATTGATGATTGCAATATGATCCTACCCACAAAGTAAAAATTACCTATATTTCTTATAATCTAGCTGAACTTTGATCATCAGCCCTGTTTACAAATAGAAAAAAGGAAAAATACTTCTCTAAAAATCCTTATCTTCACTTTATTGGTCAATTAGTAGACAAGTTACTTTACATTGTGTAGTTATTCAAAAGTTTTCCATACATTGTATTTGCTATCTCCAAAGTGAACAGTTCTCACTAAAACACAAAGCTCAAAATTCCGTTAATATGATTTTGGGCAGAGGTTTCAACGAGGCAGATGTCAGCCCAACTTGAAGAAAAATTCCCTAATAACCAAAGCTGTTTAAAAATGAGAAGCCTAGGTGTGCGCCAAAAGGATTCAGGGCTGATGAAGGTGGGATTTCTACACTGGATGGGAATTTAAAGGAGATAAACTTTAACATACTGTTGAACTCCAAGAATCTGTGATTCTAGAACTGTCTCCATGGCCAAAAATAGCTCCTTATTGATCTACTTCTGCTTGAAATTTTCCATTTCCTTTGGGCTTTTAAAGCATTCTGTTTTTTCTCTGG
>NW_006921740.1:5219801-5224871 GCF_000298275.1 Orycteropus afer afer
AAGGCACTTCACTGCTAACCAGAAGGCTGGCGATTCAAACCCACCAGCCACTCCTTGGAAGGAAGGTTGGGCAATCTACTTCTGTAGTGATGCCGCCTCGGAAACCCAAGGAGGGGTCGCTATGAGACGGGGCCAACTCGATGGCACATAACAACAACAACAACAGCAAGGATGTAATAGGGATCATTTCCAAGATTTCTTTGACCGCAGGCCCTTTTGGCACAGAGCATGTCCAGTGACGTGTATTAAAGCTACTACTTATTGAACCTGTGTTTTCCATGGATGAACTCATTTAATATTCACTGCATGCACTTCAGGGGTCCCCAAGACCAAACTCAGGTTCAGTGATTCGCTAAAAGGTCTCACAGAACTCACTCAAGTCATAAAACCCACACTTATGTTTCAGTGCAGCAAAAGGATGTAGATGAAAATTAGCAAAGGAAAGAGGCACGTAGGCAGGGTTCAGGAGACACCAGCCATGACCTTCCAGTTGTCTTCTCTCAGTGGGGTCATGTGGACAGCAACAGTGTATAGCAGTCCCTGGTCAATCAGGGAAGCTCACCTGAGCCTTGGTGTCCAGGATTTTTGTTTATTTTTCAATATTTTATTTTTGTTGTTATTGTTGAAAATGTACAGAACATAACTTATTCAGCAGTTTCTACACATACAATTCATGACAGTGATAGCATTTTTCAAGTTGTGGAACCATTCTCATCCTTCTTTTCCAAATTATTCCTCCACCGTTAACATAAGCTCACTGCTCCCTACGCTACTTCTCTAACCTATTGAGTTGCTGTTGTCAGTTTGATCCCATATAGGTAGTTCTTTAAGGAGCACAATGCTCAAAGCAGATATTCTTTACTAATAAAGCTCAATTTTTGTTTGGTTTGAAGAAGACCATTGGGATATTGGGATATTTTTGGTTTAAGGTTTAAGATTTAAAAATTTTCTCAGGTCAATAGTTTTGGGAATTCATTCAGCCTCAGTGGCTCCAGAAAGTCTGAATTCTATGACAATTTGAAATTTCATTTCACATTTTCCTCCCTTTTGATCATGATTCCTCTTCAGAATCTTTACTCAAAGCATTAGTAACGGTGGCTAGAGTGCCCAGAGTTTTCACTGGAGGTTGATCACGTAGCTATGATTGACAGCCCACATGTCTGGCTTTAGTCTCCAGCCCCTCAGGAGGTCAAGCTGATATTATGTGGCCCAAGGCCCACACCACAAACACATTGTTGGCACAGACTGTTCCCAGGTTAACAAAGATATGTAGGAAGTTCTTCCCTAAATATCCAGTGCTGCTATAACAGACAAACCACAAGTGGGTGCTTTTAACAAACAGGAATTTATTTCTCACAGTTTGGGAGGTTAGAAGTCCAAATTCAGAGTGTCAGCCTCTAGACAAAGACATTTTCTTTCTGTCACTTCTGGAAGAAGGTCCTTGTATCTTCTGAGTTTCTGCTCCTGGGCAGTCTTCATGTGACTTGGCATCTCTCTTCCCCCATCTCTGCTTCTTTCACTCGCTTGTATAATTTCTCTTATATCTCGAAAAATACTGACTTAAGACACCTCCTACACTAATCCTGTCTCATTAAGATAACAAAGACTAAACCCAAAAAATAAGCGCATTGCCATGAAGTCAGTGCTGACCCATAGCAACATATAAGACACAGTAGAACTGCCCTACAGAGTTTTGAAGGTTGTAATCTTAGTGGAAGCAGACTGCCACATCTTTCTCCTGCAGAGTAGCTAGTGGGTTCAAACTATCAACCTTTGGGTTGGCAGCTGAACATTTAACTGTGGCACCACCAGAGCTCCTTTAAGAAAGACAACCCATACCCAAGTGGGATTATAACCACAGGCACAGAGGTTAGGATTTATAGCACATATGTTGGGTGGAAACAGTTCAATCCATAACATTCCACCTTTTGGCCCTCCAAAATTCATGTCCTTCCCACATGCAAAACACACCCCATCACATCATCACAGAAGTCTTAAATCAACTCTAAATGCAGAATCTCATCTTCTGAATAATTTAGATAAAATATGGATGAGATATTAGGCATATTCCATCCTGAGGCAAAATTCCTCTTCATCTGAGAACCTGTGAAATTAAAATACAGGTTATCTGCTTCTAAAATATAATGGTGGAATAAGCACAAAGTATACATGTCCATTACAAATGGAAAAATTGGAGAGAAAGAAGGGATAACAGGCACCAAGCAAGTCCAAAACCCAGCAGAACAATTTACATTAGCTCTCAAGGCATGAAAATAATCCTCTGTTCTCTGAGACCATCTAGGCAATGGCCTGCCCTCCAGACTCTGGATTCTGGGTGGATGGCCCTCAGCCCTGGGGCTTAGCCTTGCCTTCCAGGCCCACTGGAACAGCAGCTAGGCTCCCTTGGCTTTGGGTGGCACCATTCTCCTAGTCCATCTGAGAAGTGACCCTATCTCCTTGGCCCCAACAGGGCTCATTCTTCTGCCCCTTGGGCATGGCAGCCCACCCCTTTAGCTTTGGGCGTTGGCACTATCCTCCTGGACAAACTGAATTGTAGCCCCACACCCTGGAAACAAGTTGGTAAAGATCTGACTCTTTGAAGCCTAGAAGGCTGTGGCTCCACCCTTTGAGACCCCAGAGGTCACAGCCCCACCCTTTGAGACCATTTTCCATGCTCCTTCCAATAGTTCTGCTGATCTCCAAGTTGCTCCAGGGATGATCCTTTTTTTTTTTTTTTTCCTGAGAGGACAACATACGTAGCTCCTTTGGCCTATTTCCTGCCTATAGAATTCAAAGAGGCAGACAGCAGCATTCTCTCCTTTTGTTCTTTCTCTGTGGTAGTTGGTAAGATCCCTCAGTCATAGGCTTAATTTCTTTAACAAAAGATTGTGTAGCCAAATTTTTGGTGAATGTTCCAGGACACATGTCCTTATTTCGTACAACAGAATTTGTTGTAAAATCTTTTAAGTTCCATTTTCATTTTGCACAGTTCATTTTTAAGTCTATCTCTTTTGTCTCACACTTTACTATATGTAGCAAGGTGAATCTACACAGCCCCTTGAAGATCTTACTTACAAATCTCCTCAGTCAGATATCCAAGATCATCACTTACAAGTTCTACCTTTCACCAAACATTTGAACATAATTCAGACAGTGTCTTGGCCACTGCATAAAAAATATTGCCCTTTCTCTATTATGCAATCATATGTTCATCATTTTCATTTACAGCCTCACCAGAGCCATAGTTAACATCCACATTTCTAGTAACATTTTGTTGCTGGCACCATTTGTATTCTCTAAGACAATAGAGACTTTCTAGCTCTCCTCACTGCTTCTGAGCCCTCATCAGAATTGCCTTTGACATCCATAATTCTACCAACAGTTTCTTTAAGGCAATTTAGGCATTTACTATTGGGCAGTTTAAAACTCTTCCAGCCTCTACTCATTATCAAATTCCAAAACCACTTCCACATTTTAGGTATCTGCTAGAGTAGCACCCCTACTTCTCAGTGCCACATTCTATCTTAGTATCTAGAGCTGCTGTAACAGAAATACCACAAACAGAAATTTATTAACAAACAGAAATTTATTTTCTCATGGTTTGGGAGGCCAGAAATGTGAATTCAGGGTCCTGGCCCTAGGGAAAGAAAGGCTTTCTCTGCCTCTTTTGCTTGCTTCTTGCTTAATCTCTTTTATATCTTAAAAGAGATTGATTTAAGACATACTCTGCACTAATCTGTCTCATTAACATAACAAAGATAACCCATTCCCAAATGAGATTATTACCAGAGGCATGTTGTTGTTGTTGTTGTTGTTTGCCGTGGAGTCGCCCTCCTTGGGTTTCCGAGGCAGTATCACTACGGAAGTAGGATTGCCCAACCTTCCTTCCGAGGAGTGGCTGGTGGGTTTGAACCGCCTGCCTTCTGGTTAGCAGTCAAGTGCCTTAGCCACTATGCTACCAGAGAGGCATAGAAGTTAGGATTTGCAACACATGTATTTGGGAGACACAGTTTAATCCATAACACATTCCAAGGGCTTAGAGGTTGTTTCCCAGGGCCAAAGAGAAAGAGCAAAACTTTCTTTGGTCAAGGTTAATCCTTTACTGCATACTATAACTCTCTGAGACTGATGTTATTATCTCCATTTCAAAGATGAAAAACTGAGGCTAGAGAGTGACTTGCCAAAAGTCATGCAGGTGGTAAGTTAATGAGCCACTATTCAGACAGTAAAGAGTAAATTCTTAACCATCTGCTACTCTGCCTCTCAATGGACTTGCAACCTTTATATAGGGTGCTAGTCACAGGAACTGAGCTGTTCTACTGGTCCTGGGTCATAAGGCTCAGGTATGTTCCTGATTCCAGCTGCCTGCTTCAGGCCTTGCTTCCTACTGAGACCCTCTTGCCCTGTTTCCAGTTTTTACCTAACCCCCAGCTTTTGCTTTATCGTGCACAATTACAGCACTTCATAAAGCGGCAGCTATAAACACGGTGAGAACTGAAGGAACTCCAGGAAGGGAGCTCAGCCTGGAGCTGAAGCTGTCAAACAGTGTTCAGGCATGAGGAGAGCCTGACCTAGCTCCAGATAATGATCAGGATTTGGAGTAACTGAGCCCAATGTCCCTTATGAACATAGGTGAAAAGAAGACTGCATGTGAGAGCTGGAAAATGAATAAGGAAGACCGAAGAACAGTTAATGCCTTTGAATTGTGGTGTTTGCGAAAAATACTGAAAAATACCATGGACTGACAGAGAATGAACAAATCTGTCCTTGAAGAAATGCAGCCAGAATTCTCCTTGGAAGCAAGAATGGCCAGATTTTGCCTACTTTGGTCATACTGTCAGAAGGGACCATTCCCTGGAGAAGGAGATCATGTTTAGTAAAGTTGAAGGTTAGCGAAAAAGGGGGAAACCCTCAGTGAGATGGATTGACACAGTGGCTGCAATGGCGGGCTCAGGTGTAGCAAGGATTGTGAGGCTGGCACAGCCCTGGGCAGTGTTTCATTGTGTTGTGCATAAGGTCGCTATGAGTTGCAGCCGACTCAACAGCACCTAACAACAAAAACAAGGGTAG
>NW_006921740.1:5225111-5232219 GCF_000298275.1 Orycteropus afer afer
CACTCCTCGGAAGGAAGGTTGGGCAATCTACTTCCGTAGTGATACTGCCTCGGAAACCCAAGGAGGGGTCGCTATGAGTCGGGGCCGACTGGACAGCACACAACAACAACAACAAACACAGAGGAAAGGGGGGGAAAATGTCTGGAAGGATGTGCCTCTGCCTTTTACCAATGACTAACCCTCAGAGATGTGATCAAGCATGGTTTTCATTTTATTTTCCTAATTTTT
Source organism: Orycteropus afer afer (assembly GCF_000298275.1). Classification (NCBI taxonomy): domain Eukaryota; kingdom Metazoa; phylum Chordata; class Mammalia; order Tubulidentata; family Orycteropodidae; genus Orycteropus; species Orycteropus afer. Next base: position 5,225,340 of record NW_006921740.1, read on the forward strand.
TATAATAAGATGTACTGTTTTTATAATTAGAACATGAAGTAAAAATATATGTATATGTATACTTTGATGGTTACCAGGTGTGAGTGGGGAAGGGAGGATAAACCCCTAATTAAATAGTAGAAACATACTAACTCTGAATGAAGAAAAAAATAAAATTATTAATAATCCAAGAATATTTTATATATAAAAATAATTATCATATCATGGCCTCCTGGATTATAATTTTCAACCACCGTAAATATGTGTGGAAATCTTCTGGTCTCTGACATGTGGAATTTTTTTCCCCAATCTTAAAATACAACTTTTTGAGTATCTCTATAGAGTAGTAAAAAAGAGAATATGTTTTAAAAGAATGAGAAACCATCAAAAATATTTTTTTCTCCTATGAATTGGTAGAAAGCATTTTTCTCCATTTAGATAGCATTGGAAAAAATTTTTTAAAAAGAAAACAAAATGAAATTAGAAAAGCCATATTTTCCTTGACCATTTATCCTCTATCTGTGGGAAGCTGCGATGTCCTGAAATTGAACAGGGAATAGAAAAGAGATCCAAAAACCATTAACTGAATGAAACGTAGGGACTAAGCAGAAGAATGAATAGACTGGGGCTGGGTAAGTCCAGGAGAAAAGAAGGTTGCTGAAGCCCTTACGGCAATTGAAGAAACACGATCTGTGACAAGAGCAACAGATGAGGAGTCAGAGTCCTCTGTGAATGCAGGTGCTTTGACTCACTCATGAACTGTGTGACCATAACCACTCCAGCCCTTTCATCTGTTAAATGGATAAGCTATCACCCAGGATTATTATAAGTGACATCATACTATTTGCTATAAGGCACTTTACAAATGCAAGCTAATAATTGTTACTGAGATAAAGAGGATGCTGGTTAGTTTTCTATTTCCAGAGCATAAACCAAGAGGAAATTGATTAAAATAATAGCTAGGAGGAGTCCCTGGGTGGAACAGATGGTTACACACTAGACCACTAGCCAAAAGGTTGGCAGTTTGTACCCACCCAGGGGCACCTCAGAACTCAGTCCTGACAATCTGCTTCCGAAAGCCTTGAAAACCACGTGGAGCACAGTGCAACTCTGCACACATGAGGATGCCATAAATTGGAATCAACATGAACACAGCAACCAACAACAACGATAAACAGAAAGTAAAGTCTCCTGCAAACCATAGACAGCGACAGGGGTTTATGAGAAGATCTTTCTCTAGGTGGGGTCAAGCGAGGAGTGGAACAGATTCATGGAAGCTGTGGCATCCCCTTCTGTGCAGAGGTTTAGGGGCAAGTCAGACAATTGCTTGTCTTACGGGATGTAGATGCAGGAGTGAGCCTGGAGGCTGGCGTAGATGATCCTTTGACTTCAAGTCTTAAGATTCTGTATTCTGCAATCCCATACTCTTTCTTATCCTTGAATTTTATATGGCATGTCCTGTTTCTGCTGCAATTGACAAGTAATTTGGTACTCTGTTGAGTGCTATATATTTTCATATATTTTCATAGAACAACAAAGTCTGAGATGCCACACAAAGTATAATCTGATTCCAGTCTCTTCCAGCAACTTTAGTTGGTTTAATGAGGATATGTAATTTCTTTTTAGCATGTCATTTGAATGAGACTCACGCATCTTTAGGAAGAAAACTGCTGATCAATTGCAATTGCTCCTGTCGTCATGGAAACAAGCTAAAATGTGACTATAATTATGTTTCCTTATTTCCGAAGTGAATCCCTAATCATTATCATAGTAATTACCCAATATGTATGGTCCCAAATTACATGATGCTTGTCCAAAAAAGACAAAGGAGAAGGAGTAGGAGGGCTGGCATGTCTTAACTGTGCAGCTGCAGAAAGCCTCCTCCTTTTGTGGGTGGGGAGAATTTCCCCTGCAGGCTTGCATTCCAAGGTTAGATGATGTCAGTGGGTCCTAGAATGTGCCCAGTGCTTAGAGTAGTGGTTAGAAAGCTCTATTAGGTAGGGTAATTTCAGCTGCAACAGAAAACCCAATTACTTGTATCTTCAACAGTAATAAGCATAGTATCTGATGTAGCTCAGAGTCTGGAGGATTGATTAATGAAACAGGCCAGCAACACCATCAAGATCCAGTCTGAGTCCCTTTTTTCTCTGGCATCCTTATGGAGTGGGCGCTTATCCTCAAGCTTGTCATTTCGTACTCACAAGATGGCTGCCACAGTTCCAGGTGTCACCTGCAGATGACGAAGACCAGGAACAGAAAAGGAGCCATCCCTGTCTTGTGTCATTTGTTGTAAATGAGGAAAACTTTCCCAGAAACACACCTCCTCCCCCAGCAAATTTCCCCTCACTTTTCGTTGTTCCTTCATACCAGACCCTGCTGCAGACAGTAGTTCCAGACAGAACAGAACGTAAAGTGGAGGTACCACTTCTCGACTCCTCCCTGCTCTCCTTGGCACTAAGCATACAGTGCATGACTAGGGGCTAACTGAGTTTGCTTTGCTTTCCTTCTCTCCTTCTCACTCCACTCTGATGTTCTAACATCCTCAGCACCAGCCTGCGGGCCATCATGTACCCTGTCTGATCTCTCCCAGCCTCCAGATAAGCGTGGGCATAGGGGCACCGGACTTCGGCTTTGATGTCCTGGTAGCGTGGGGTGTAGCATCGTTTGTTGTCAGGCAGCAGCACATGCAACCACGAAGGAAAGAAGTGGAATCAAAGCACCAGAGAGCCGAACGAACGTCGCTCATCCCGACGGGCCAGACTGAAAAGGAGATCTAAAAGCCTACTGTGGCAGATGTTTCTGAGAATTTAGTTGTCAGCATCCAGTATCCCTTCCCAACAGCAACTAAATTCCATGTGCCTCATTGTGTGTAACTCACAAGACACAGTTACTGCTTTCCACTACAGAAGCCAAAAGGCCCAGCTCCTCCTCTTCACCTTTTGCAGCCTGGTATGAGCAAGTGACCTAGCACTGCTAATTAAACTTCCTCTCCTAGGGCTTTGACTTTAGAGATGGGTCAAGGATACAAAGAACAAAATTTGTAACCAACCTCTTCCTGTAGTGTGACTGCTGCCATAGTTCCTAATGCCTAACCCACTGCCATTGAGTCAATTCCACCTCATAGGGAAACCCATTGGGTTTCCAAGGCTGTAAATCTTTACAGAAGTAGGTTACCTCACCTTCTTCCCACAGAGCAGCTGGTGGGTTTGAATCACCAACCTTCTGGTTATCGGCCAGTTGCCTTACCCACTACACCACCAGAGTTCCTTACCTAAGCCTCTACTATCTTAATTCTTGTCCTTTTTTTTTTTTAACTGAGTCCCACTATACTTGTAATACATTCTTTTTTGTTTGAGTTAAACCAATTCAGTTTCTATTCCTTGCAGCTAAGAACTGTGACTGATCCCTATGGAAACAGGTGAGAGAGAACAACTTGCTGTTGAGTCCCTTTCAATTCATGGCGAGCCCTTATGTGTCAGCGTAGAACTCTATTCCACAGAGTTTTCTTTTCTTTTTTTAAAAAACTTATTTTTTGTGAAAATATACACAGCCAAATGTGCACCCATTCAACAATTTCTGTATGTACAATTCAGTGACATTGGTTGTAGTCTTCACATGTGTCATCATTCTTACTATCTCTTCCCAAATTATTTCACCATTTACTTAGACTTACTTCCCCCTAAACTTCCCATCTATGCTTTAGAATTGCTGTTGTCAATTTGAGCTAATATATATATTCTTTAAAAGAGAGCAGTGCTCAAGGCAAACATTTTTCACTAACTGAACTAAGGTGTTGTATGTCTTAAAGACGACTTTAGGGTTTTCAATAAGGAACTCTGATGGCATAGTGGTTAAGGCATGTGGCTGCTAACCAAAAGGTGAGTGGTTTGAATCTATCAGCCACTCTGTGGAAGAAAGATAAGGAAGCCTGCTTCTGTAAAAATTTACAGCCTTGGAAACCCAGTGGGGGTTGCTATAAGTCGGAATCGACTGGATGGCACTGAATTTGGCTTTTTGGTTTAGAGTTTTTAATGGCTGATTTTTTTGCAAGTAGATCACCAGGCCTTTATTCCCAGACATCTCTGGGTGGCCTTAAACCTCCAACTTTTTGGTTAGTACACTAACCATACGTATCACCCAGAGACTCCAGGTGAGAGAGAGGAAGTTTGAAATAGAAAGTGGGAAGCAAAGCCCAGAACAGTTCCCTGATTTGAGTTGTAAAAAGGCCAGGAAGAAACTTTTGTTGTTGTTGTTTTGTTCCCTCCCCTCCCCACCCACCTCTGGTAAACAACAAAGAAAGTATCCTTCCATATATAAACCTTTCCTTGACTTTTTACAATAATGAACTAGTACAATATTTGTCCTTCTGTGATTGACTTATTTCACTCAGCATAATGTCCTCCAAGTTCATTCACATTATGCGGTGTTTTGCAGATTCTACATTATTCTTCAGTATTGCACAGTATTCCATCGTGTGTATGTACCATAGTTTGGTAATCCATTCTTCTGTAGATGGGCACCTAAGTTGTTTCCATCTTTTGGCTATTGTAAATAGTGCTGTGGTGAACATGGTGTGCATATGTCTGTTCTCGTCCTGGCTCTCACTTCTTTAGGATATGGATATATACCTAGTAATGGGATGGCTGGATCAAATAGTATTGGAAGAAACTTCTAAAAATGCTAAACATCCTGTTGACTTGCTCATCTGTTGGCCTCTCAGGCTTTCCACAGTGGTCTCTCACACAGGCCTGCCCTACCAGAGCAATGCCCATGGTCTGAAGCCATTCCCCCTGCCTCCCATCTAAATGTATATATCATGCTTCCTATTTCTTCAGTGACGTCTCCATGGGAAACCCATTCATAAACTCACTCATTCTACAATATCCACTGAATAAATTCATACACAAATTTTATTGTACAAAGCATCGTGGGAGAAACAAAGATAATAGATACAATCCCTGCCCTCATTCAACTTTTAAGACTGTAATGGAAATAAGATGATGCTATTACCATGATCATGACCATATCTGTGCAGCACTTTACAATATGTAAAGCACTTCTGCTTCCCCTCTCATTTAAGGCATGACTCTAGCAACCATAACATAAAACTGCAAGAGAATGTGCAAGGTGTATTCAGAAGGAGGGAAGCTCCCTTTCTTCCTGGGAAGCAGGAAAGGCTGTGTTGGGTTGATAAGATATGAGCTGAAACTTGAAGGCTGAGGAGGTCCTGAACCAAGGATTGGCAATGGACAGACATGGAGAGGAAGAACCTAAGCAAGATAGAGCCCAGTGAAGCTAGTTAGGGAACAATGAGTGGTTGGGTTTGCCTCAGAGTACTTGAAGTAGAGTAGCATTCCAACAGATAATAACAGTAACATTTATGTAAGCACTTACACAGTTGTGTTTTACCCGTTGTAACTCATTTAATCCTAACAACAGCTCTATAGCATAAAACCAAACCTGTTGCCATTGAATCAATTCCAACTCATTGTGACCCTATAAGACAGAGTAAAACTGCCCCATATGGCTATAATCCTTATGGAAGCAGACTGCCACATATTTCTTCCATGGAGTGGCTGGTAGGTTTGAACTGCTGATTATCTGGTTAGCATCCAGCCACTTAACCACTATACTACCAGGGTATCTCTCTATGGGATAGGTCTTGTTATCATCACCATTTTACAGATAACCAAACCCACTGCCATCAAGTCAATTCCAACTCATAGCAACCCCCATTGGGTTTCCAAGGCAGTAAATCTTTACAGAAGTAGATTGCCCCATCTTCCTTCTGCGGAGTGGCTAGTGGGTTTGAACCACCAACATTCAGTCAAATTCCTTAGGCACTGCACCACCAGAGCTCCTTATTTTACAATAAGGAAGCTGAAATGCCTAAAGGCTAAGTGACTTGTACAAGGTCACAGAGTGGTAAGTGGTAGAAACAGGTATCAGAGGTAGGCACTCTGGCTTGAGTTCCAGCACTAAATCCCTGCACTACATGACCAATTTGTAGAACTAGAGTTGTTTAGGGCCCAATCATGAAGAGCCTTAAAGTGCTATGCAACAATTCAGCTTCATTGGTAGTAGTTGGACAAAAGAGAGCCACTGAAGGGTTTTGAGCTTTGAAATTAACTGCTTTAAGATTAACATAGGTTGGGAAGAGGTAACTATGGGGAGGAAGTGGGAGGAGAACTGTTGCACTGTGGTAAACTGTGGTCAATGACATGAGACAAAGTATATGTGAACTGCTTTATGGAAAGTGAATTTGCTCTGTAAATCTTTACCCAAATCACAATTAAGAAAAGAAAAAGATTAACATAGGCACCTGGAACAAAGAAAAATGAAGAAAAACGAAGACTCAATGAAGCAATAGTCTATAGGATGAATGGCTCACATTAACCACAGCCTCCTCTGGCCTGAGACCAGAAGAACTAGATGGCGGCCAGCTACCACTACTGACCACTCTGACCAGGACTGCAGCAGAAGGTCCTGGTTAGAATGGGTGAAAAAATGTAGAACAAAATTCAAATTAAAAAAAGACTAGTCACCCCTAACCTTCTAACATGAAACTAAAGACACTCTCAGAGGCCACCTTTCAGCCGCTTAATAGACAGACCTATAAAATAAACAGTAATACCTGGGAAGAATGTGCTTCTTAAAGCCATGAACTGTGCAAGATCAAAAGGGCAACATTTGCCCAAAGCCAAAGATGAGAAGGCAGGAAGAGACAGGGAAGACAGACAAATGGAAATGAGTAACTCGGGGATGAAAAGGGGAGAGTGCTGGCAAATTGCAGAGATTGCGACCAGTGTCACAGAATAATTTGTGTATGAATTATTGATTGGAAAATGAATTTGCTATGTAAACTTTCACCTCAAGCAAAATTAAAAAAAAAAAAAAGATT
>NW_006921740.1:5234994-5243038 GCF_000298275.1 Orycteropus afer afer
GCCAGCCTTCTGGTTAGCAGTCAAGTGCCTTAGGCACTACGCTCCCAGAGCTCCCTGGCAATTATTAGTGTAATAATTTATATATCACCACAGAATGGGATAAGTCATCCAGACCCCAGCTGAATTTCCTGAAATATTTCACACTTAAGCACAGAAATGGGCCCTTCAAAACAGCCTGTATTTTGGTCTCTGTGCTACCAAAGTGAGCATTTGTTCTAAAGTATTTGCTCTGAAGTAGCCTCTTAGAGCTTCTCCATAGAATCATGACATTCAGTCCAGCCGACTGTAAATGAAAGGGAGGAGGGCAGGAAGGGAGAAACAGCAGTGTCCCTTCCCTCCTGTCCTTCCAAACCCATAATGACTTAGATCAAAGAATTTAAATGTTATAAGATGATGATAGACAGGGTCCTCTGAGCCACTCCAGTTTTTACTTAGTGTTAATACAACACATCTTTCCTTAGAATTGATTCAGCCTATTAGAACAAGCATAGGGAGTCCTGGTGAAACAGTGGTTAAGAGCTCAACTGCTAACCAAAAATTTGGCAGTTCGAACCATCAGCTGTTCCATGGCAGAAAGATGTGACCATCTGCTTCAGTAAGCATTACAGCCTTGGAAAACCTTTGGTGCAGTTCTGCTCTGCCCTTTAGGGTCACTGTGAGTTGGTATTCACCCCATGGCAGTGGATTGTATTAGAAGTCTCTGACCTCCCATTAATAGGACCCAGAATGGATTCATGGTGTTTAAACCAGAACCAGGTGGTCTCCTGAAGAAGTGGGGATAGAGCCCGGGGGACTGTTACTCTGTGTGTCAGACACCAGCATCAGCTTTTCAAGTATGGCAGCTCATATTTCCCTGTTATTTTAGACAAATGTCAAGGCATCCTCCTCGTCTTCCTCTTTCTTCCCCTCACCTCCTCATTTTTCCCCTTCTGTTCCCCATCTTCTTCTTCCTCCTCCTCTTCCATTCTCCTTCTCCTTCTTTTATTTTGTCCTACAAAGCCTCCATTACATTACAGATTAAACAAAAAACAACCTGTTGCCATTCATCAAGTCGGTTCCAACCCAGGGCGACCTCATGTATGTTACAAAGTAGAACTGCTCCATAGGATTTTCTTGGCTGTACTCTCCAAGATGGCCAGGCCTTTATTCTGTGGTGCCACTAGGTGGGTTCAAACCACCAAACTTTAGGTTGTTAGTGAAGCATGAACCATTTGTGCCACCCAGGGACCTTAAACCAGCTGCTGTTGAATTGATTCTGACTCATAGCAACACCATGTGAGTCCTTTCGTTTGGGTAGAGAGAATGGAGGTGATGCCAAGTTTTCTGTGTGAAATGAAGACTTTAAGACCCAACTACCTACTCCATCAGACATGCTTACACATAGTTACCTGTTGTAATGCGACAGTCATACATTTTTTAATTATAAAAAAATGCAATAGATGCAAACATCTCGTTTGGTGTGAACAAACGTGGTGTTTAAGATGTAAAATTGGTTTACTTTCTTTCACACAACATTTGCAATTGCAGGTGAACTACGACTCTCTTAAATGAATGGGACTGTCTTGTAGTGGCCCAGCAGCCGTCATTCCTTTGTTCCTGAAGTAATCCAAACATCTCAGAACACTGTATTAAAATGGAAATTTCAATCAGCCTGAGCTCTAGTTTCTGTTCTGTCTTGATCAAGTCTTCTTTTCCTGTTCCTAAGCTTCTCTGTCCATAAAAATTCAAATAGTGGACTTGCATGTGACCACAAAGGACCATTTCAGCAGTGACTATTAGCTGTGTGAGGATTATCGTCTGTCATAGCTGAAATGGTGCACTGGATTAGCATCCCCCACTTTTGCTAATTTACTTACAGAAAGGAATCCCTGGGTGGGGACTCTAACACCTGTGGCTACTAACCAAAAGCTGGAGGTCTCAGTTCACCCAGAAGTGCCTTGGAAGAAAGGCCTGATGATGATCTACTTCTTAAAGATCAAAGCCGATGAAAACCCGATGAAGCGCAGTTCTACTCTCACATGCATGGGTCTCCATGAGTCAAAATCAACTTTAAGGCATCTGGCTTCTTAATTATAGAAAGACTGACTAGAAATGTGTAGAGCAGCAACTTGAGTCTCCAAGCACAGTTGTCGAGGAGTGAGGGCAGGCAGAATGGAGTACAGGCTAGGTCTGGGAGTACAGGGTTTTCAGTCCTGCTCAATGATTTCTGCATTATTGTTTTAGGATTTCAGAATATGTTAGGACAAGTGATGTTACCTGTTAAGGTCTTTTGCATTATTTCTTTCTCCTACCCTAGATTTAACCTCACTTATAATATCACAGAGTTTAGGAAATAATGATATCAAAGAAATAGTCAAGGCAGGAGTTTTGTGGGAAACATTGATGACTTTGGTTTTATTCACGTTGAGTTTGTGTACAGTGGAATAGCCAAGCAGTGGGGTCTACTATGCAGCTGGAGGTACCTGGCTATCAGGAGAGAGTGTAGCACAGCAGTTAGAGAGACAGAGAGTTACTGAAGGTTATTGTAAAAGCTAAAAAGGTAGCCACAGGCATGTGCACGTTTGAAAGGTTACCATAGGACTCAGCATAGAGTCAAGGGGAGAAACCAAAAGCTTGTCTCTTTGAACTAATTAGAAGCCTCTGATCAGATGTTTGGAACCCAAACCTCTCTGCCAATAACAATAACATCAGTAACAACAACAACAAAACCAGTGCAGAAAAATAGAAATAAGAGTTAGTATATCTCATCCCTGTTCCTTTCTGTCCGTTAAAGAGCGACTGACTTTCTAGGGCCACAGGAACTTCAACTACAGTTCACCTCAAAGCATTTTTCTGGCCTCGATAAATAATGGCTCTGATTCTTTCCTGGGCTTATTAAAAATGTTCCTTGGTGGCTAGTGTTCTTCTGAATGTCCTCAGTGGATCTCTTTTCCTCTCTTTCTAGAGTTTGCTTTTAATAGATGTGCTCTGCATTTGACTTCAGATCTTGTATAACTTAGAGTGACTGTTAAATGGCTGTATTGACAATATTCGTTAGAGGTTAAAAATCTGTGAGATTTTAGACGTCTTTGGTCTCTTTTCATGGTCAAGAGGCTGCTCTGTGTTCTCAGCATCAGAAGAAAACATTATTTCTCCCATTTGAGCAGACAGAGTCTGAGGGAAAGTTGTAGCAATTAGAAGCTCTGAAGCCCCTTACCCTCATGGCTCACTCGTGCTAAAAGGAAGGAGACATTGGCCAGCTTTGCGATCAATTGCGAAAGATCTTTAAATGTCAAGAATAAAGAAGCTAGATGAACTCTGTGCTAAGGTGAAATTTGTGGTAAATTCCCCATCCACTTCCAATTGTGTAATTCTTGGTTCCCAGCTGATTAAGGACAATGATTCCACCAAAATCTTTGTTCATTAGAACGTAGCTTCAAGCTGGGATCTCCATTCATAGGCTATTCCATTTCGATTCCAACCCTGCTGTAGACTGGATCTTGAGCAAAATTTTTACCCATTCTTTGTCTTAGTTTTCCCTCCACAGAAAATTAAATTACTCCATTGTAGAGTCGTTTGGAGCAGAAATTGGTAACCATGATTACCAAAGATTTAATGTTACACAAATTGTCAAAGATTTGGATGTTAACTTGTTTTATGTAAAACTAACACAAGAGATTGTTCATTCGTGTAACTCATCAAACTCATCAGTGAATTACTGTTCTCCTCCACTAGTTCTTCTCACTGCTTTACACTGAGGCAAAGCCCAAGTACATGAAGGAAAAGACATATTTTTGGTCACTTTGAAAAGTAATCCTCTTAAGAGCAATAGCCATATCAACAAATAGGTTCTGACATGAGTACCATGAGGGGAAAATTCAATCAACAATCAAGAAACTACTTCTTCTGTCAGAGACTTTTAAGTATTGTGATTTATATATTCAAGAAAATAGTTGACAGGATAGAGAATTTCACCAGAGTACTGGAATTTCTTGTGAAAAATCAACTGGAAACTCTAGATCCAAAAGATAACTGAAATTAAGAACTCAACAGATAGTTTTAATAACAGATTGAACACAACTGAAGAAAAAGGTGAGTGTGCTGGAACTAGGACAGTAGAAGAATCCAGACTGAATCATATTAAGTGAAAAGATTGTCAGATACAGAAAAAAGTATAAAAGACATATGGCTCATGGTGAAAAGGTTTAAGGGGAATTAGGGAAATAATGGGGCAGAAGGAATATTTTAAGAGATGATGGCTGAGAATTTTCTAAAATTGATGGAAGATATCAAGCCACAGACTTAAGAAACACTTTGTGCCATAAGCTGAATAAATTAAAAGAAATTTAATTTAGCCACATCAGAGTATAACAGCTGAAAACCAGAGAAAAAAAATCTTAAAAACAGCTACAAATAAAATACAAATTGCCTATCTTTTCAAAGAAGCAGGAATATAAGAATATCTACAAGAAGCCGGTAGCTAACATCATACTTAATGATGGAATATTAAACACTTTCTCCTTGACTTTAGGAACATGGCAAGATCCACCATCACCACTTGTATTTGACTTTATATGGAGCTCCTAGCTAATGCACTATGTCCAGGAAGTAGGGGGAGAGGCAGATGTAAGATTGAAGAGGAAAAAATTAACTCCATAAAGTTACAGATAACCTGATTATCTTCATAGAAAATGTAAACTAATCAATGTATTATTATAATTAATAAATTTATCAAAGTCTCTGGCAACAAGATGAATACACAAAAATCATTAGGAAATACTTTTAAACTACAATTAAAAGCAGATTCAAAAAATGAATATGTAGGCTAAACATAATAAAAGATATAGAAGGTCTACAAAACAATAATTAATGAGAGAAATTAAAGATGATCTAAATAAATGAAATGCAAGCTGGATTCAGAAAAGGACGTGAAATGAGGGATATCATTGCTGATGTCAGATGGATCTTGACTCAAAGCAAAGAATACCAAAAAGATGTTTACTTGTGTTTTTTTGACTATGCAAAAGTATTTGATTGTGTGGATCATAACAAATTGTGGATAACATTGAGAAGAATGAGAATTCCAGGACACTTAATTGTACTCATGAGAAACCTGTACACAGACCAGGAGGCTGTCGTTCGAATAGAAAAAGGGAACACTGCATGGTTTAAAATCACGAAGGGAGTGTGTCAGGGTTGTGTCCTTTCACCATACTTACTCAGTCTCTACGCTGAGCAAATAATCTGAGAAGCTGGACTATATGAAGAAGAATGTGGCATTAGGATTGGAGGGAGAATCATTAACCTATGATATGCTGACGACACAACTTTGCTTGCTGAAAGTGAGGATGACTTGAAGTACTTACTAATGAATATTGAAGAATACAGTCTGCAGTATGGATTACATCTCAATATAAAGAAAACAAAAATCCTCACAACTGGTCCTAGAAGCAACATTATGATAAATGGAGAAAAGATTTAAATTGTCAAAGACTTCACATTACTTGGTTCTACAATCGACACCAATGGAAGCAGCAGTCAGGACATCAGACGACGTATGGCACTGGGCATATCAGCTGCAAAGGACTCTTTCAAGTGCTGAAGAGCAAATATGTCTCCTTGAGATCTAAGGTGTGCCTAACACAAGCCATGGTATTTTCAGTCACCTCATATACATGTGAGAGCTGAACAATGAATAAGGAAGACTGAAGAAGAGTTGATGCTTTTGAGCTGTGGTGCTGGCGAAGAATGCTGAAAGTACTGTGGACTGCTAAAAGAACTAACAGGTCTGTCCTGGAGGAAGTGCACACAGAATGCTCCTTGGAGGCAAGAATGGCCAGACTTCATCTCACCTGCTTTGGTCTTGTTGTCAGAAGCAACCACTCCCTGGAGAAGGATGTCATGCTTGGTAAGGTGGAGGGTTGACTAAAGAGGGGAAGGCCCTTAAAGAGATGGATTGACTTGGTGGCAGCGGTGATGGGCTCAAATATAGCAAGAATCATGGAGCTGGCTCAGGACTGGTCAGTGTTTCGTTCTGCTGTAAATAGGGTTGCTATGAGTCAGAGACGACTTGATGGCACCTAACAACAACAACTAAATAAATGAAGGGATATCCCATGTTCCTAAAATATTCAATATTGTGAAGACATAAATTCTCCCCAAATTTACCTATAGATCCAAAGCATTCACAAAAGTAATCCCAGCAGTGTGGTATAATCTGTGTGTGTGTGTGTGTGTGTATGCACACATGTGCATGCATGAGTACGTCTGTGTGTGCAAATTGGCAAGTTAATTCTAAAATTTATGTAGTAATGCAAAGGGATGAAAATAGCCATCTTAGGGGAAAAGAAAATGAAGCTGGAGAACTTAAACAACTAGATATCAAGTCTCTTTAAAAAGCTATAGTAATTAAGACAGCATGGAGTTATTGCTGTAAAAATAGACAAGTAGACCAATGCAATAGAAGCCAGAAACAAATTCACATATATATTGTTAACTTATGGCAAGTTACTCACTATCTTGGAAGTAGCATGGGTGGTGCAAGCAGTTTGCAATCTGGTGCTAACCTAAAGGTTTGAATGCACTCGGTGCTGCCACAGAAATAAGACCTGGTGAACTGTTTCCATAAAAACTACAGCCAAGAAAACCCCATGGATCTGTTCTAGTCTATAACACATGGGATCAGCATGAGTTAGGGGCCACAACTCACTATCTCAGAGACCTAGTTTCCCCATTTATAAAATAGGCTTGATAATAGGTCATAGTGCCTTCTTCAGAGGATTTAGATATTACATACCAAAAATATTTAGATATTATGTTAAAGAAGTTAGAATATATGCAAGGTACATAGCAAATGCCCAACAAAATTTAGCTATTGTTAATATTACAGTGATAGTATTATATGTCACATAATAGATCATTGTGATATTATTAATATGTTTATAATATATTACAGTATTATAGATAATAATGTTAACATGCATTATTATAATGTGTACTACTATTATTACTACTACTCCTTTTCTCTATTTGTCAATATGATCATCTGGGAGGGGAGGACAAACACAAAACCAAACCTATTGCTCTCAAGTTAATTCTGACCCATAGTGACCTTATAGGACAGAGTAGAAGTGCTCCATAGCGTTTCCAAGGCTGTAACTTTATGGAAGCAGACTGCCACATCTTTCTCTCATGGAGCAGTTGATGGGTTCAAATTGCCAACCTTTCAGTTACCAGTCAAGTGCTTGACCATTGCTCCATCAGGGTTCCTTAGGACAACCCAAAGAGCAAGAGAGTGTCAATTTTTAGTCTGCCTGGAAAAATATATTAGCAGAATAGTGATCAACTTCATAACTCAGTCAAGATTGGCCTAGAAATGGGCTTCTGACCCAACCATACCCTGTTTCACTTGTGGGTGAGAATATTTTAAGACCTTCTACCCATTTAAAACTCTTCAGCTGGCTGGCATGGGATTGTATTCAGGAGCTCTGAGTTCAGTTTCTCACTCTACTAATTCTGTTTGGATGAATTTCCTCTCTTACAAGAGGATAGTAATACCCACCTCATAGGGAGGTGGTGAGGTTTAAATAAGATAATGAAAGAACAACTCTCAGCATATGCTAGGTAACAGACACATATTGATTTTGGTGAAAAGAAAGGCAATATACCAAAAGCAGATGACCAGCATAGTAGCACTAAGGAAAAGGAATACACGCAGAGGTCCACAAGAGGTATGGACAACAAAGGTAAGTACTATTACATACACAGTGTTGCATTATCAGTAATAACAAACATTAATCTAAGGGTGGATACAGGGAGCTCTGGTAGCATAGTGTCTAAGGTACTTGACTGCTAACCAGAAGGCTGACGATTCAAACCCACCAGCCACTCCTCGGAAGGATGGTTGGGCAATCTATTTCCGTAGTGATACTGCCTCGGAAACCCAAGGAGGGGTCGTTATGAGTCAGGTCTGACTCGATGGCAAATAACAACAACAACAACAAGGGTGGATACATAGATAGACAGGCAAGATGATCAGGGTAGATGAACAGGAATATACCCATGA
>NW_006921740.1:5243138-5273396 GCF_000298275.1 Orycteropus afer afer
CACTCCTCGGAAGGATGGTTGGGCAATCTATTTCCGTAGTGATACTGCCTCAGAAACCCAAGGAGGGGTCGTTATGAGTCAGGTCTGACTCGATGGCAAATGACAACAACAACAACAAGGGTGGATACATAGATAGACAGGCAAGATGATCAGGGTAGATGAACAGGAATATACCCATGACCATATGTAAGTTTGGCAAATGATATTTCTATATACTAATTTGTATGTGCTATAAAAATACCCATCTATACAATAGAGCTAACAATTGGCAAAGTTATGATAACTTGTTAGCCACAAACAAACGTTTTGAGAGAGTGAGTCACTGGACCTGTGGGGGACATGACCATTGTTGTGGGGGACATCAGGCTCAATTGGCATAACATGTACACAAAAACGTTGTTCTACATCCTACTTTGGTAAGTAGCAACTGGGTTCTTAAAAGCTTGCAAATGTCCATCTAAACTCACTGCCATCCAGTTGGTTGCAACTCATAGCAAACTCCTCCCTGGGTTTCTGAGGCAGTATCTCTACAGAAATAGATTGCCCCATCTTCCTTCTGAGAAGTGACCATCTAAGATGCAACTCTCTCCTCATCGGGAGCAAAGAAGAGTGAAGAAAATCAAAGACACATGAAAACAATTAGTCCAAGGGAAGAATAGACCATGGGAACTTTATCCTACATGACCCTGAGACCAGAACTAGATGGTGCCCAACTACCACTGTCAACCCCTCAGAAAGGGATCAGTGTAGGAGATCCTGGATAGAGTTGGAGAAAAATGTGGAACAAAACTCGAAGTCATCAAAAAGACCAGGTTTGCTAGTCTGATAGAGTCTGGTGAAACCCCCAAGACTATGGCCCCTAGTCACCCTTTAGGCCTGGAATTGAACTCTCTCCCATGGCTTAAGAACAGTTAAACCAAGGAGGTGCATTCCTTAGAACGGTCAACCACAGGAGACCAGAAAGCAGCATTTGCATAAGCAGAAAGCTCAGAACACAGGAATGCATGGGAAGAAGGACACAGGGAACGGGTAACCACAGGGGAAGAGATGTTACCTTGTGGGGACTGCAATCAATGTCACAAAATAAAATGTGTATGAACTGTTGAATGGAAAACAAATTAGTTCTGTAAACTTTCACCCAAATCACAATAAAAAGTTTAAAAAAGAAAAAAAAAAAAACTTGTCAGCACAGTGTTTTCATCATAGTAAATGTTTATTATTATTACCTAAGATCACACAGCCAGGAAGTGCACTTCCGTCTTTTGTTCCTATAGCTAGCACATATTCTTTTCTACCATACTGCCTGTAATTTGGGAAGTTACATGATGTAATTTGGTACTCATTCTTTCTGACTAGGTCTAGACTTGGACAGGGAACAAGTCCAGCTGCTCAGAACCCTACCCATTGTGCTTCTGTAATTCATTTCAGAGGCGCCAGCTAGAGACAACTTTCCCCCAGTGCCAGCTGTTCTCTCGTGTATTGAGTCACTGATAAAACCTCTAGTTGGTGCCCTTTTCTAGACAGGGTAAAGGGAGAAATAGTACTTCCCTACCACTGGGAATGCTGTCCATGTACCTGGCATCATGGAAATGTGTCTGCCTTGCCTTGCCTGTCACCTGTGAGGAGCCCACAGCCTCACTGTGCATCCTTTCTCAGAGATCCCTTCCAAGAGCTTGATCTCACCATCCAATGAAAGTCTAGACTTCCTTAAAGTTCAGTCTCAACTGACAAGTGTTATTATTATTGGGTCCCTGGCTTGGTGATTTGAGTCTACCCAGAGGCACCTTGGAAGAAAGTCCTGGTGGTCTACTTCCAAAAATCAGCCATGGAACGCCCTGTGGAGCACAGTTCTACTGTGACACACGCAGGTTTGCCGTGAATCAGAATGGACTCAACGACAATACAGGAAACTCATCAGAATTGCCCTTTGTCTGAATTCTAAAGCATTTATAGTCGGTACCAGCAACTCTAGTTCTCTTCTAATCTTTGTTTTAGATGTGTATATATATATATATATATATATATCACTCTTCCAGTTTGATTGTAATCTGAAAGAAACTCTTGCCTCTTATTTCTACATTTCTAGATCTGCATGTTACTTAACAAATGCTGGTCAACAAGACTTACTGAGGTAAAACTGATAGTTCTAGTTCATCTGGGGAAAGGTTCCTCCAATTAAAATTTTCTGTAGTGCCTTCAGTTCTAGGTCTTCTACAATTAAATAAGTTTTAATTCTGTCAGTGAGTGGCTCTGAACTAGGGTTGTGTGAGAGACATGCTCCCTTATTCTCTGGAACCCTTCATCTATCCAACTCCTTGGCTGACCCCCAGCAGAAAAGGATACAATGCTGGGAGTGCTTTCTGAATGAGACAGGGAGTAGGGGGTAGCGCTTCAAAGCAGGAAGAACAGGAAGGTGAATTGCCAAAAGAAATTTTATCATCCTAATAAAATGAAGCACATGATTTGCATTCCAGGTCCTTCAACTATAATATGGGAACCCGGGCGTTTTCCCATGACAGTATTTTTATCCCTGATGGGGGAGCAGAAAGTGAGCAGACAGTTCAAGCAATGTCACAGGACAACATCCTGGGCAAAGTCAAAACTCTTCAGGTAAGAAGACAGCTTGAGATTGGAAGGTCAGAGCCATAGGAGGGGTCCAGTATGGAGGGAAGGGGGAAAAGCCCTTCCTTAGTCTTGAGTAGAGGATTGGGAAGTCCAGGAGTCACTTCTGGTGAGAAATTTTGCTTTCTTAAACCTGATTCAGTTCTCTGCAACCTTCTGTCCATCGCTGGACCCACCAGCATTGCATGCCCTCTCTTTTTCTCTCAAGTCATTCTCTCATTATTGATTGGATAGCATGAGAAAAATTATCCAAGAGAAGCTGTAGGACTTGCATGGGAGGAAGGAGTTCCCAACCATTCAATATTGACCTTACTCTCTGAATACAGAGTTTACTGTCAACAACATTCACTTTCCAGATCTTCATGATTGGATGGTGAATGATACAACTCTTCATTCTTCTGTTGTTTCTGTAAATCCTGCTCTCCCTGAGCCACCTTGTCTTAGAGGAATATTACAAAGCTCTTAAACCACCCTCCTTGTTCACCCTGCAGAGTGGGGCGGTTTCTTTATGTAAGACGAACAGAACTGGTAACTCCTTAATAATGAAGATATAATAAAATAACTCTTCACTAAATGAGTGGAATAACAGGGAATCCAAGAAAAGGAAGAAGGGCAAAGACACTTCGGATCTGACTATGTAGGTTTGCCTAATTGCTTGGCAGAATTCAGTTACCCTAGAGAAGTGCCTAAGCAATTATGCCTCTGAGGGGGCGTGCTAGGAGGCTATCCAGATTATGAGCAGAGGGCTCTAGTTTGCTGATTCCCTCTGCTTGTAAGTCCATGATAATGAGTGAATGGATGAATGAATGAACAGGAAAAAAAGAGAGGAGCAGTTGGCCTGAGTAGCTCCTGATGCAATGAAACATTGTAATCAAAGAACATTTTCAGTTTTCTTGAAATGTTCTTGCTTCTTTTGAGCTTTAGCTATGTATTTGATGATCTGTGTCTGGGCACATACTCTGTACACACTCAGCTGGATATAGCATATGACAAACAGGGAAATAGCCAACACCTTGGAACCCCACCCACACTTACCTAGATCTTTGTATCTGTTGCTACCACTGCCCAAGGCCAGAGTTCTGCCCTCAGCATCAACATAGTTACTTCCTTCAGATTCCAGCATTTCCTAACAGAGTTCCTTTCCTAGTTCTGGCTACCTGTGCTGTGACACTTTTTATAGACTTGGAAGAAAACACAAGCTATCACTTTTCATAGGTTGGAGAGGAGGGAAGGATGGCAGCGGACAAAGAAAACCTTGACTACTTCCTCCTTACCTTTCCTTCTTGCATTCTTTGGTTTCTGGGAATATTATTTCTGAGAAGTCTTGCACCTTGTGATATCTTCTTTCTATGAACAATGACTTAAAGATGTCAACCGTGTGATGTACTTGCATTTATGAGGGCTTTCTTAAAGTTCTTTAGAAACTAGATGAGAGTCTGTTGTCTTCAGTGATATCTGCTCTGTAACATCAGACCGTATATGCTCCTCCCACTCCAGGAAGTGGATTTGGGGTTATAAAAACATAATTCTGCAATGCTGAAAAGATAGAAACAATATTTATTTTACCAGTAAGGCACAGTTTTAAATAATCTGATTTCATAATTAATGAAATACAAACTTGACTAATTTCCTTGAAGCAACAACTGTGTTAACACAAGAAGAAAAATGTGAGTAAGAAGAGCGACTGTGCAATTTGAATTCTCCAACTCTGGTGATACTCATTCATGTGAGGTTGGCCTAATTCTGCATTCTACTACATGAATTTGCAAGCGTCCTTCCAGCTCTATAGTTATATGTGTTTGAAAATATAAAATAAAAGGCTTTGCTTTTTGAGGAAGAAAATGGAACCTATTATCATAGAAAATGTGATTTTTGGAATGACTTACAATATAACTTTATCATTCCCAAAAGACTGTGCTTTATTTTTCAGTCGACTAAGCAGTATGTTCCTGGTAAGTCACAGCAATAGTAGTAACTTTATTAACTTGCATGAATGCTTTGCATTTTTCCATGACAAGGTTATGCTGGTATTGATGCTTAGTAAGCAGCAAAGAAGACCGCCCCCTCGTAGATTCCAGCATGGAATGAGGGAGTTTAGTTGCATCAGAGGCATGTACGTCTGGAATTGTCTTTGTGCATATGTGTGTGCTTATTTAGAGAAAGAGAGAGGATATAACTTATTTGATATTAAATGTTCTGGCAAGCTGATTAGCCACCATTATTAAGACATTCTTTTGAAATGAAATGTCTACTTGTCTACTGAAATGCCATTTTAAAAAATTAAAAAAAAAAAAAAGAACCATTTTTCTCTGTGCCTTAAGAAACTTCCCAGCCCTGGAAATTCAAAGGCCTGTGTATTTAATGTATGTAAAAGATCGCCCTCTAGTGTCCACACACACATCTGCAACCTCACCATTAAAAAAAGGCCTCAAGCCCACTGCTGTCAAGTCCATGTGACTCAAAGAGACCCCCCTCCTTGGGTTTCCGAAGCGGTATTTGTACAGAAGTAGATTTCCCAATCTTCCTTCTGAGGAGTGGCTGGTGGGTTTGAATCACCAGCCTTCTGGTTAGCAGTCTAATGCCTTAGGCACTATGCCACCAGAGCTCCCTAAAACTTGTCTATTACACCCAAAGTTAGTGTCTGTCTACTGGGCAGAGAATAACTGAATGCAGCATAAATAAGCTAGAATGTAGTGAATCTTGCACCTGCCAATATTTCTGTGGCAAAGGAATGAAATTTTTTAAATTACTATTTTATTTTAGGTGAAAATATATACAGCAAAACCTACTCTTTCTACTGTTTCTAGACAGTGATCAATGACATTGGTTGCATTCCATCAAACATTTTAAGAGAAACATTACATGCTGTTTTCTTTCCGAGTACAAAAATAAAACATGTTCATGATGATAGCAAAATTTAATATATAGGACAATTACAGAGGCAAAAACCCAACAGTGTCCTTTTTGAGGCCGTTGAGTGAGGGAGCACCAGGCCTCTGCCACCACCTGGCCATGTGGCCTTGGAGGAGGTCATTTAACCTCTCTGAACCTCATATCCTCTATCTGAAAAATTAAAAGAGAAGCTTATGATAATCTGAAGGGCTCTCACCTGCTGTAATGCAGAGTAGGAGCCCTGGTGACACAGTGGTCAACAATAGCGCTAGGCTACTCACTGAAAGGTTGGTGGTTCAGACACACCCAGTGGCTCCATGGGAACAAGACCTGGAGATCTGGTCCCATAAAGATTACAGCCATGAAGACCCTATGTGTCAGTTATACTCTGTCACATTGCTATATGTTGGAATTGACTCGATAGCACTCAACAGCAAAGTGTATATATACTTTGCATTTTGTTATATTTGCACTAGAATGACCTTATGACTTACAGCTGCCCAGAATTACAGATCAGGCAGAGGGCCTGTTGATTTGAGATCACATTTGAGGCTGAGAGGTGTGTACCAACCAATGATAAAACTCCCGATTATTGTCAGGGTTAAGCCTTCAGGTAATTTTTAGAATTATGCCATGCCTTTGTTAGGGATGCTTAATCTGTTTGTGTTAGGAGAAAAAAACTCCATCCTCAGCTGCATTTTACTTAAAAATGTCAAAGGCCTACATTTGAGGATTTTGACACCTAGTGTAGCTGTAAAGGACACAAAGAATAAAACATCTGCTCTTAGCAACATCTTCATAGTGCAGATATGTTTAGATCAGTATGCTGGTGCTTTTTCTTCTTGTTAAACTCATTTTACCTATGAGAGTATCTATAGTTTGCTCAGAAATACAGCAACTTTATTTTTCTTGTGCTCATATGGTCTTACAGACATGATCTGAAGAATGGCTCTTAAAAATCTAGGAGAAACTAAACCCTGGCAGTGTGAGAGCTGCAGGATGTGATGTGCTTGGAATTTCCACACCATAAGCAAAGTCCTCATAAATATGGATGTGCATTCCTATAACATCATTCTCTGGCATTCCATATTACAACAAAATGGCCCAATTTGAATGAATAAGATATGGTTCCTTTTTGCTCACATTCCAATCTCAACAGTAACTCCATTCATAGCCTCAAGCCACATCTCAGTAGGTACAAGTCTCCACTCTCCCTTCTGACTGTGATTGCAATGTGTGTAAAGAAACAGCCCATGGGTATTAAAAACAAAGGTGCAGGAGTGGTGGTTTATCTCTCTGAAAACTTGAGCTCATTTTCACAGACTGGTCTTCACTGATTGCTTTTATCCCAGTTCCTTCCATGACAATGCCTGAATGGTGGACAGGATTCAAGTGAAAAACTGGCATCCCTTGCCCCACCCCCATTTGTTTCCATTCCACATTCTTTCCATTCCACATTTATCCAGTATTCCATTCACATAGGTCCCTGAGATTGCCAGACAGGCTTTAGCAGTATCCTTTTAATTATCAGTAAATTGCACAAAATGTCCTAACAGCCCAACCTACTTCCTGTCCACTGAAGGAACTATTTGGAACAGAAACTGCAGGAGTGGGAGAACCTGTGGGCACTAGTGCCTTGTCCTCTGGCTTCTGAGGGTCAGTCTCCTTGGCCTTCTTGGACTAAGTCCTGCTCTGGGCTTGTCCTCTCTCTCATCCCAGACAGCAGCAGGGCATGTGTGGGAGGACCGTCCTTTGTCTGGGCAGGTAAACTGCAGCCCTTTCCTAAACCTGGGCTGCCATTTCTTCCATGATCTGCGTCCTCCCCTCCTCCAGCTCTGTTCCTCCTCCTAAACTCCCTAGCCTCTAGCCTGGATTTCTTTTCTGTAGAGAGATGGGAAATCAGCGCCCCTAAGACTCACATGGGAGCTCTGGTAGCATAGTGCCTAAGGCACTTGACTGCTAACCAGAAGGCTGGCAGTTCAAACCCACCAGCCACTCCTTGGAAGGAAAGTTGGGCAATCTACTTCTGTAAGTGATACCGCCTCGGAAACCCAAGAAGAGTTCACTATGTGTCAGGTCTGACTCCACAGCACATAACAACAAGATACATTTTCATTCTAAAAGGCAACAACAGCATTGTTTCTTTTGCCAGGATAAACATATGTGAAGTAAACTGACTTTTTATATATACACACACACTCTCATTCCCTCCCTCCCTCCATGCTTCTCTCTCTCTCCTCTCTCTCTCTCTCTCTCTCTCTCTTTCTCTCTCTCTCTCTCTCTCTTTCTCCCTCCCTCCCTCCCTCCCTTTCCTGCTACCTGATTATAACTACAATCAAGTCTGCAGCTTTTCCCAGCCCCATCTCTTCCCCTCTCTCCTCTTGTCCCTTCTGTTAATTTTCCTTTCTTTAACTCTGTACTTAATTTTTAACGTTACTCTTCATTTCCTATCTTTGTTCCATGAACCTCATTTTTCATTCTCTTATTCCATCTGTTTCCTTTTCCAGTTTCTCTCTTCTTTAGGCAACTGTGACAGTCACCCCATCCTTGGAGGTTTTCTCATTCTAGACTATGATTCCATTTTGTCAGATTCCCTTTTGTCTCTTAAGATTAGTGTGGATCAACATCAGAGTTCTAAAAAGGGTCCCAACAAGGTAAAACATTAACATATTCATTCTATTTTGTGATGGCGGCAAAAATCATGTTTAACTGGCATTAGAGAGTTTGGCCAACTTTGCCTTGGAAGTATACTGAAGAATTATTCTTGCCATGTGCAAATAGAAGACATGCCCTCATCTCAGTCACTCTGGAGCACTGGAAAATGGCAGACCCTGATGACAGATAATCTGCAGTCTAAGGGATGTAGTAGTGTCCTTTCAGCTCTCGGCCAACACTCCTAGGGAAAGGACAACAGACCAAGGCTGGGCTGGGAACTCCTACTAAGGTTTGCACCAGAGACACAGGAATCGTCCCCACCTCTTCTGGCCAGAGTCTCATCTCAGTCCCACAGATGCGTCATCTCAGGGCAGCAGAGTGAGCCGAGCCTGTGGCTCTGTGCCTCCATGTCCTCTTGTCTAACTTAATTTGCTGTTCTAACTGTGCTTGCTTACTGATGTGTGTAGAGCAGATACTAACTGCTGCTTCCTGCCTGACTTGTTTTTAGAAGACACCCTTGTTCAGCCTCTGCCCGCTTCCCATCAGGCTGCTCAGACTGTACTCCCCTGGCTGAACTCAGGCTTTGATGTGTGTACCTTCCCTGTGGTACAGGAGGAAGCCTGCTCAGCTGGAACACCTGCCAGGCCCAGGAACAAGCCCTAGCCCTCGCGCACGTCTGACTTGGCATGCTGTGCAGCCTGGGCTGATGGGAGTGAATCCTAGGCTTATCTCCCTCATGTCTCTGTAGCTCCACTGTCTACCACGCAAAACTTGGGGGGAGTTGGGCGATGGTGGGTCGATTTGGCTCCATGGAGTTTAAAGGGAGAGGGGTCGTTTCTCTCAAGGGATTTCTCTGCTCAGGAACTGAGTAAGGTATTAAAAATACTGCCTCATCTCTTTATTTCTGCCCCATAAGAAGGAGTGGAGTCCTTGGGTGGTGCAAAGAGTTAAGCATTTAGCTGCTGAAGGTTAGAGGTTCAAACCCATTCACAGGTACCTCAGAAGAAAGGCCTGGCATTCTGCTTCTGACAGGTCACCGCCAGGAAAACCCTATGGAGCACAGTTCTGCTGTGCAACCTATGGAGTTGCCGTGAGTTGGAATCAACTCAACAGCAACTAGTTTAAGAAGGAAGTACAATGTTGAGTTTATGAGAACCAGTGGAAGACAATGAAAATAACACTGAATGTTGCTTTAGAAGAGCTGAATTCAAGTTCCTTAAAGGTCACTTATTTCCATAAACTTGGCCCAGTCACCTCTCCTCACTGGACTTCTGGCTTTTTCTTTCTCTTGTTTTTTTGCAAAGTGAAGGGGTTGGATTAGGTGATTGCTAAGGCTCTTTGCAACTCTTTGGAGTTAACTATTAGCCAGATTAAAGACAAGTACTAGAGAATTGATTTTTTTCTTTTTTAACATAAAGGACTGTTGTTGTGGTTGTATGCCTTCACTCCTAGTGACTCCTCCTTGACCCCTCCTTGGGTTTCCGAGGCAGTATCACTATGGATAATAGATTGCCCAACCTTCCTTCCAAGGAGTGGCTGGTGGGTTTGAACCTCCAACCTTCTGGTTAGCAGTCAAGTGCCTTAGGCACTAGGCTACCAGAGCTCCTACATAAAAGGAAACTTAAACACTTGGATCTGGAGCAGTGGTTCTCAACTGGGGATGATCCCTCCCCATCCCCAGGGCATATTGGACAACGTCTGGAGACATTTGTCATTGTCCTGACTCTGAGAAGGGGGGCTTGTTACTGGCATTAGTAGGTAGAGGCCAGGGATGCTGCTGAACATCCTACAATGCATAGGACAGCCCCTCACAACAAAGAATTGTTGCTATTGTTAGGTCAGTTTCAACTCAGTAACCGTGTGTACCACAGAGTGACACACTGCCTAGTCCTGCACCATCCTCACAATCATTGTCATGCTTGAGCCCATTGTTTCGGCCACTTTGTCAAGCCATCTTGTTGGGGGTTTTTCCCTTTTTGACTGAACTTCCTCTTTACCAAGCATGATATTCTTCCCCAAGGAATGGTCCCTCCTGATCCAAAATGTCATTAGTGCCGAGGTTGAGAAGTCCTGATCTAGATAAAAGCAGTGCTTTGTATGAGTGTGAATATATTCAAATTCCTCGTCTCTCAAATAACCACAGTGCCCCTTATTTTCTCCTTAAACGTCATTCATTTTCTCTACCACAATCTATATTAAATAGTTTGCCCCTTCTCCTCCTTTTGGGAGCTCTGGTGGCGTAGTGCCTAAGGCATTTGACTGGTAACCAGAAGACTGGCAGTTCAAACCCACCAGCCACTCCTCAGAAGGAAGGTTGGGCGATCTACTTCTGTGGTGATGTTGTTGTTGTTGTTGTTGTTATGTGCCATCGAGTCGGCCCTGACTCATAGTGACCCCTCCTTGGGTTGCTGAGGCAGTATCACTACGGAAGTAGATTGCCCATCCTTCCTTCTGAGGAGTGGCTGGTGGGTTTGAACCGCCACCTTCTGTACCAGCTGCGGAAACCCAGGGAGGGGTCACTATGAGTCAGATCCGACTCAACAGCAGTGAGTGATTCTCCTCCTTTAGCCATTGTGTTGATATATTTTTGTTTAGGAAATATTTTTCCTTGTCTAATCTGGCCTTTCTTTTATTCCAAGTGGCATTTATCTCTCTAATTTTCTCCTCCCTTTGCCCTATTCTTTTAGCTACCACCCCACCAGCAATGAATCCTTCCTTGGCCCTTTTCTCCTGCCTACTGCTCTGTCCCTTCCTCATTTAGTTCCTCTGCCCCGTGTTTAACAGTGGGCAGCTGTAGCAAAGCAAAAGGAAGTCCAGATGTCAGGACAAAATCCTTCCTGTCCCATACCTGATTCCAGCATTGCTGATGGAAAGAGGTGCTGGCTACCAGGACCTTCTTTACCTTGGCAGTGATTCCCACTGGGACCAGAGCATGATTTTCTTGGGCCCTAGAAAGATGAAGCCCTAAGAAAGGAATGAGAGCTCTCTCTGGAATGCACTTTCAAGCTAGGGACTGGTCATGAAGGGTGTCAAGGCATGACTAGTCAAAGGCAATATGTCCAGAAGAAGTTGCAGCACCCATAGGGTCTTGATTTTCCCAAGTGGGTCCTACGTTTCATGTAACTGTTTTCTGTATACTTTTCTGTACTTTTAAAAGGCTTTTTATATAAGTATATTTACAGGTAAAACAAACAAACAAAAAATTATAACATATATCCCAACATTTAGTTTAGAAATATGGTCTCTACCCACTGGAAAATGTTGACATTTGCATGAAAGAGACAGCTGGGTGACACAGCTCATGGCTCAAAAGAGATGAACAGAAAAAGAAAGTGGAAAACAAATTAACTTATTACAGGACTGTGTTATTGTTGTTTGTAGGCATGATGTTTAGTCTAGCAATCAGTTATGCACAGGCTATACTTCAGTGCTTACTAGATAAGCTAGGGAACCTGGTTGTGGTTGTTCTGCACCGCTTCATTGCTTCAGAGTATCTTTCCTTTGTTCTCTCCAGCAACAATTGGGCAAGAACATCAAGTTTGGGCAGCCCCCACTCAGTGCCATTCCCATGAAGAAGGCAGACAGTGGAGAGGCTAGCTTAGAAGAGGATCTGTTCCTGACCAGTCCCATGGAAATTGTGACTCAACAGGACATTGTCCTCTCAGACACCGAGAACAAAGTAAGACTCCTCCAAGGAATGATCTGATTTCTAATAAGCCAGCCAGGATATTGGACAGTAGACAAGACCTCCAGTAGGCCTGGGGTCTGCAGTGGGGTTAATAAGGTGGGAGAAAATTTTCTAATGAGTAGCCGAGGGTGGGAGGGCACTTCCTAGGCAGAGGGCTCCTTCCCAAAGAGGATTCTTTGACAGCTGGCTGATCTTCAGTTGGGCCAATATGGGGATGAGGGGCAAGACAGGAGAAGAGTAGACACGAGCCTTTGCACGTGTTTTTCCCAGTGTCTTCCTCTTTCCCTCAGGCCCTGGCCCCACTCCCCAAGCTGCATTATCTCTTCATGCCTTCACCACGTGTCCTCAGCACTAGTTTTTTCTTCTACACCCCATCCACGTGCCTGTCCATGCAACTGTTTCTTCTCCATTTCTAAACTTTGAGTTCCTTGAGGACAAATTAGATCTAACACATTTATGTGCCCCCACACCTTAGTGCCTACTAAGTAGCCCTGAGTAGTTGTTTGTTGAGTTGAACTAATTTAAAGGGAAATTAAAATAGAAAGAAGTAGGCACTCAGTGAGACAGAACATATCAGACAGGCCAGCTTGAAGGCCACTTGGATTGGGAAAAAAGTCAAATTCCACCACTGTCCTATGTTATATAGAGACCCTTCCACATGGTATGGAGAGCGGACTGAGCTAGGGCAAGCCAACATTTTTGCTCTGGAAAGAAAGATAAGACCCTTTGGTGAATATTGGTGATACGAGATAGAAAGTATATTGTTGTTGTTCACTGCTGTTGAGTCGAGTTCAACTCATGTGGCAGAGTAGAACTGCCCCCGTAGAGGTTTCTTGGCTATAATCTTTACAGAAACAGATTGCTAGCTTTTTTTTCCCACTGGGTAAGTTCAAACTGCCAGCCTTTTAATTAGCAGCTTACTGCTTAACCATTTGCACCACCAGGGCTCTTTGTAGAAAGTATAACCAAAAAAAACTACTGCCGTTGAGTCGATTCCAACTCATAGCGACCCTAATGGACAGAGTAGAACTGCTCCAAGGCTATAAATCTTTATGAAAGCAGACTGCCTCATCTTTCTCCCATGGAGGGGCTGGTGGGTTTGAACCACCAGCCTTTTGGTTAGCAACCAAATGCCTTAACCACTCTTCCACCAGAGCTTCTTCATAGAAAGTACAGGCATTAAAGAGGTGAAGTAGTTATATTATTAAAGAGATGCTGTGGGTGTTCTGAGGGCATGCTACAGTGACTGCAATGTGAATCTCTACCCTTGTGCTGGGCTTTGCTTGTAAGCTTTCACCCCCTCCCTGGTCTTTTACCTTCTCAGCTCAACCCTTTGCATTTGGCATTGGTGAGGCTTTCTTTTTTTCTTACCCACTGGTTGCAAATCAGAGGTCCAGTGGGTGAAGAGGTGAAGGCAGCCAGCAGAGCCAAGAGCTCTGAGGCTGGAGACAATATGTATAGCACAGCCCTCTTTCCCAGAAGGTGGCCATTGAGGAGCTCCTCAAATTCTCTCAGGCTTCTCTCAGTAGAAAAAGACTCAAGGACTGAAGCTAGAGACTGCCCAGGTAAGGAAAATGTTGCACTTGGGAAAAAGGATAGTGCACTCTGTGTCTCAGGCAGTCCTTATGGAGTTTGGACATTAGCAAAGTCTCCACCATGACTCCTGCTGGCTCTCTGAAACAGGCTGCACCCTGGTGTAGAGGTGGGAGGGTGGCCCTGTCCAGGCACCCACAGCATCTGATTATTTGCTCAGACCTTCCTGTTCCAATGTTTGACTTCATTGCTCTCCTTACTATTCCAGTCCAGTGAAACGCCAAGTTCTCTCAGTCCTTTGAATCTATCTGGAGCTGGAAGTGAGATGGAAGAGAAGGTAATATGATTTGAATCTATTTATTTAGCTTCCTTACTTTAACTTCTATTGTTCCTTTTATTGACAATCTACCGCCTCACTCTCTATTTATAAATATTGCATCTATGCATTACCTTACATTCCTTCAAAATACAACCATAGGGGAGAGGTAGATGTCTCAATGAAACTGCTCATCTTAGTTTCTGGTGTTGCTATAACAGAAATACCATAAGTGGGTGGCTTTAACAAACAGAAATTTACTTTCTCCCAGTTTAGGAGGCTAGAAGTCCAAATTTAGAGCTCCAGCTTTAGGGGAAGGCTTCTTTATTGGCTCCGAGGGAAGGTCCTTGTCATCAATCTTTCCCTGGGTCTGGGAGGTTCTCAGCACAAGAACCCTGGGTCCAAAGGACATATCTACTCCCAGCTCTTTATTGGCAGTAGTAGGTCCCTCCTCTGTTTATTCCTCTCTCCTTTTATCTCTTGTAAGATAAGAGGTCATGCAGGCCACACCCAAGGGGAGCTCTCCTTACATGGATCAGGGCTGGGACCCGACTAAGGGTGTTGCATCCCACTCTAATCACCTTAGATCAGGGCTGATCACGTCATAGGGGATGATTACATCATCACATGATTGCCACATTATATCATTCCATAACTGCCAAACCATTGAGAATTATGGCCCAGCCAAGTTGATACATATTTTGGGGGGACATGATTCAATTCATGACACTCTTGGAAATAAAGTCCACTTTTTTTTGAGAAGTAGCCACACTCTCAACTTGCATATGCGTGGCATCCTGTTGTTGTTGTTAGGTGCCATGGAACCGGTTCTGACTCCTAGCACCCCATTGACAACAGAAGAAAATAGCGCCCGGTCCTGTACCATCCTCACAGTTGTTGCTGTGTTTGAGCCCCTTGTTGCAGCCACTACATCAAGCCATCTCCTTCAGTGTTTTCCTCTTTTGCACTTGCCCTCTACTCTACCAAGCATGTTGTTCTTATCCAGGGACTGGTAATCTGGTAATATGTCCAAAGTATGTGAGACAAAGTCTCCATATCCTTGCTTCTAAGGAGCATTCTGGCTGTACTTCTTCCAAGACAGGTTGGTTCATTCATCTAGCAGTCCATGGTATTTTCAGTTTTCTCTGCCAGCACCATAATTCAAAGGCATCGATTCTTCTTCAGTTCCTTATTCATTCTCCAATTTTCACATGCATATGAGGTAATTGGAAATACCATGGCTGAGGTCAGGTGCAACTTAGTCCTCAACATGGCATCTTTGCTTTTTAACACTTTTAAAGAGTTGTTTTGTTTTTGTTTCTTTTTGCAGCAGATTTGCCCAGTGCAATATGTGTGATTTCTTGACTGCTGTTTCCATGGGCATTGCTTGTGGATCCAAGTAAAATGAAAAGCGTCTCCTTCTATTTAGAGATACCCAAACAACAACAACAACAAAAAAAAAACCTTAGTATCTTTTACATTTATCTTTTTTTGGGGAAAAAGAAATCTGCAGCCCTTTTAAACCAGGACTTTCTCTGCAGGAGTCTGGGGAACTCTGGAGCCTTTCATGCACCTTCTCTGTAGAAGTTGGTCTACTCCTGTGAGAACTTTTCTTCCATGCAGGCTTCCAGGTGTCCTCCCGACACCGAGTTGATGATACAGGGAGCAGGATCTGCCCCCTGAGTCTTCTGAAGCTGTGGCTCAAGACAGTACCACTGCTCCAACAATTTAAAAGAAAAAACTCACTGCCATTGAGTTGATTCGGACTCATAGCAACCCACATTGCTACGAGGGCTTCCAAGGCTATAAATCTTTACAGAAGCAGATCACCTCATCTTCTTTGGAGCACCTGGTGGATTTATACCACTGACCCTTGGGTTAGAAGCCAAATATCTTAACCACTGCACCACCAGAGCACCAACAATGTTGTTGTTGTTATGTGCCGTCGAGTCAGACCCGACTCATAGCGACCTCTCCTTGGGTTGCCGAGACAGTATCACTACGGAAGCAGATTGCCCAACCTTCCTTCCAAGGAGTGGCTGGTGGGTTTGAACCTCTAGACTTCTGGTTAGCAGTCAAGTGCCTTAGGCACTATGCTACCAGAGCTCCTAACAATAGAGAGACCCAAATGGAGTGACTTGGAAATGAAACATAGCATTTAAATCTGTTTCAAGTGCTTACCTGTGTTTTCATTCTAGTACATTTGGCTATAACTCCTTTTATTCATCCAGTTAAAAAGTAAAGATGTCACTTTGGAAACTAGGGTAAGCCTGGCCCAAGCCATGGTATTTTCAATTGCCTCATATGCATGCAAAAGGTGGACAATGAATAAGGAAGACTGAAGAGAATTGATGCCTTTGAATTATGGTACTGGCAAAAAATACTGAATATACCATGGACTGCCAGAAGAGTGAACAAATTTGTCTTGGAAGAAGTATAACCAGAATGCTCCTTAGACACAAAGATGGCAAGATTTCATCTGTCATACTTTGGTCATCGTATTTGGTAGAGGATCAAGGAGATGGATTGAAACAGGGGCTGCAACAATGGGCTGGAGTATAACAACAATTGTGAGGATGACACAGATAGTATTTTATTCTTTTGTACATAGTATCACTATGAGCTGGAGCTGCCTGGATGGCACCTGACAACAACAACAATAACAACAAAATCCATGCAGCTGCGAAGGGATGGAAATAAATGTTTAACGTGTCTCTTTTCAACAATAGGTCAGAATTTGACAGCAGTTGTAAAGATAGCCATAAATAAATGAGAGCTAGAAGTCCAAAGGCTGGAATTATTTTTCTGCACTTCTGGGCTTGTCATAAGTTACTACTTACTGAGCGCCCGTTTTCCTGGAGCTAGCTTGGTTTTTAATCTTTTGTGCATAAATTTAGAAGATAATTGCAAAATGGAAGCCCTACAGCTAAACCCCATTGATTCTACACTTATCGAATCAGGCAAACAAATGAGCCCTGCCCTGTGCTAAGGCTGCCCCTAAGTCCTGCAGAGCTGCTGGCATCGGCAAACAGGGCTCTGAGTGCCCCCTGCTGCACATTGGTATTGCGTGGCCAGGAGCTCTTTCCTCACTGTTCACCTGTGAATTCTGTGTAGTCACAGGCCTTTTGCCATCTTACTCAGTGTGGTCTCTGGGTTCAGGCTGAGCCATGGTGTCCCTGACTCTAAATCTGTACAACACAAGGCCTGAGGCTGCAGGTTTCTTGTGACTGCATCTGTATTACAGAACTGCAGGCTCTCTTGCAATTCATCCTTTGAAGAATTGCCCTCACCCACGTGAAATAGCTTTGTCCTTCATTTATTCACCAGGGTCCCCTTTCATGTAGCTTCCTGGTGCACTCAGTGCTCTGTGACTTTGGAGTGGTTACGTTGAAACATTTTTGCTTATTAAAAATTTCATGTTCTAGTCATACATGTTACACTTGGTTGCCCTTTCATTCTTTCAATAAGTATTTATTGCACACTTACCAAATGAGATGTGCTACTAGGGCATAAAGGAGGCGGATACAGAAATGTAAAAACAAATTCCCTACTTTAAAGGGATTGAAGTTCTATGTAGGAGATGAGGCATGCACACATGGTGTCCAAGGTAGTGGGAACAGCTCTTACAGTGCTAGAGTTCGTAGCATAGAGATGATCTAGTCCAGGCTCAGCAAACCACTAAATATTTTAGGCTTTGCAGGGCCATGACATCACAAATACACACCTACTCAACTTTGCAGTTGTAGCAAAAAAGGCTGCCAAGGACAATGCATGTGCCAATAAAACTTGATTTACCAACCAGACCAAGAGCAAGATGTGCCCCCAATCTAGTTGAAGGGGCAGTGGTGGTTCAGTGGTAGAATTCTCACCTTCTGTCAGGGGACCAGGTTCGATTCCCAGCCAATGTGCCTCCTGTGCAGCAGCCCCACACCTGTTTGCCAGTGGAGGCTTGCATGTTGCTGTGATGCTGAATAGGTTTCAGTGGAGCTTCCAGACTGAGACAGACTAGGAAGAAAGGTCTGGCAATCCCTTTCCTTAAATCAGCTAATGAAAACCCTATGGATCACAGTGGTTTGACTGGCAGCCCATCATGGGATGGCGCAGGACCGGGCAGCATTTTGTTCTATTGTACATGGGTTCTAAAGCAGCTAACCACAACACAACAATGATCCAGTCTAACCCCATAATATTCGGAGTAGGAGACTTAGACCTGAAAGGTTAAATGACCTTTACAAGGTACTGCAGGTCGTCATTGGCAGAACTATTCAAAGTCAGGTCCTCTCATTCTAAGACCAGAGCTTATTTCACTGTGCCACATGAGCCTCCTCTGCTCCCCAGCATTGCCTGGACCGTACAGGACATTGCACAGATGCAAACAAGTGCTGTCATTCTGGGGTCCCCTGCAGGGGTTGCTCTCTGATCCTGGCTGACTTTATCTTTCAACCTCCACTCTAGGTTGCTCCAGTTAAACCATCTCGGCCAAAAAGGCATTTCTCTTCTGCTGGAACCATTGAAAGTGTCAACCTAGATGCCATCCCTCTGGCCATTGCTCGCCTGGACAACAGTGCTGCCAAGCACAAACTGTCTGTTAAGCCAAAAAAGCAGAGGGTATCAAAGAAGCACAGGAGACTGGCCCCGGTACGTACAGCCCTGCCCTCGCTGACCAGGCAGAAGTCCTTGCTCCTGGGCTACTTCTGCCCCGGCAGGGATGGTTTCATGGTGGACCCATGGAAGGAACTAGGTCTCTCCTTGTTGGGAACTTGTGTGTGGCAGTGTACAACAGTAGGCAGGACACTGACTTTCCAGTGCCTTTTCTGATGTGTTGCCCTGTGGTAGGTGGGTGGGCCACAGCAGAAGAGGCTTCTCTTTGAGGGGCTCCAGACACTCTGAGTCTGCTTTGCAGCGGAAAGGTGGCCCACTTTTTCTCTGTCCTGGCTTAGCAAAATGTCCTTTAATTAGATTAGGGTGGACTTCTCAGTCACAAGTTTCAGGGGACATTGATGAAGTCAAGATCTCAGTTTCTCTCATCTTCTTAATGTTGGGCTATTGGTTTTCCTGAGTGGTGCAAACCTCGAACATGCTCAGCTACTAGCCAAGTGGTTGGAGGTTCAAGTTCACCCAGAGAAGCCTCTGAAGAAAGACCTCGTTATCTGCTCCCCAAAAATCAGCCATTGAAAACCCTTTGGAGCACAGTTCTACTCTGACACACATGAGGTTGTCATGAGTCAGAGTCAACTGACAGCAGCTGATACTGGAACTAGTATTGGTTTTCTATGATTATTCACTCATAGTAAGATGAAGGAATTTGGAGATGATAAATAAAAGGTTGTTATTGTTGTTAGATGCTGTCAAGTCAATTCCAACTGATAGCGACCCCATGTGACAGACTAGAACTGACCCATAGGGTTTCTAGGCTGTGATTTTTGTAGGAGCAGATAGTCAGGTCTTTTCTCCCATGGAGTCACTGGGTAAGTTCAAACTGCCAACCTTTTGGGTAGCAGCTGAGTGCTTAACCATTGCACTACCAGGGATCCTTTAAATAGAGGGCCTAATGAGTAAAACATAAAGTTCTTTCCTTCATTCCTACAACTTATGATATGACCTATACCAAAAGTTATCAATATATGTACTTACAAGCACCTGAGATTAAGAGGGCCACCTACATTGTGAATAGCATCAGTAATGGTTGCCTATGGAAGAAGTGAAAGAGCTAATTGTGTTTCCTTTACCAATGTTAGGATCGACAAAATGAGCAAGGTGACCTGGAGGGACAGCCATCCCTGAACCAGAATGGACACCCCAGAGAAGACAAGCAGATTTGTCATGGAGAGGAACCAGAGCCACTGGATTCCGAGGAAGAGAAAAGACACCAAGAAGAATACTGGCAGGAACTTGAGGCCAAGTGCAAACGGCAAAAGGCCGAGGCAGCAGAGAGGAGACGCCTAGAAGAGCAGAGGCTGCAGGCCCTGGAGAGGCGGTTGTGGGAAGAGAACCGAAGGCAGCAGCTCTTGGAGGAGGAAGGAGAGGAGGAAGAAGGGAAGAAGCAAGAACCTCTGCTAGACGTAGAGGTAGAGACGGGGCAGCAGGAAGAGGAGAGGTGGAGGTGGGAAGAGCTAGGTGGCCCTGACCCAGAGGGGAGGAAGAAAGAGGAAAAACAACTTCTGGAAACTGAAGAGCAGCAGCACCTCAGGGAAGAGGCTAGGCGGCTGGAGGAGAAGCGCAGGCAGCAGGAGGAAGTGGAGATGCAGACACAGTGGGAAGCTGAGAGGCAGTGGCGAGAAAAAGAAGAAAGGAGGCTGGGGGAGCTTAGAAGGCTGGAGGAACTGGAGGCACAGAGAAGGCAGGAGGAAGAAGAGCAGAGACGGCAGGTGGAAGAAGACAAATTGATGATGGAGCGTCGAAGGTTGGAGGAACTGGAAGTGCAGAGAAGGCGGGAAGAAGAGGAAAGGAGGCGGGAGGAAGAGGAAAGGAGGCAGGAGGAGCTCAGACACCAGGAGGAACAGAGGAGGCAGGAGGAGGAGGAGCAAAGACTGCGGGAGAGAGAAGAAAAGCGGATGAAGGAGCTCAAAAGGGAGGAGGAACTGGAGGAACAGAGGAGGCAGGAGGAGGAGGAGCAAAGACTGCGGGAGAGAGAAGAAAAGCGGATGAAGGAGCTCAAAAGGGAGGAGGAACTGGAGGAACAGAGGAGGCAGGCGGAGGTGGCCAAGCTTGTTCAGGAGGAGGAGGTGAGGAGACAGGAGGAGCTCAAAAAGCAGGAGGAAATGGAGCTGCAGAGGAGACAGGAAGCCGAAAAGAAGCACCAGGAAGCCCTGCAGAGACGGGATGAAGAGAGGAGACTGGAGAGAGAGAAAAAACGGGGCTTGTGGAGCCCACTTCAGAATGACTTTGAAGAGAAGCCAGGAGAACAAGAAAACGTGAAAGCCAAAAAGCAAAGAGAAAGCTCTGAGGAGCCGCGTATTGATGAGAAGCAAAGGTTTGAGGCCAAGCCGTCAAGAGAGCAGCAGGGAAAGAGGGGATATGTTCATGGGGATGACCAT
Organism: Orycteropus afer afer; assembly: GCF_000298275.1. Classification (NCBI taxonomy): domain Eukaryota; kingdom Metazoa; phylum Chordata; class Mammalia; order Tubulidentata; family Orycteropodidae; genus Orycteropus; species Orycteropus afer. The sequence continues at coordinate 5,263,882 of NW_006921740.1, forward strand.
CGCTTACTTCTGGAAAAGAGAGAAGAACCTAAATCAGAACCTCCCCAGAAGAAAGAGGGGCCAAAGCAAGAAATACTGACTCCAGTGGAGAAGAAAGAAGCAGTCACTCCAGAAGCAGATCGGAAGGTGGAGGAACTCAGGTGGCAGGAAGTGGATGAGAGGCAGACCATGCCCAGGCCCTACACATTCCAGGTGTCCTCAGGAGGGAAGCAAATCCTCTTCCCCAAAGTCAACCTGACCCCAGTGACTCCTGGGAAGGACACGGGGCTTGTGTCTGCTCCCCTTGAACCAAAGGCCCACAAAGCCAGCCCAGCCTCTCACACTCTGCCCTCAACCCTGAGCATTCCCCACACAGCCATTCTGGTCACGGGAGCTCAGCTCTGCGGCCCAGCCGTCAACCTGAACCAGATCAAGGACACAGCGTGCAAGTCTCTCTTGGGCTTGTCTGAAGAAAAGAAGCACATGGACCTCCCCACCGTGGAGAACCCACCCCGAGCCCCCAGTGACTCCCAGACAAGCAGTGGGAAGGCCAAGCCTCCACAGAAGTCTTTGAGCAGTGGGGCAGCACTAGCTGAATGGGCTTCCATTCGGTCCAGAATCCTGAAGACTGCGGACAGTGACCAGCGTGCTGAGAGAGACCAGAGGTCAGGTGATGAGTTGACTCCCAGGGGCCGATGTGATTCTCGTGGAAACCTCCGGAAGACCCCACCGCTCAATGCAAAGTTCTCTATTATGCCTGCCTGGCAGAAATTCTCTGATGGTGGCATGGAGATCTCCAAACACAGCACAGAAGCAGAAAGTATTCAAAAAAGACCAGTGTCAGAACCCAGTGAAGAGTCAGAGCCCCTGCCTCCAGCCACTGGTCCTCATGAGCACCAGAAGAGTCCAGAGAAACTGGGGGTGCATCAGGAGCCAACAGACACCACCGAGGGATGCAAATTTGCCAAAGATCTTCCATCCTTCCTTGTTCCGAGCCTTCCTTCTCCTCCACAGAAGATGGTGACCCACACAGAGTCCGTGAGTACTTCAGAAAGTGAGACTACAAGTGGTAACAGGAAGCCAGACCACATGATGGCGGGTGGGGAGGAAAAAGCCTCACCTTTTGGAATAAAATTGAGGAGGACCAACTACTCCTTACGCTTCCACTGTGACCAACAGACGGAACAAAAGAAGAAGAAAAGGCACAGCAGCACAGGGGACAGTGCTGAGGGGGGCCCTTCTGCTCTGGAGAGCACAGGTGGAGAGAAAGAGACAGGGGATGTGGCCCTCAAGCATGGCTCACCCCTCACCCAAGGGAGGAAGCCGTCCTCAACCACCAGAAAGGACTCCACAGAAACCCCTTCCAGCCACTCACCTCCTGTGTCTCAGCCCGGGCCCCCACCACTCAACAGCCAGACCCCAGCTGCAGATCATGATAAGGTAGCAAATAAAATGTCATTGGTGCAGAAACCAGCTCTGGCTCCTAAGCCCACCAGCCAGACCCCACCGTCATCCCCACTGTCCAAACTAAGTAGGCCCTACTTAGTCGAGTTGCTGGCCCGCCGAGCGGCCAAGCCCGACACCGAACCCAGCGAGAGGGCCAAAGAGAGCCAGGAGAGCAGTGACACCTGGCCACCCTCACCACCACCCCCCGAGGAAAGGAAGGGACAGAAGAAGGAGGAGGAGGAAGAGCTGCCAGAGAGGAAACCCTCTTCCCCGGCTCTGCCTGCTGCTTGCCAAGAGAAGCCTTCCCAAACACGTGAAGGTGGGAGGAAAGGTAAGTAGTAGTGAGCCAGGAAACTGTGCCATCTGTCCAGCTCATTGGCTAAGTCACTTCTAAAGCCAAAACTGCCCAAAGCCTGAAGTAGCCAGTGGAGCTGGTGTTGGGATCTCCTTCCTTCATTAGAGGCCAATTTGCTATTCCCAAAGGATCCTCGTTTGTGAGCCAGAGTGAGGCCCTTTGCTTTTCTATTCGTTCTTTAGAACTTTGGAATTACTGACTGACTGCTGTGAGTATGCAGTTCACACCTGTTAATGACTGACTGACTTACACAAGTAGTAAGTTAAAAGTGCCGACTTCCTGTACCAGGAAGTGTTCGGCTTGCAATAGAAATTGAGATATAGTCCTAATTAATATATATTTTGTTAATCATTACAAGGGGGACATGCAGTGGAGATAAAGATTGGGGTTTCCTAGACCAATGGACAGTTCTGGGTTCTATCTTTAGACAGTAGTAGCACCAAGACAGGAGATTAAAGGGCCTTAGACATCTCCATTGGGTCTTCCGTCCCTAAGGGTCTCTTATGGAAAATTGATGTGGTCTCAATTTTATGTAAAATGCTCTGCAGATGCAGTATCAGGTCTCCTACTCCCATTCCCATCCCGCCTGCTTGCCACTCCACAGCCCTCCCATAAAGAGATGTCTGTGTGACTGTCACCTTTGGTTGGCCCTGCTGTTTCTTCATAAGAAATGCTTTGGGTGACTGAGGATCACTTTGTAACCCCTGAGAGTCTTCATCTAATACTTTTTCTTTTCCATTTTACATAGAGCAGGATGGTCAAGAATGGTTAATAGCCCAGGACCAGGAAAAAAAAAACAAAAAAAAAGCCCACTGACATCAAGTCAATTCCAACTGATAGTGACCTCCATAGGGTTTCCAAGGCTGTAAATCTTTACAGAAGCAGACTGTCTCATCTTTTTCCTGTGGAGCAGCTTGTGGGTTTGAACTGCTGACCTTTTAGTTAGCAGCCAAATGCCTTAACCACTGTGCCACCAGAGCTCCTTAGCCCAAGAAATTCCTCATGTTTCTCTAAGAAATTCTCTGAGGTGATTATAGGGAGAGATCATGTTCGCTTTTGTTTAATTGTTTGGGCTTGCAGTGATTTTCGCCAAGTAAAGTGCTGTTTGTTTCCTGAGGAGCGTTGGTTTGGTTACTCATCTTATAGAAGATGCAGTTGTCCTTTTTAAATGTTCCCCTGCCTTGCTTTGTTTTCTGGATGGATTAGTTGATCAACAGTTTTCAGACCATTTCTCCCCAAGGTTTTCTGTCTGTCCTGCCGGATGAAAGGCCCATCTTTAGTTTTGACATTAGCTGTTGTGTCCTTGGCTTCCGTGGTGTTCTTAAAGCCCCACTCTCTACGTCTATTACTTCCCTTTATCTTCTCCTCACAGAAGTAACCCTTCTGGTCTGCTTTCTGTTAGGAGAGCCCTTTATTTCTTATTTTCTAACGCAAACTATTTGCCACCCCTTTTCTCTTTTCCAGTGTCCAGATTCTGGGCTTTCAAGGTCTGGTAACTGAGTTGTTCTTTACTTAGTAGAAAGGAAGCCTGAGACAGCAAGGACAACCCACCAAGGGGGTACTATTACTGCCAAAGATCCTTCACTGGGGTTTTGCTCTCTGACTGCTTTAGGCCAGGGCTAACCAATTTTGCCTGACTGAACACTCCATCAGAAGAAAACTGTTAGGCATGAACCTCCAATTTATTTGTTCGTTGTACACCTTCAGTGCCATCATTAGCTAATGCCCCCTGGAGCAGCATAGACACAGAGGATGAAGTTCATTGGTAACAACAGTGAGTAGAAAATCCACATCACAAATTATTGTGCTAATTTTGATTGCTTTGTCTAACTTCTTGTCCAGCTGATTTCTTTCTAAAGTGGCAGGCAAAGAACTTGCACTAGGCCTAAGACAAGTGTCAATTCTGCCACTTTTTCATTAGAAGTGTATTACATCCACAGTTTGTTTGCAGGAATTTCCACAAACTCACTGTCTTAGTTCTCTAATGCTGCTATAACAGAAACACCATGTTGCGCCCAGATCTTGAATCCCCAAAAACCACCAAAGAGCTGATTCCACTGCAAAAGCATAGGGGTTGTTTATTCAAGCTCGAGCTCGGACCCCCAACCGTCACCGACGCAGCGGTTCAGGATTGAGAGCCCCGAACTCGGGTAACAGGGTTTTTATTGGGGTTACAGCAGAAATGAGGAAGTTTCAATCAGAAAATTACAGGATTGGTTGACATTTTTCAAGTTGCTAGTTGTTCCTACTTGATTGGCTCTGTCTTGGGGGCCGAAGCCGCAAACTGCCATTTCTAACTATTTTAGGTAAGGTATTTTCTTGCTATTTACTGATTGGTTGTTGCTAGGGAGTATGCTAGGGAGTATCAATGAGGTGGGGGTAGTCAGGACTCCTTGTGGTTTTTCCAGTTGGTTGCTAGGGAATATTGATGAGGTGGGGGTAGTCAGGACTCCTAGTGGTTTTTCTAGTAACTAAAGCACTAAAGCTTGAAGTAAATGCTAAGGCATTTGCAAAATGGCTACATACTTAAAAATGGTTACATACAGGGTGGTTATGTAGAAACATGGTCTCACAACCACAAGTGGATGGCTTTAACAAACAGAAGTTTAGTCTCTCACCATCTAGGAGGCTAGAAGTCTGAATTTAGGGTGCCGGCTCTAGCAGAAGGCTTTCTCTCTCTGTCGGCTCTGGGAGAGGGTCTTTGTCTCTTCAGCTTCTGTTCCTTGGTTCCTTGGGGATCTTCATGTGGTGTGACAGCTGTCCTCCCTTCTGTCTGCGTTTGCATAACCTGCTTGTATATCTCAAAAAAGATTGACTTAAAACACACCCTACATTAATACTGCCTACTTAAGGAGCTCTAGTGGCATAGTGGATAAGGCATTTGGCTGCTAACCAGAAGATCAGTGGTTCAAACCCACCAGCTGCTCTGCAGAAGGAAGATGGGGCAGTCTACTTCCATAAAGCCTTGGAAACCCAGTGGGGATTGCTATGAATCAGAATTGACTCGATGGCAGTGAGTTTGGTTTGGTTTTGGGTTATCTTAACAAAGAAAACCCATTCCCAAATAGGATTATAACCACCGGGACCAGGGTTAGGATTTACATCCCCCATTATGGGGGGACACGATTCAATCCATAACACTCACAATATGCTAAATGTAAAAAGCAAGTGAGGATGTACCATTTGTTACACATGACCTTCTGCTACATGGACTGAGTGAGGGAGTCAGGGCCAGTCTGTGTATTAAATATTAGAAAAACTCCATCTTGTTTTTATTTTTAGATTGAAAAATATAAATATTAATCTTCATTGTTTGGTAGTCATGGTCTATAATGTCCCTGCAAATACTGTATTTGCAAACACCAAATCTGCTTTGTTCCACATCAGCTGTAACTTTCTTGCTACTTTGCATATGCGTATGCCTGCAAATGCCTACAAAAGCAAGAGAGTGTTTTTAGCAGATGGTGGGAGGAGGTGCCTCAAGGAATCTGGGAATAATGAGCATATTTTCTTTTACTCTAATGAATTGCCTTGTATGGGTGTGCATGCACACACACACACACACTTAACACACACCCTTTGCTGGAAACCTTCACCTTCCTCAAGGCTGAGGCCAGTGAAGACCAGCACTGGTTAATGCCACAGGAAGGCATTAACCCAGAACCCACCCTAGTGGACATTGAAATAGCAATAATAATCCTTTACGTGCTTGTACTATCAACACTTTCATTACACATATTATCTCCTTTTGATATACCTACCTATTTGGCATAGATAGAACAGATCATTATATACCCCTTTCTCCAAGAATTGATCTCTGAGAGTGGTGACTTATTTTTAGCGCCATGTAAGTGGCCCTGACTCATGATGACTCCATGTACATATCACCCCTGTGGTCTGTGGTGGGTTTGACAATTATGATCCGTAGAGAGTTCACGGGCTGATTTTCAGAAGGAGATCCCGAGACCTTTCTTCCTAGACTTAGTCTAGAAGCTCTGGTAAAACCTGTTCACCATCATAGCAACACGTGAGTCTCCACTGACAGATGGGTGGTTGCTGCACATGAGAGGACCTGGCCAGGAATCAAACCCAGGTCTCCTGCATGGAAGACAAGAATTCCAACTCTGAGCCACCACTGCCTCCCAGAGTAATGACTACCCATTGCCGACAAGTTGATTACAAATCAAAGTGCTTACGACAGAGTAGAACTGCCCCATAGAGTTTCCAAGGCTGCAATCTTCATGAAGGCAGACTGCCACATCTTTCTCCCCTGGACTGGCCGGTGGGTTCAAACCACCAACCTTTTGGTTAACAGCTGCTTAACTGCTTTGCCACTAGGACTCCTATAGAGTAGTGACTGTTGTTGTTGTTGTTGTTATGTGCCATCGAGTCGGACCCGACTCATAGCGACCCCTCCTTGGGTTTCTGAGGCAGTATCACTATGGAAGTAGATTGCTCCACCTTCCTTCCGAGGAGTGGCTGGTGGGTTTGAACCGTCAGCCTTCTGGTTAGCAGTCAAGTACCTTAGCCACTATGCTACCAGAGCTCCTAGAGTAGTGACTAATACCCTGTAATTCCAGGAAATGCTCGCTCTTCTCCCCTGAACTTTGAGACAGGAAATTGAGAGTAAGCGGAGTAGACTGTGAGAGAGAATTGGTTTAGATTGCACCAAAATAAATTTTTAATTAAGTATTTGGAATGCCCTGACTAAAAAAGAATTATACAGTTAACATCATCACAGTCTGTTTTTCAAAGCCATAACTAAGATGAAGGATTTTACTGTTGTTGGATGATTCCCACAAGTCATCCTTTGTGCTTAATCATAACAACAACAACAACAAGGCATACGAAGTGCTTTTATTTACTTCATCTCATTCCATGCTCACTGAACACCTCTAGGTAGAGAGTCTTGTATCCTTGTAACTGTATTTTACAGATGAGGATACCAGTATGTGACCCCACAGAAGTAAAGCGAGGACTGATGGGTTCACACACCAGGTTAAATGGCCTTTCCATTACCTTGGGCTGTCAATTGTCATTCTTACCAGGCATAGGATTTAGCAAAAACTATTTTTATTCGGATCTCTGATTTTTATTTCTTCCCATTTCTTGGATCATATCATGAGCATGATCCTTTCAGTAACTTTTAGAGAGCAAAACATCCTCTAGTCAGTAACAACAGCAGTCTTGTGTTAGTAATTAATATATCCTCTGCAGTGTAATAATCAAGATGTCAAAGGCTAGTGCACATTTACGCCTCTTCCTTCTCCTGACTTGCCTGCTTCAGCCTGAAATGGCTAGTACAGTGGGAAGACAGAAATGGTAGACTTCTTTCCTTCCTCCTAGCCCAAAAGCATGCTCTCTTGTCTTGGTAGATGTGATGTTCAGGGCTGGTTCATCTGTGGGGCACTTCTCTGGGTGCGCCAGACACCATGTTCATCACCAAGGCTTGCTCTCTTGCGAATCCCTTAACGTGACTGGTGCCTCCTCCAGTCAATCTTTTGCTGCAGCCCCCTTGATCTGTGGTCTTAGCTTTGGGCTGCCTCTCTCTACCCTGGGCAGATTCACATCTGGGTTATGGGCAGCACTCAGCCACACTTTTCCCAACAACTCTGATTCAACAACTCTAGGAGACCACTATCTTCCCAGGACAAGCTCCTCTTCTCTCTCTTCCATCAGGATCTTGGCCAGCCACAGTCTCTCCCCTTTGGGCTTTTCCATGCTCCAGGGGACACAGGTCAAGCCATCTGAGTGATCTCACTGAGGCCCTTCTCAGTTAGCTCCCTTTCCTCCCTGTCTTAATTTTTTTGTACTACTATAACAGAAAATACTACAGGTAGGTGGCTTTGTTTTTTTTATTTTTAATATTTATTTTGATTTGGGTAAAAGTTTACAGAGCAAATTCATTTTCCTTACAGCAGGATTTTGTTTCATGATATTGTCTGCAATTCCCCACAACATAGCAGCTCTCTTCCGTGTCCTTCTTTCCTGTGCATTCCTGCCCCCTGAGCTATCTCCCTGTGCAAACACTGCCCTTCAGTTCTCCCATGATTGATCGCTCTAAGGAGTGTATCTACCTAATGTAAATGTTCACCCTATATGCTTGTCTGTGGTTTGGCTGGAAGCCACAGGAGTAATTTCAGTTCCAGACGTGAAGGGTAACTAGGGGTCTCACAGGTTCTATAAGACCAGTAAACCTGGTCTTTTTTTATTATTTTGAGTTTTGTTCCACATTGTTCTTCCACTCTATCAAGGATCTCGTGCACCGATCCTGTTCTGAGTGGTTGACACTGGTACCTGGGCACCATCTAGTTCTGGTCTCATGGTCATATAGGGTGAGGATCACATACATGGTCTACTGGTCCCTTAGACTAATAGTTTCCATGTGTCTTTGGTTTTATTCATTCTTATTTGCTCTGGATGAAGAGAGATCTATCGTTACATCTAGATGGCTACTTGCAAGCTTTTAAGACCCCAGTTGCTACTCGCCAAAGAAGGATGTAGAACAATGTTTTTGTGTAGTATGTTATGCCAATTGAGCTTGATGTCCGCTGTGACCATAGTCGTGAGCCCACAGGTCCAACTACTTGCTCCCTCAATGTGGTTGGCTATGGCCAAGAAGTTATCATAACTCAGCCCCTTGTTAGCTCTATTATAATTTGGACATTTTTACAGCACATACAAATACATATGTAGAAATATCATCAGCCAACCTTATACATGGTCATAAGTCTATTTCCTTTTGCCTATACATACCTGATCATTGAATGCCAAGGACCTAAAACCAGAAGAATTGTGGGATAACATCAAGAACATCATTCGTAAAGAAAGGAAAAGGTCATTAAAAAGACAGGAAAGGAAGAAAAGACCAAAATGGATGTCAGAAGAGACTCTGAAACTTGCCCTTAAACGAAGAGTGGCTAAAGTGAATGGAAGAAGTGACAAGATAAAAGAGCTGAACAGAAGATTTCAAAGGGCAGCTTGAGAAGACAAAGTCAATTATTATAATGAAATATGCAAAGACCTGGAGTTAGAAAACCAAAAGGGAAGAACACAGTTGGCATTTCTCAAGCTGAAAGAACTAAAGAGGAAATTTAAGCCTCAAGTTGCAATATTGAAAGATTCTATGGGCAATATATTTAACGATACAGGAAACATCAAAAGAAGATGGAAGAAATACACAAAGTCACTGTACCAAAAAGAACCGGTCATTGTTCATCCATCTCAGGAGGTGGCATATGATCGAGAACCAATGGTACTGAAGGAAGAAGTCAAAGCTGCATTGAAGGAAGTGGTGAAAAACAAGGCTCCAGGAATTGGCAGGATACCCACTGAAATGTTTCAACAAACGGATGCTGCACTGGAGGCACTCACTCAGCTATGCCAGGAGATTTGGAGGACAACTGCCTGGCTAACTGACTGGAAGAAATCCATATTTGTACCCATTCCAAAGAAAGGTGATCCCACAGAATGTTGAAATCATCGAACAGTATCATTAATATCACACTCAAGTGAAATCTTACTGAAGATAATTAAAAAATTGTTGCAGCAATATATTGACAAAGAACTTCCAGAAACGCAAGCTGGATTCAGAAGAGGACGTAGAATGAGGGATATCATTGCTGATGTCAGATAGATCTTAGCTCAAAGCAAAGAATACCAGAAAGATGTTTACTTGTGTTTTATTGACTATGCAAAAGCAGTTGATTGTGTGGATCATAACAAATTGTGGATA
>NW_006921740.1:5274066-5302135 GCF_000298275.1 Orycteropus afer afer
GCTGAAAATACTATGGACTGCTAAAAGAACTAACAAATCTGTCCTGGAAGAAGTGCAGCCAGAATGCTCCTTGGAAGTGAGAATGGCTAGACTTCACCTTACCTACTTTGGTCAAGTTGTAAGAAGAGGCAATTCCCTGGAGAAGGATATCATGCTTGGTAAAGTGGAAGGTCAATGAAAGAGGAGAAGGCCCTCAACAAGATGGATTGGCATAGTGGCTACGGCTACAACAGTGGGCTCAGGTATAGGTAGGATCATGGAGCTGGCACAGGACCGGGCAGTGTTTCATTCTGCTGTACATGGGGTTGCTATGAGTTGGAGATGACTCAGTGGCACCTAACAACAACAACATCAACAACCTGATCATTCAGCCTGTCTACACATCTGTTTACCCATAGATTAATTTTGTTACCACTCACAACACAGTATTGTATGTGTAAAAGGGTTTATCTTTGTTGTCTGTACCTCTTGTGTACCTCTGTGTCTTCTTCCTCAGTGCCCCTGTGTTGATCACTTACTTTTGGTACATTGCCTTTCCCTTCACCAGGTGGTGAATGAACAGAAATTTGATTTTTTTTTTTTTTTTTTCATAGTTTTGGAGGCTGCTCTAGAGGAGCACTGTCTCTCTGTCCATTCTAGTGTTCTTCTTCACATGCCTTGGAGATCTTCACAAGGCATATATCTTTCCCCCATTTGTGCTTACTTGCTTCTGTGCTTAATCTACTCTTTAAGGAGCTCTGATAGCATAGTGCCTAAGGCATTTGACTGAGAACCAGAAGGTTGGCAGTTCAAACCCACCAGCCTCTCCATGGAAGGAAGACTGAGCAATCTACTTCTGTAAAGATTTACCACCTCGGAAACCCAAAGGGGCTCACTATGAGTCTTTATGTCTCAAGGTCATTGGTTTCAGGCTCACAGTACACTGATGGCCTCATTACCATATCAAAGAAAACCCTATTCCCAAATGGAATTATATTCACACATAGACCCATTAAACCAAACCTATTGCCATCAAGTCAGGTCTACTTCTGTAAAGATTACATACAGCCTTGAACACCCAAAGGACAGTTCTACTCTGTCTTATAGGGTTGCTGAGTCAGAATTCAGCTGTGTCAGTTTAATTCAGTTTAAATGTTCAGTCCTGCATTTTCTGTTGCATAATTGCTTTAGATGGAAGTTGTGTAGAGTTTGGCAATTTGATTTTTAGGCATCTGACAAAGAAGTGTTATCCCACCTGAATGAAAAACAGCAACTCATATTAGTTCAAATGTATGTAAAGTATCTCGGTTCATCAAAATGCTTGGGATGGTGAATTCTTTTAAACTTTCTGGTTAACCAGAGATTAATCAAAAACCCCTTTCCCTTTCAATCGTTTAAAAAAAAAAAAAAAAGATTCTGAAACATGTCAGTGTTCTTATCTGATGATTAGGAATATTGTGAGGCCCAAGGTGATGATTAGGGATATTGCCATACCCAAGGCTCATTATTAATAGGAATTCTTTTTGTACAGCATAATAGAGTGAAAAAGTATTTAAGAATTAAAGCAGAATTTGCCCCCCCCCCTTTTTTTTTAATTGAATCCCTAAATTGAGTTTATTTCCCTGTCATTTGGGCTTTCTCCTTGTCCAGGAGCACAGTCACATATAGCTGGTGGAGAGCCCTGGTCAATAAGGTTGTGGATAATCAGGGGGTCAACTTTTATCAAATTTGAAAGAACAGGATTATCATGAGCCCTTGGCCTTTGAGATAGTAAAGGATTCAATACTATAATAATTATCTCTGAAAGTGCATGATTTTTACTTTCAAGAAAAGAAGGGGTCATAGACATGGTGACAGCTAACTTCTGTAGAGTGGTTACTATATGCCAAGTGCGATTATAGATGTCCTTATATGCAGGGTCTCTCTCAATTTTCACACAGCCTGATCAGGCATGTGCTATTATCATCTCCATTTTGAAATTTTATTTTATTTCCAGTGAAAAATATGCAAAACAGAACTACACCCATTCAACAGTTTCTACGTGTACCATTCAGTGACATTGATTACCATCTTATAGTGTGTCACTGTTCTCACCATGTCTACCTGTATTGTTTCACCACCATTAACTTAGATTCACTTCCCCCTAAAGTTTTCATCTGTACTTTAGAGTTGTTGTCAATTTGATCTCATATAGATAATTCCATGTTCAAGGCAAATACTCTTTTTTAAAAAAATTGTGATTTGGGTGAAAGTTTACAGAGCAAATTCACTTTCCATACAGCAGTTCACATACACTTTGTCTCATGACATTGACTACAATTTACCACAATACAGCAGCTCCCTTCCCACTCCTTCCCCATAGTTACCTCTTCCCTGTGTCCTTCCCTCCATGTACTTCTGCCCCCTGAGCTGTCTCCCTGTGCATACACAGCCCTTCTTTCTCCCATGATTGTTCTCTCCAAGGAGTGTATCTACCTCAGGTAAATGTTCGACTCATATGCCCATCTTTTGTTTGGCTGGAAGCTACAGGTGTGGGTTCAATTCCAGACCTGAAGGGCAGCTAGGAGCTATAGTCTCAGTGGTTCCATCAGGCTCATTCAGACCAGCAAACCTGGTCCCTTTCTTTTAATGATTTTGAGTTTTGTTCCACGTTGCTCTCTCATTCTATCCAGGATCTCCTACATAGATACCCCTCCAGGTGGATGACAGTGGTAGCCAGGCACCATCTAGTTCTTCTGGTCTCATAGGCGTATAGACTGAGCATCGCATGATGTACCAGTTGCTTGAACTAATTGTTTCCATGAATCTTTGGTTTTCTTCATTCTTCTTTGCTCTGGACAAGGAGAGACCCATCATTGCATCTAGATTGACGCTTGCAAGCTTTTAAGATCCCAGTTGCTACCCGCCAAAGTAGGATATGGAACAATGTTTTGTGTAGTATGTTATGCCAATTGAGTTTGATGTCTTCTGTGGCTATGGTCCCGAGCCCATAGATCCAACTACTCACTTCCTCTGGGTAGCTGGCTGTGGCCAAGAAGTGACTACAACCTTGTCCCTTGTCAGCTCTACTATATACCTGTGAATTCTTACAGAACATACCAATACACTTGTAGAAACATTGTCTGCCAACCCTATGCATAGTCTTGGGCACACTCTTCCCTGAATAGACATACCTAATAGTTCAGCCTGTTACCCATCTATCCGCCTGTATATCCATGTTTGTCAAGGCACATACTCTTTACTAATTGGGCTAAACTGTTTCATTTAAAGATGACTTCAGAGGATAGTTTCAGTTCAAGGTTTAACAATTATCTCAGGGCAATAGGTTCCAAGGTTTCCCCAGTCTCAGTGGGTCCAGTAAGTCTGGTCTGCATAAGAATTGGAAACTCTGTCCCATGTTTTTCCTGCTTTGGTATCATTCCCATTTTATAGATAAGAAAGCTAAGCTTAAAAGTCAAGTGACTTTTCTAGGTCAAACCTTGCTCTATGAGTCGAAATCCACGTGGCGGCAATGGGTTTAGTTCAACTAAATTCCAGAGCCCAATTACTCAACCTTCAATACCAACCACTTGTGAAGTCTTTATACTTTCCATTACGTAGGCGAGAAGTCAACCACAAGAAAAACACACAGTGGAAGTCACCAGAAGTGGGTTCAAGCCTCAGCCCATGTTCTAACTGCTGAAAGGCTTTGGGCCCTTCACTTGATTGCTATGGGCTCTAGTTCCCACATCTATCAAAGGAGGACAGTAGAGCAAAAATCACGGGTTTCCCGCCATGTTCCTCAGAGCCCTGCTGCCTCAGTAGCCCCATTAGGCAGAACAGAGTCCGTTATTCCTGTCTTGTTTGTTAGGTTTCTGTAGAGGATGTTGCTTGGGGAAAGGAAAGCTTCCATTGCTAAAAAAATTTTAAAAATCAACTGAATTTTTAAAAAGGCAAATCAGATAACTGGGTGCCCCACAGGCCTGAGATTTATAGCTGCAGAGATGTTATATTTCCTTACAAACTGGACTAACTTTTCATTTTAGGAGAAGAGAAATACCCCGTTTTCCTGTTGAAAAAAGATATTCATTCCTTCCCTCCCGGTGGGGTCACTCAGCTATCAGCACAGAGTCTGTGTTATGAAGGGACAGGGCACTATATCATGGACTAATAACTAAAATGTCACAAGTTTAGGTCTCTTATTTAGACTTAGGCTGAGAGTCTGAGAACATGAGGGGCTGGTTTCACCGCAAACCTGCTTTTGTCTTTTTTCCACAGAAAACCTGGTGCTTCAGAGCAGGCACTCTTTAGATGGCTCCAAACTCATGGAGAAAGCTGAAACTGCGCAGCCACTGTGGGTTACGTTAGCACTGCAAAAACAAAAGGGGTTTCGGGAGCAGCAAGCAACGCGAGAGGAGAGAAAGCAAGCCAGAGAAGCCAAGCAGGCAGAAAAGCTCTCCAAAGAAAACGTGAGCAGCTTCATCTTCAACATTAGTTTGCCTTCCTGAGCCAAGCCCTTTGAGGTCACAAGGAGAAAAATAAATAAATGCTGGTGGGGGTGAAGGAGAACACTTAGAAAGGGTAGAGCAATACATTGACCTCTGCTAAAGCGGGGAAGCATCTTCAGAATGAAATTTGATCCAGTTTCTTATGCTCTTAGGGAAACCTGATTTAACAGAACCCGTGCATTAGAAGGCAGTGGTGGTTCAGTGGTAGAAATCGTGCCTTCCACGGGGGAAACTTGGCTTTAATTCCTAGCCAGTGCACCTCCAGCACAATCACCACCCGCTTGTCATTGGCAGCTGCGTGTTGCTCTAATACTGAACAAGTTTCAGTGGAGCTTACAGACTAGGAAGAAAGGCCTGGTGATCTACTTCCAAAAATCAGCCAGTAGAGCACAATAGTCCAATCCACAGATCATCATGGGGACAGCACAGGACTGGGAAGCATTCCATTCCATTGTACATGGGGTTGGAAGCACTGATAAACACACAGCAATTACATGAAAATTATTTAATTGGAGCATTGAGTTGAGTGGAAATCAGTCTTGCTCTGTGGCCCTGATTTTATAGTTGATTAAATGTGGCTCTTCTAGGAAAATAGCCTTCCCTCTTGGGCACATTTGCACTGAGGTGCTCCATTGTTGGGGGTGGGAACAGGTGAGCACCCATTGCTCGAAATGCAATCCAAGTCCCTTTGGGGAGGAGAGGTAGAAGGGGCTGGCCAGCAGAGGCCCCAAGGCCTGCAAGGCTGGTCATTCTGTGTCCTTGTTGGAGAACATGCTTCACCTGACTTTCTCTGCCCACCCAGGTCAGTGTCAGCCCGCAGCCTGAAAGTGGCAGTGTCAGCAGAGCTGGTTCTCTGCACAAGTCTCCTGCTCAGCCAGCAGAAGAGAGGAAGCCAGAGACCGCAGTGGCTAGGCTCGAGCGCAGAGAACAGCTGAAAAAGGCCAGCACTCTTCCTACATCTGTGACAGGTAGAGAGCAGGTCCATTTCTAGTTGACCATAGTTACAGCTCCCCTTCTTATAGAGTATACTGTATTTTCTACTGTTTAAACCTAGTAAGTGAAGGGCAGTGACGGTTCGGTGGTAGAATTCTTGCCTTCTATGGCAGGAGACCTGGGTTTGATTCCTGGCCAGCATCGTGTGCAGCCTCCACCTATCTGTCAGTGGAGGCTCGCATGTTGCTGTGATGCTGAACAGGTTTCATCAGAGTTTCCAGACTGAGATGGACTGAGAAGAAAGGCTTGATGAGGGAGTTCCAAAAATCAGCCAGTGAAAACCCTCTGGATCACGAGTCCAGTCTGCAACAGATCGTGAGCAGGGAGATGGCATGGAACTTTGTTCTGTCGAGCACCGACTTGACAGCAGCCAACAATAACAACAATAACTAGCCTACATTTTAGACATTTCAAAGCACAGGCTGGCTGTCTCCTACCCCATTCATAAACTTTGATTCTGATAAAGCTCACCTCACAAAAACCCTGAGGATTCACCCACAGTGAGTGATATAATAATTAGTGTTCAACAGCTAGCTCTTCAAGGGATGCAGGGAGCTCTGACCTATAGCATTGGCCATTTTCCATGGGGTAAATACTTCTACTATGGCCAGTTTCAATGTGACCTTCTACCAGCTTGCAAAATTCCTGGACACTTAACAATTGGCTCTTACAAGCTGGTATGACCCATTTCCAGCACCTACTGCCTGTAGTCCAACCGAGTTTGTTTTATTAACGTGCTACATCAAGGGAAACAACATGTCAGAGGAACTTTCTAAACAAAGGAAAATAAAAAATAATTAGGAATGGGGGGTAGAGTTTAGGTAGAATTTAAATGGGACTGTGTTTTGATGTCTTTCTCCAGGGATTGGTCCCTCCAGGTAACATATCCAAAGTAAATGAGAGGGACATGACAAAGTCTCACCATCCTCACTTCTAAGAAGCATTTTGGCTGTACTTCTAAGACAGATTTGTTTGTTCTGCTGGCTGTCTGTGATATATTCAGTATTCTTCAACAACACCACAATTTGAATGAGACAATTTTTCTTTGGTCTCCCTTTTTCATTGTGCATCTTTCACACATATGAGGCAATTGAAAATACCCTGGAGAAGGACATCATGTATGGTAATGAAAAAAATGAAAATGAAAAAATGGTCAGTGAAAAAAAGGAAGATTTTCAATGAGATGGAATGATACAATGTTTGCAAGAATGAGGTCAAAGGTCACAATTGTGAGAGTCCAAAAAGTAAAACTCGGGCTGAAAAACTTAAAGAGATTTATTGAGAATACAAACAAGTTGAGGAGGTGGTGAATACTACAGGGTAAGACAGACTGCTGTGCTGAGGTATGGAGCAGCAAGGGTTCATAAAGGCTAAAACTGCAGGCAGGTGGGGTACAGCTAAAGCTATCTTCATTGTCTGAATTAGTCTGCAGGTGGCTGGGGTACAGCTCCTCATTGTTAGTGGATGATACCTGGGTTGGTTATAACAGGGTAATGGAAAAGCCCAGAGTATCACAGAGGTGTAATAAACATTTTTTGAGGGAGGTTGAGGAGCAGTATCTTCTAAAAATAAGTTGACCACAAACTGTTCATGGCTGCAGCTATTTCCTGAAATTTATGAAAATAATCCACTGGTACATCTCCTGGGTAACAGATTGCAAAGCTTGCGGGGATTTTGCAGAGAATTCACATATGGGTTAAGATTGAGTCACTGTTGCTCCCTTGGCATGAGTCCAGGCTAAGCCAAAAGCCCATTTTTTAATTTTTCCCTTTGTTGTTTCCTCCTTTTGATCAAGAATTTTCTTACAAATTCATTGAACACTATAACTGCATGGGCTTTTAACTTGCCATATGTAGGGTCTCTCCTTAGGGCAAGTAGTAGGTCTCAGTTTCTCCACAAAGGAGTAACTCATGTCGGTTAGGGTTTTTGATGGCTGAATGGGTTGTGAGTAGCCACTTATCTTTTAAGCTGTTTAAGACCCCAGATGACAGGGTTCAGATGTCATTAGATGGATAGCTGGACACCACTCCAAACTTCTTCACCATGGTTATAAACTTGAGAAGGTTGACTGGGAGGAAAGCTGAATTAAAATGGGAACCAGTTGGACTAGGCAAAGACTTAAACCAGGGACAGGTGCATCCACAGATGTCTCAGTAGTTTCTTTAAAGTACATAACACATTGCTTATGTTTGGGGGTGTATATATAAATATAGAACCAGGTGATGCCAGAGAAGAAATGTTTGATTAGGAGGTGATGTGATAAGGTAATTAAAAAAGACAATGATTATGAATATGAAGGTGGGGACCAGGTTTGCTGGTCCAATAGAGCCTGGTGGAACCACTGAGACTATGGCTCCTAGCAGCCCTTCAGGTCTGGAATTGAACCCATACCTGTGGTTTCCAGCCAAACAAAACACAGGCATATGAGTTGAACATTTACCTCAAGTAGATACACTCCTTGGAGAGAATAATCATGGGAGAAAGGAGGGCTGCTTATGCACAGGGAGACAGCTCAGGGAGCAGGAGTGTATGGAGGGATGGACACTGGGAAGAGGTAACTATGGGGAGAAAGTGGGAGGGGAGCTGTTGCATTGTGGTAAACTGTGGTCAATGACATGAGACAAAGTATATGTGAACTGCTGTATGGAAAGTGAATTTGCTCTGTAAATCTTCACCCAAATCACAATAATAAAAAAAAAAAATTTAGATGAAAACATTTCCAAACATAATGATCAATATTATTTTCAAAGAGCTTTAGACATAACACATAAGGCTCTTGAGACATAATATTAATTAGGATATAGCAAGAATGTGTGTTTTAAAGACAGGCATGTGAGCTGAACATTTACATTAGGTAGATAAACTACCTATTGTGGATTGATCAATCATGGGAGAATAAAAGGGCTGTGTATGCACAGGGAGACAGCTTGGGTAGGGGGCAGGAGTGCATGGGAGGGAAGGAGACAAGTAGGAGGTGGCTATGGGGAGGAAGTGGGAGGAGAGTTGTTGCATTGTGAGAGATTGCAGTCAATGTCATGGGACAAAGTGATGTGAACTGCTGTATGGAAGATGAATTTGTTCTGTAAACTTTCACCCAAATCACAATAAAATTATTAAAAAAAAAAAAAAATGAATGTGTGTTTAGTTACTTCATGCTGCTCTAACAGAAAATACCATAAATGGGTGGCTTTAACAAATAGGAGTTTATTCTCTTACAGTTTTGAAGGCTATAAGTCCAGGTTCAAAGTGCCAGCTCTAGAGGCTGGGTGAAATCCCCTCGACTTTGGGCTTTACTCTGCCTCTTGGTCCTATCCCACTGGAGCTAGAGGCATCTCTTCCCTCAGGCAGCTAATGGCTGCTGAAGCTAATAAGCCCAAGGTTGACAAATAAAAATGATACAGTCCCAATATTACCACAAAACACACAGCAGGCCACTGATTCAAGTCCATTAAGAGTCCCAGGATCAACAGAGCATGACAGGCTGCTGAATGAAGACTCGGCTACATGCAGGGTCTAAACATGGCAAAAAGCTCATAGACCATTCCTAAAGCTTCTCTTTATGTACTGGGAGCAGACCACATCTCTAAGGCAGCTACTCAGCTGCTCACAGTAGATTCTATCATGGAGTTGATTACCAGTGTCATCATGGGGAATACTATATCCAGCTGCCTAGCCATTCAAAACCAGGACCAGCCAAGTTGACACATAACCTTAACTACCACAATGTACTAATATAAAAATCACAAGAATGTGATTTTTTAAGTCTCTAAACATCATCTCTCAGTTTGTCTTACTGTGCTCACTTGCATGTTGCTGTGAGTCTGGAGGCTCTGCCAACAGTATTGCTAATACCAGCAGGGTCACTCATGGTGGACAGGTTTCAGCAGAGCTTCCAGACTGGGAAGAAGGATGGAGCCATCCACTTCTGAATAAACTGGCCAGTGAAAACTTTATGAATAGCAGTGAACCATTGTCTAATATGTGGCTGGAAAACTTTATGAATAGCCATGAAACATTTTCTCATATAGTGCCAAGAGATCAACCCCTCAAGTGGGAAGGCAGTCAAAATATGACTGGGAAGAGCTGCCTCCTAAATGTTGACCTTAATGACATGGAGAAGTAAAGATTTCAGGACCTCATTTGGTGATGTGGCATGACTCAAAATGAGAAGAAACAGCTGCAAACATCCATCAATAATTTGAATATGGAATGTACAAAGTGTGAATCTAGGAAAATTGGAAGTTGTCAAAAATGGAATGGGACACATAAAGATTGATATCCTAGGCATTAGTGCAGCTAAAATGGATTGGTATTGACCATTTTGAATCAGACAATTATATGATCTACTTTGCTGGGAATGACAAATTGGAGAAGAATGGTATCACATTCATCGTCAAAAAGAATGTTTCAAGACCAATCCTGAAGTACAATGCTGTCAGTGATAGTATAATATCCATACACCTACGGTGAAGACCAGTCAATACGACTATCAAATTTACACACAACCACTAAACTCAAAGATGAAGAAATTGAATATTTTTACCAACTTCTGCAGTCTGAAATGGACCAAGAATGCAATCAGGATGTATTGATAATTATTGGTGATTGGAATGCAAAAGTTGGAAACAAGCAAGAATCACCAGTAGTTGGAAAATATGGTGTTGGTGACAGACATGACACTGGAGAGCATAATAGAATTTTGCAAGACCAGCGACTTATTCATTGCAAATACCTTTTTTCAACAACATAAATAGTGGCTATACACATGGACCTCACCAGATGGAATACACAGAAATCAGATCAACTATATCTGTGGAAAGAGGTGATAGAGAAGCTTATTGTCTTCAGCCAAAATAAGGCCAGGAGCTGACTGTGGAGCAGACCATCAATTGCCCATATGCAGGTTCAAGTTGAAGCTAAAGAAAATTAAAACAAGACTATGACAACCAAAATATGACCTGAATTTAGAGACTATCTACAGAATATATTTGATGCATTGAACACCAGTCACTGGAGACCAGACTAGTTGTGGGATGACATCAAAAACATCATCCATGAAGAAAGCAAAATGTTATTAAAAAGACAGGAAAGGAAGAAAAGACCAAAACAGATGTTCAAAGAGACTCTGAAACTTGTTCTTGAACGGATAGTAGCTAAAATGAATGGAAGAAATGAGGAAATAAAAGCTGAACAGAAAATTTCAAAGGGTAGCTCAAGAGACAAAGTAAAATATTATAATGAAGTGTGCAAAGACTTAGAAAACCAAAAGGGAAGAACATACTTGGCATTTCTCAAGCTGAAAGAACTGAAGAAAAAATTCAAGCTTCAAATTACAGTATTGAAGGATTCTGTGGGCAAATTACTGAATGATGCAGGAAGCATCAAAACAAGATGGAAGGAATACACAGAGTCACTGTTCCAAAAAGAATTGGTTGATGTTCAGATATTTCAGGAGGTAGCATATGATTAAGAACCAAAGATATTGAAGGAAGAAGTCCAAGCTGCAGTGACAGAATTTGCAAAAAAAAAAAAAAAAACCAAGCCTCCAGGAATTGATGGAATATCCATCGACATGTTTCAACAAATGGATGCAGCACTGGAGGCACTTATCATTTATGCCAATAAATTTGGAAGACAACTTTCAGGCCAGCTGACTGGAAGAGATACATATTTGTCCCCTTTCCAAAGAAAGTTGATCCAACAGAAAGTGGAAATTAACAATATCATTAATATCACATGTAAGTAAAATTTTGCTGAAGGTAATTCAAAAGGGTTGCAGCAGTATATTGATAAGGAACTTCCAGACGTTCAAGCTCCATTCAGAAGAGGACATGACATAAGGAATATCACTGCTGGTGTCAGATGGATCTTGGTGGAAAGCAAAGAATACCAGAAAGATGTTTACCAGTGTTTTATTCTATGCAAAGGCATTCGACTGTGTGGATCGTAACATATTGTGGATAATGCAATGAATGGGAATTCCAGAACATTTCATTGCACTCAGGAAGAACCTGTGCATAGACCAGGAGGCTGTTGTTCAAACAGAACAAGGGGATACTGCATAGTTTAAAATCAGGGAGGGTGTGTGTCAGGGTTCTGTCTTTTCACCATACTTATTCAGTCTGCATGCTGAGCAAATAATCTGAGGAGCTGACTATATAAAGAGAAATTCAGGATCAGGATTGGAGGAAGACTCATTAACAACCTGGGATATGCAGATGACACGATTTTGTTCACTGAAAATGAAAATGACTTGAAGCACTTCCTGATGAAGATCAGCAATTAAAGTCTTTAATAAGGATTGGACCTCAACATAAAGAAAACAAAAATCTTCAGAACTGGACCAATAAGCAACATCATGATAAATGGAGAAAAAATTGAAGTTGTCAGGAATTTCGTTTTACATGGATCCACAATCAACACCCACAGAAGCAGCAGTCAAGAAATCAGACATCCTGTTGCACTGTGCAAATCTGCTGCAAAGGACCTTTAAATACTGTAATGTGTTAAGAAGCAAAGATGTCAATTTGAAGACTAAGCTCTGGTAGCATAATGCCCAAGGAACTTGACTGCTAACCAGAAGCCTGGCAGTTCAAACTCATCAGCCACTCCTCGGAAGGAAGATGGGGCAATCTATTTTCATAGTGATATCACCTCAAAAACCCAAGGAGGAGTCACTATGAGTCAGGTCCGACTTGAGGGCACATCACAACAACACAAGCTATGGTATTTTCAGTTGCCTCCTATGCATGTGAAAGCTGGACAATGAGTAAGGAAGACTGGAGAAGAGTTGATGCCTTTGAGTTGTGGTGTTGGCGAAGAATACTGAAAATACCATGCACTGCCAGAATGAATGAATTTGTCCTGGAAGACCTGCAGCTAGAATGCTCCTTGGAAGTGAGAATGGCCAGCCTTCATCTCACCTACTTTGGTCATGTTGTCAAAAGGGACCATTTCCTGGAGAAGGATGTTATGCTTGGTAAAGTAGAAGGTCAGCAATAAAGGGAAAGATCTTCAATGAGATGGATTGATAGGCATAGCAAGGATTGTGAAGATGGCAAAGGACCAGGCAGTGTTTTGTTCTGTAATGCATAGGGTTGCTATGAGTCGTAGCTGATTCAACAGCACCTAACAACATGATCCTACTGTTACTCACAAGGAAACTGAATAAGTTGTTTCAACAACTTGTCAAAGGTCACAGAGGTAGTACCAGTTAGTTAGATTTAGATCCAGTGACCCCGATGCCCACACTATTAATCACCATACTATACTGACTATGCGGTTAACCAGTATTCTTTGACAGCAGCCAAACTCACCATACATTGTTTTTATTTAATTTGGTCCTCGCATCATTTTTATATGGTAATTCAGTTTAATTCTACAAACCTCAAATTCAGATATTTACCAACTACAATAAAGTTTCCACAATTAGATACATATGCTGAGGATTCAATTCGATCTCCCCAAATCTGTTCCCATTTCACCTTCCCAGAATAAAGGTCAACCGCCTTCATTCTATGAGAATAGGAGCCAATGTACACAGTTGCAGATGACTTATCAACAGCTGGTATTATAACCAGAGATGAAGCATCTGCACATTTGCCTGTGTCTGACCTCCACCTCACATGTAACTCCAGTTTTTCAGCCCCTGTTACAGGTTTCTCCTCTTTAGAAACTTTTGTGACACAGGATGCCTTCTCTGACTTCTCAATAATAGGTGGGGGCTTTATGCTTTTCATATTTTGAATAGTAAGCTGCGAAATTAAATCAGAAAAGCTAGGTGAAGGACAATGTCCTGACTTAGTTAAAAATCTGGTAGTATTCAGAGTCAGGTCAGGTGCCATTGAGTCAGTTTCAACTCGTAGCACCTTATGTACAGTAGAACAAAATACCGCCCAGTCCTGCACCATCCTCACAATTGTTGCTGTGCTTCAGCCTGTTGTTGCAGCCACTGTGTCAGTTTATCTTGCTGAAGGTCTTCCCCCTTTTCACTGTCCCTCTCTTTCTTTATACATACAAACGTGTGTGTGTATGTTAATCTAACCCTAAATTTTCCCATGGGTTTTTAGGTTTTTATGTGGGTGATTTACTTAATTTTTGGTAACTGTATTAAGACAGCAGCATTTTTCTTATTTTAAATTTCATTGATGTCTATATTACTGATGTAATTTTCTAGGTAAGCAGTTCAACCTTCTTTCTTCTCATTAATAAAATTACTTTTTTTCTTTAAATAAATTTCACATAATATCTAGCTTAAGTTACTTAGAAAGGCTTTGTTTTCAATGTTTACATAAACATAAAATCTTTGTCTGAATAAATTTATTTTCATTGATTACTGAGAACATTGTTGTTGTTGTTGTTGTTGTTTGCCGTCGAGTCGGCCCCGAATCATAGCGACCCCTCCTTGGGTTTCCGAGGCAGTATCACTACAGAAGTAGGATTGCCCAACCTTCCTTCCGAGGAGTGGCTGGTGGGTTTGAACCGCCAGCCTTCTGGTGAGCAGTCAAGGGCCTTAGGCACTATGCTACCAGAGCTCCTACTGGGAACATTAGGACTATTTAATTTATACAAGTGCTTATATATCATTAAACCAATCAGTAAATTTTTAGCAGAATATTATAATTTAATTTAATAATACAATTCAGAGGTAATAAATTGTTACATTCTTATAACCCTGTTTTTTGTATGTTTTATACAGTTCTTTAAGAAACAATTCAGAATAATTTGCTTTTTTTAAAGCTTTGTTCCATCAGTCAAAATGAACAGTCTAATCTTTTCAGTGTACTTTCTACATAGACTAATTTATATAAAATTTCCTCAGTGTAGCTAGTGGAAACCCAACTCACAAGAAACAGTGTATTTTAAAAGACTGCCTAATGAAAGGAAAAACTCAGCAAATGGCATCCTGAAACAATACAGAGACTCAGACACAAAATGAAACAGGAAAACCATATAAATTCACTGTTTGTGAGGCTAGCTCAAGCACCAAGCTTATACAATAGCACAGAAACAAGCAGACCAGTTTTTTTTTTTCCCCTCTCACTGGAATAATTTCAGCTTCATTTATTTTATTGTTGTATTTTTATTGTGATTTTGGTGACAGTTTACAGAGCAAATTAATTTTCCATACAACAGCTCACTTACACTGTCTCATGGCATTGACTGCAATTTCCTACAATGCAACAGCTCTCTTCCCACTTCCTCCCCATAGTTACCTCTTCCCTGTGTCCTTCCCTCTCATGCACTCCTGCCTGCCAAGCTGTCTCCCTGCACATACATAGCCCTTCTATTCTCCCATAAGTGATTTTTCCAAGGAGTGTATCTACGTAATGTAAATGTTCAGCTCATATGCCTGTCTTTTGTTTGTCTGCAAGCCTCAAGAGTGGGTTCAATTTCATACCTGAAGGGCAGCTAGGGGCAGTAGTCTTCAGGGGTTTCACCAAGCTTCATCAGACCAGCAAATCTGGTCCCTTTTTTTTTTTTTTCTTTATGATTTTGAGCTTTGTTCCACATTGTTTTCCCACTCTATCCAGGATGTCCTACATAGATCTCCCTCCGAGTGGTTGACAGTGGTAGCTGAGCACCATCTAGTTCTTTTGGTCCCATAGTCATATAGGCTGAGGACTGCATAGTATACCAGTCTCTTGGACTAATTGTTTCCATGTGTCTTTGGTTTTCTTCATTCTTCTTTGCTCTGGACGAGGAGAGACCCATCATTGCATCTAGGTAGACGCGTGCAAGCTTTTTAAGATCCCGGTTGCTGCTTGCCCAAGTAGGATGTGGAACAATGTTTTTGTGTAGTATTTTATGCCAAGTGAGCTTGATGTGCCCTGCGACTATGGTCCCGAGCCCACAGGTCCAACTACTCACTCCCTCTGGGTAGCTGGCTGTGGCCAAGAAGTGACTACAACTTTGTCCCTTGTCAGCTCTACTATATACCTGGAAATTCTTATAGAACATTTAAATACGCTTGTAGAAACATTGTCTGCCAACCCTGTACATGGTGCAGCCCAGTTTTTTAAACCAATAGTTCTTTGGTAAGATTAACCTAAATCAACAACAACAACAACAAAAAATAGGTCTTAGATAAGTTTACTAAATTGCCAGTCTCAAATAAAGAATGTTGTTCAGACCTTTTGACTAAAACTGTGTATTATGCAATAGTTCTAGGAAGAAAAAAGACAATGCAAATGGGAACTTATTTTTTTCAAAGGGATCACTGAGATTCTGGATTATTTTTGAACATGAGTCCCAATAACAGTGTCCTGGTAGGGGAAATCTAGGCTTATTTATCCAGGGTGTTAAGCTTTTAGGTTAAACTTTTGGTTTCATTCTTTCTGTACCAAATTCATTCTGCTGGTTGGAGGCCTAGTCTCTTACTTTAGATCTTAAATATATTAGTCTCTTTATTGGGAAAAAACCTTAAAGTGGCTACTCATGTCTTTTAAAAAGCATTAATATAGTAATTAAAATAGACATTTTATTTTTATTTTTTGAGAGCCTTGTTTTTCCGGCATACTATGTAGAAAATTTTGTTTAGTTCAAGTAATCTTTGTAATGGTCATTCATTTTCTAAATTTCCTTTAGTGAGCATAAGACAACCAACCTGACGTAACACAGAGCCAGTGCTGTAATTGTTAAACATATAACATGCAGCAGTCCCTGAAGGAGGCCTTGCCTCAGATTTAGATGTGGCATTCTCCATCTTCTCACTGAATATTGCTTGTAAACAATTGGTCCCTAATGATATGCAGGAGTCCCTAATAATATGCCTGACAACTGCCTCCAGTAATACTTAGTGATATGTAGGCATTCCTGCCATAGCATGCTGAACTTTAATGAGTGCCCAGAAGGGAAAGTGTTCAATAAATATCTCTCACATACTTACAATGAATTCATTAAACTGCTCAGAAAGATGAGTAGAAAAAGAGAGTAAAGGAAAAAGATAGTCAATAAATCTGTCAAGAGAATGCTACACAAAAGAGAACAGAGTTCGATCTAAGAGCTCTTACTGGGATGACTCTGGGAGGGTATGGAGACAGATGAGCACAAAGGGTTAGTGACGGCACCAAACTCCAAGTTCCTGACTCCCTGGGGCCACTAGTGGTAAGGCACCTTTGGGTCTTGCTGACTGACACCAAAGAAACATCCACAAGTAAAACTCAGACTCAGGAAATTTTAAAATTAAAGAGAGATTTATTGGGAGTACAGGCAACTTATGTTGGGGAGGTGGTGAATCCTACAGGGTAAGACAGACCACTTCACTGAGGTACGGAATGATAAGGGCAAAAACTGCAGGCAGCTGGGGTACAACAACTCATTTTCATTGATTGATACCTGGGTAGGTGTTTAGGTTACCTAGTGCTGCTCTGACAGAAATATACCACACGTGGAATGCCTTTAACAAGCAGAAGTTTATTCTCTTACAGTTTTGGAGGCTTGAAGTCTGAGTTGAAAGTGCCAGGCACTAGGGGCTGTGTGAGAAAGCCCCCTCAACCTTGGGCTTCAGCTCTGCCACTTGCTCCCGGCCCACTGAAGCTAGAGGCTTTTCTTCACTCAGGCAGCTGCTGGCTGCTGAGGCTGACAAACCCAAGGTTGACAAGCAAAAAGGCACAGTCCCAATGTTACCAAACAACATGGCAAGCCACTAATTCAAGTCCAGAAGAAGTCCCAAGATCAGCAGGGCATGACAGGCTGTTGAACAATGACTTGGCTACATACAGGGTTCAGGCGTGCCAAAATGCTAGAGACTTCCTCAAAGTTGCTTCTTATATACTGGAAGCAGCCCACATCCCTAAAGCAGCTACTCAGCTCCTCCAGTAGATTCCACCAAGGAGTTAATTACCAATCTCACCATGTGGAATAACTATGTCCAGCTGCCCAGCCACTCAACCAGACCCAGCCAAATTGACACATCACCTTAACTACCACAATAGGTTAGAACAAGGTAATGGAAAACTACAAAGGACTATAAGGAGGTCAGAAAAACATTTTTTGAAGGGGGTTGAGGGGCATTGACCAATTACAGAGTATTCATAGGTACAGATATTTCCTTAAGCTTATGAAAATAACCTACCAGTACCTCTCATGGCTAACTGCTGGCAAAACTTGAGAGGGGATTTTGCAGAGAGTTCATATATGGGTCAAGATGGAGTCACTGTTGTTCTCTTGACAAGGGTTCCGGCTAAGCCAAGAGCCCATTTTTGTGTTTTTCCTTTTGTCTTGAGAGTGATGCAAGACTGGGCAACGTTTTTTGTTTTGCTTTGTTTTTTCCAGTTGTGAATTAAGTGAAAGTTTATAGAGCAAATTCATCTTCCGTAAAGCAGTTCACATACACTTTATCTCCTGACATTGCTGCAATCTCCCACAATGCAGCACCTCTCCTCCCACTTCCTCCCCATAGCCACCTCTTCCCTGCATCCTTCCCTCCCATGCACTCCTGCCCCCTGAGCTGTCTTCCTGTGCATACACAGCCCTTTTATTCTCCCATGATTGATGGTCTCCAAGGAGTGTATCTACCTAATGTAAATGTTCAGCTCATATGTCTGTCTTTTGTTTGTCTGGAAGCCTTCCAGACCTGAAGGACAGCTAAGGGCCATAGTCTCAGTGGTTCCACCAGGCTCCATCAGACCAGCAAACCTAGTCTCTTTTTTTTTTTTTTTCCTTTTTTTATGATTTTGAGTTTTGTTCCACATTGTTCTTCCACTCTATCCAGCATCTCCTACAGAGATCCAGGACTGGGCAACATTTTGTTCTGTTATACATAGGGTCGCTATGAGTCAGAGCCAACTTGACAGCACTTAATATCAACAACAAAACAACAGTAGTATTCTGATGGGCTTAAAGCAAAGTAGCCATTTATAAAAGTTTTGGAAAGAAAATGATATGCCTACAAAGGAGTCATTAGGTGACTTGCATTCATGAGGCCTGGTCTAAAAAGCTGACTCCTCCTGTTTCCTTTGAAACAACAAAATCAAGATAAATGTGTGGAACATTGTAGCTGAAAACCTGGTTCCCCACCTAGGTTGGAAATCAAAGCTGTTTATCTGCATCGAAGTGACCCACATGGTTCAGATCCTCCAGGCAGGAGTGAGATGTTCCATTCTCGTGATATGATTTCAAACAGCAGAGTTTCCGACAATGCATGATTTTAGAGATCAAAGTTTCTCAGCACTAGATCCCTTCTGTTAATTAACAACAGCAGTGTTTATACGTTCATAACACAGAAACCAATGCATTTTTTTAAAATTCTCTTTTCTGTTAAAAGATGAAATGATCCAATGATGCTCCCAATGATTTCTTAATCCAAAACACATGGAGTATAGATAAATCCAACAAGCTCCCTCTCAGGACTTAATTAGGTCACATCTTCCACACCAGGCAGCACTGTTCCCCAGAAGAGAGCAGCACCCTGCTCTGAGATCCAGAGTTTTCTATGCCTTGGTTACCTGCTAGCTGAGGTCTGGAAATGTAAGGAGGTCTGACTATTAAAACTACATTTACTCTTGGTAAGAAACACATGCACATGTGCACACACACATACCTTTACATCTGAATAGCATTGTTGTTGTTCATTGCCGTCGAGTCAATCCCGACTCATGGCGACCCCATTTGTTGCCGAGTAGAACTGCTCCACAGGATTTGCGAGACTGTGACCTTTCAGAAGCAGCCCTCGAAGCCTGTCTTCCAAGGCACCGCTGGGTGGATTTGAACTGCCAAATTTTCAGTTAGTTGTCATTCAGCTAGTAATTGAGCACTTAACCATTTGCACACTCAGGGACTCCTAAAAAATAAAATAAAAATAGCACTTCCATGGGCACCATTTCATTTGATCTTTCTTGTTGTTGTTGTTAGGTGCCCTCAAGTCAGCTCCTACTCATAGCAACCCTAGGTACAATAGAACAAAACACTGCCCGGTTGTGCCCTCTCCTCACAATCCTTGCTATACTTGAGCCCGTCATTGGAGCCACTGTGTCAGCTCATCTTGGTGAGGGTCTTCCCCTTTTGTCAATAACCCTCTAGTTTTCCAAGCATGATATCCTTCTCCAGGGAATGGTCCCTTCTGACATGACCAAAGTAAGTGAGACAAACTCTGGCCATTCTCGCTTCCAAGGAGCATTCCAGCTGCACTTCTTTGAGAACAGATTTGTTAGTTCTTCTGGCAGTCCATGGTATTTTCAGTGTTCTTCTCCAACACCACAACTCAAAGGCATCAATCCTTCTGTGTTCCTTATTCACTGTCCAGCTTTCACATGCATATGAGGCGATTGAAAATACTGTGGCTTGGGTCAAGCACACCTTAGTCTTTAAAGTGACATCTTTGCTTCTTAACACTTTTGAGAGGTCTTTTGCAGCAGATTTGCCCAGTGCAATATTACGTCTGGGAAGTATTTTTGTTTCATTGTGTGTGGGGTCACCATGAGTCAGGGGCCAACTCAACAGCAGCCAATGACAACAGAAAGTGATACATGTGCAAAGGAGTTGTTAGAGAAGATAGAAGTCATGAGAGGTGGTGTAACTGGTGGGACACTGGGGGGTGCCTGGTAGAGGAGCTAACCTTTTTTTTTTTTAATTTTTATTGTGATTTCAGTGAAAGTTTACAGAGCAAATTCATTTTCCATACAGCAGCTCACATACAATTTGTCTCATGACATTGACTGCAATTTTCCACAATGCAACAGCTCCCTTCCTACTTCCTCCCCATAGCCACCTCTTCCCTGTGGTGTTCCCTTCTATGAACTCCTGCCCCTCAAGCTGTCTCCCTGTGCTTACACAGCCCTCCTATTCTCCCATGATTGATCTCTCCAAAGAGTGTATCTACCTAATGTAAATGTTCAGCTCATACGCCTGTCTTTTGTTTGTCTGGAAGCCACAGAAGTGGGTTTAGTTCCAGACCTGAAGGGCAGTTAGGGGTCATAGTCTCAGGGGTTCCACCAGGCTCTATCAGACCAGCAAACCTGGTCCCTTTTTTTTTTTTCCAAATGATTTTGAGTTTTGTTCTACATTGTTCTCCCACTCTATGCAGGATCTCCTACATAGATCCCCCTCCAAGTGGGTAACAGTGGTAGCCAGGCGCCATCTAGTTCTTCTGGTCTCAGGGTTATATAGACTGAGGATCACATGGTGTACCAGTCCCTTAGAGTAATTGTTTCCATCCATCTTAGGTTTCCTTCATTCTTTACTCTGGATGAGGAGAGACCCTCATTACATCTGGATGGTCGCTTGCAAGCTTTTAAGATCCCAGTCACTACTCACCAAAGTAGGATGTGGAACAATGTTTTTATGTAGTATGTTATGCCAGTTGAGCTTGATGCCTCCTCCAACTATGGTCCCGAGCCCACAGGTCCAACTACTTGCTGGAGGAGCTAACTTTTGTCTTCACCAGCTTGATAGGTTCTAACTGCTGGTTTGATTGTTTTCTTCATGTAGTTGTGTGACTAGAAGTGACTGGCTGTGTGACCAAAATCACAGAATCAACCATTTGTTTCTTATTATGCAGGCACAGCTCCTGTGTACAGGGCATGAAGAATCTAGAAACCCTCAGAAATTAGAACTGACTGCACCGTGGCCACTGTTACTCTGTATGCAGCAGTTATTATCACATGGCGTTCTTTCCCTAAATCCGAAATGAGGATATTCTCACCAGAGGGCCCGGAAACTTCCTTCTCTGTGCTTAACCAAGTTTTCCTTTCTGAGTTGAATACTTACGATAAATCCAAACATGGTTCTGACTTACTCCTCTCTCCTTTTCCTTCCAAACAAAATCCAGTGGAGATCTCGGATTCAGCTCCCCCAGCGCCCCTGGTGAAAGAAGTGACGAAGAGGTTCTCCACGCCAGACACTGCCCCTGTGTCCACAGAACCAGCCTGGCTGGCTTTGGCCAAAAGGAAAGCCAAGGCCTGGAGCGACTGTCCGCAGATTATTAAGTAAAGAGGGACTCTTATCCATTCCTGTTGCCTGTTTTCAGCTCCTCTCTTGACCTTTTTATTTATTTATTTTTTTATATGAGGCTTAAAAAAAAACAACTAGGAAAAAGAAGCATGTCTCATAGGCTCTAAAAATAATGTTTAGAAACTGAACTGGCCATGTTCATTATAAAGAGTGTATTTGCACAACCCTAGGTCTTGGTGCCTTGAGCTCCTCCTAGTTCTAAAAAGAAAAGTCCATCCGAGGGACTACAAGAAACATAATCTCCAACCTAAGGACTGACGAGAGCCTGCCTTGCCTGTTCCATAGTTCTTTCATACCCTATACCCAATTCATAACACATACTTTTGCCAATCTTTGTAATGGCGCTTTGATTCTCTGGTACAATTTTTTTTTAAATCCAAAATCATTTACCCACTGTCTCTTTGGGGGTTTCTACCCTTTTCTATGGTAATGGTGATAAGATCACGTGTAGCTGGAAACAAGGACACCCATTCTCCTGAATACAGAGAGTACCGGGAATTGTGAGAAGCAACCTGGCCCCCAACTCTGCACCCAGGTATGGTTTTCTTGAATTTTCCTCATCCTGAAGCTATACATGAAAGGCAAAGCCATCCACACTTCTACCATACTGTTGATCCAGTTATACCAATTCCCTCCTTAAGGACATAATGAACACTTGGACCAGTTGGCTTCTAAGCAACATTTTTGTTTTAATATCTTGAAAGGAAATTCTGTATCAGCTATAACTTCTCTTTCCATCTAGTGTGGTGGTTCCTCAGCTGGCCAGATTTCACCCCAGGCCCACTGCATCAGATCGTGTGAGGACGGGACCAGGAATATACATTCTGGCAAAAACTCTTTAGGTGAATTCTGCTCTCTCTCAGAGGTTGAGAACCACTGATTCTAGCACACTGTGGTGTTTCAAATCTGAAGGGGAGGTGTATTTCACCCAAAGAAGCAAAAATGAGACAGGAAAAATAATAAACCCCAAAACCTGCCATTTATTACAAGTTAAGAGGGGCTACTGACATTACATGTCTCTGAAAATGCCTTTAGGTCTTCAGGGAATATTAACAGGAAGTAATAAGGACTTCCTGCAGGAAGTTGTTTTCTTCACCATAGTTGCGTTTTTCATATTTAGAGCCAAATATTCAGTAGCATTTATAATTTAGAGCAATCACCTTGCTCCCTTTAATAAATATCTCGGAGCTTTAAGAGGCCTTGTTATTGTGCATACAAAGAAGGGACTTGGCAGCTTAAAAGTCACATATATTCACTTTTTATTCCCCAAATTGCCATCATATGAAACATAGACATACCAGCAAACCCACATTTTGCTGATGCTAACTTTATATCTCATGCTGTTGGCATATTCCTCTTTCCTGAGATTCTGATTCCAAAATATGTGTACATATCCTTTATTGGCAGCAGGGGGAATGCCATCCTCTTTTCCTCTCCTACAAAAACAAATGTTATTCGTGTCCATCATTACTTTCCTTTGTGCCTACTCAATATGCAATGTATTACTATTCCATCATATACCCTTAAGGAAGGATGACAGCGAAGTTATTTATCATGTAGAAAGCATTTCCTTTCTGGGAACAGTAGCCTCACTATAGCAGCTGGCAAATGTGGCCAAGCTGCTATTGTCCTCTTACAAGTTGGATTTCATATTATATATGCTGGGCCTTCAGACTGTTAAGAATCAATATAACGTTAACTTTTTTTATTGCTATGGAAAGCAATTAATATTCCACTGCACGTTTTCCACATGGATGCTCATTTCTAAATCTTGTATGTAGGCATTTGTTAGTTTTAATGGTTTCCTCACTAATGTAACACTTTTAATGGGACTCTTTCCACTTACAGCCTTGGAATTATTGTACTAATTGTTCTTATGAATTGACTTTTTATTTCATCCTGTAAGCTTTGGGTAATACCACAGTAATGGCAGAAAACGGGTGAGAGAATCAAATCATTAACAAAGAATGGTAGACAGTCAACTCTACTGGCATCCAGAGTAGGAGAAATAACTGAAAAATTGTATGTCTGAGTCTTTAAAAGATGAGTGTACTGAAGAAAGAACAGTCACAGTACTTACTTCCAACAACAACTTCTAAAGAGTACACACTTAACATTTCATGTAAAAATCACCCCAAATTTGCACTAAATACCAAGGAAGTGTTATTATGCTTTAATTGTGTTACAGTCTTTTCTGCTCAACAACCAACCTGGGGAAATTGTATAAAAACATACAAAAATTCAAGACTTTTTTTTTTCTTTTTTTAAAATGAATGATTGCTACGTTAAACACAAGCTTAAATTTCTCTCTCTCTTTTTTTTTTTTTAAAGTAAACACACATTCTCCTGGCAAGGTTATAGATGGTTAACCTCTGTTAATAGACTTATATATAAAACTAGAGGGTTTTTTTGTTTACTTTTTTAATTTTTCAAGTGCAATTGTTTCTTACATAAACATTATTAATTATTAATAAATTATAATTTTAGCCAGTTATCAGCAAATGTATAGTATGTATTCATTGTCTCTTCTTGTGACGTTTAGTTTGCTTATTTTAAAGCAGAAACACTAGTTACAAGTGTCTTGCAATATTTTTTACCAACAATAAAATTAAGTAGAGACTTACTATGAGAATACTTTAGTGTGATTTTAATATTATTTTGAGATTTTGGTTGTATAAAGTTTTAATGTAAAATGTCCATTATTGAAGGGAAAAGATCTTTCAATAAAAAATACCCACAAGATCTTCAGCACTGGTGGTTTCTTTTTCATGTTGAACTTTTTACTGATTTCAGTGACTCTCTATGAGCAATCTCATTATGTTTTTGTAGGCTTTGTTGAATGAGAAACATTTCCAGGCATTTACCATACTTTTACACAAATAACATGCATGTTATAGTGTTTTTTTGCAAACTGCAACCTTCTTGTGCATTAGTTTTCTTTGCATGCTATGCACACATGTGCATTATTCATATGGGTGCATTATGTGTGAAAAAATAAGCTATATGGAATTTTGTTATATTGTTCACTGTGTTTTGGTGGGGGGGAGTTAAAGAAAAATAATGATCAGGGACAAATAAAATTTTCACTTAGGTCCTCAATTGGAATTAGGAGACAACAACAAAGGGTGGCACAAATGGTTAAGCACTCAAGTATAACTAAAAGGTTGGTGATCCAAACTCACCCAGAAGTGTCTAAGAAGAAAGGCCAGGTGATCTACTTCTGAAAGGTCACAGCCTTGAAAACCCTATGGAGCTGGTTCAACTCTACAACACGTGGGGTCACAATGAGTCAGAAGCAACTGCAACTGTTTCTTTTTTTTTCTTTTTAATTGTAATTGGATGGTCTGGATCTCAAACAAAATGATTCTAAAGCCCACCTTACACAAAGTGTGGGCCATAGACCATTACTAAATGTTTTGATCAAAGATTCTATAGAAGAAACCTGATCAAAAGGGGAAAAATTTCAAATTCTCATGGGGTCTAGATTTTCTGCAGTCATTGCGGTTGGACAAATCCCCTGAAACTATTGCCCAGAGATAACCTTAAACCAAAAATATTCCCTGAAGTCTTCCTAAAATCAAACAATAGTTTAACTAACAAGAATGGTCTGCTTTGTGCATTTTAAGATAGATCTTTTAAGATCTATCTATGTGGGATCAGATTGACAACAGCAACTGGAAAGATCAGATAGGAAACTTAGGGGGTAGTTAGTTTATGTTAATGGTGGAGGAATAGTTTGGAAAAGGAAGATGAGAAGGGTTACGCAAATTGAAGAATGTAATCAGTGTCACAAAATTGTGACCTACTTTGGTCATGTTGTCAGAAGAGACCATTCCCTGCAGAAGGCTACTATGCTTGGTAAAGTAGAGGATCAGTGATAAAGGAGAAGACCCTCAACAAGATGGATTGACACACTGGCTGCAATGATGGGCTCGGGTATAGCAAGGATTGTGAGGTTGGTGCACGACCAGGCAGTGTTTCATTCTGTTGTACATAGGGCCACTATGAGTCAGAGCCAACTTGATGCACCTAACACCACTACCTCTGGAGATAGTAAAAAAAAAGGGGGGTGGGCTGGAACAGCAGCACCTGTGTCATCTGAGAGAATGTTAGGAATGCAGAGTTTAGGACCCTACCCCAGACCTACAGAATCACCACACACTAGAGGGAAGTAAGTGAAATCTCAGACACCAAAAACTCAGTTGTTGTTGTTGTTGTTATGTGCCGTCAAGTCGGCCCCAAAAACTCAGTAATAAGGATAAATTTTAATGCACTATTTTAAAAACCCAAAATTGATGGGGAAAAGAAAAAAAATCTCATGATGAACAAAATATCAAAATTTGACATAAAGACAGGCCAGTATTACAGATTTTTCCTTTTGCCTCAGGTTCCAGTATCCCTTAGCAGAGTGTTTTTCCTGACTGTTGTCCTCACCCTCTTTCAGGCTCAAAAGGGGACTTGAGCAGAAGCTTCAGGTTATTCACTGGCACAGTAAGGTTCCAGAAACACTGATCTAGTTACAAAAAATCTCACCAAAGATATGCTATTGTTTTTGACTACCAGTGCCTGAATCCCATTTCTGTTTTTGAGAATTCTCCAACTCATGGGTGTTGGAAAGTGGGGGAAAGCAAAGCCAGAGGGAGCGACACAGCAGACTAGCAGCCAGGGATCCAGCCAGGTAAGGGGAGGGATCCAGGCCCCACCCCCAACAGGCAGGAAAGTGAAGCCAGAGGGGACGACAGGGATCCAGGTAAGCAGAGGGTGGAGAGGTTAAGAACAGCTAAGGGAGACAAACTTGTCTGTCAGTTTGTTGTACTCTTGTGGCTTGTGTGTTGCTGTGAGGCTTGAGGCTGTGCCACCAGTGATACGAGTGCCAGCAGGGCTGCACATGGTGCACAGGTTTCAATGCAGCTTACAGGCTGAGACAAACTAGGAAGAAAGAAGCCATCCACTGCTCAAAGAATTGGCCAGGAAAAACTTTATGAATAGCAGAGAAACACTGCCTGATGCATTGCTGCACAACTTTATGAATAGCCCAGAAATATTATCTGACACAGTGCAGGAGGACAAACTCCTTAGGTCAGAAGGCTTTCAAAATATGACTAGGAAAGAGCTGCATCATCAGAGTAGGATCAACCTTACTGATATGGATAAAGTAAAGCTTTCAAGACCTCCATTTGCTGACATGGCACAATTCAAATTGAGGAGAAAGAGCTACAAGCATCCATTAATAATAAGAACATGAAATGTACAAAGTATGAATCTAGGAAAATTGGACGCTGTCAAAAATTAAGTAGAACACATAAAGATTGATATCCTTAGGCATTAGTGAGCTGAAATGGACCAGTTTTGGCCATTTTGAAACAGACAACTATACGATCTACTATGCTGGAAATGACAATTTGAAGAGGAATGGAGTGGCATTCATCATCACAAAGGATGTTTCAAGATCTGTCCTGAAGTACAGTGCTGTCAGTGACAGGATAATATCCATACACCTACAAAGAAGAGCAATTAATATGACTATTATTCAAATTTATGCATCAACCACCAAAGCCACTTTATCAACTTCTGCAGTCTGAAATTGACTGAACATGCATTCAAGATGTGTCCATTCTCACTGGTGACTGGAATGCAAAAGTTGGACACAAAGAAGAATCACTATAATTGGAAAATTTGGCCTTGGTGATAGAAATAACACTGGAGATCATATGATAGAATTTTGCAAGACCAATGACTTATTCATTGCAAATACATTTTTCAACAACACAAACAGCAGCTATACATGTGGACTTCAGCAGATGGAATATACAGGAATCAGACTGACTGCATCTGTGGCTAGAGGCAATGGAAAAGCTCAATACCTTCAGCCAAAACAAGGCCAGGAGCTGATTGTGGAACAGACCGTCAACTGCTCATATGCAAGTTCAACTTGAAGTTGAAGACAATTAAAATAAGTCTACAAGAGCCAAAATATGATCTTGAATACATCTCTCCTGAATTTAGAGACCATCTAAAGAATAGATTTCATGCATTGAACACCAGTGACCGAAACCAGAAGAATTGCGGGATGATATCAAGAACATCATCCAAGAAGACAGCAAGAGGTCATTAAAAATACGAGAAAGAAAAGACCAAAATGGATGAAAGAAGAGACTCTGAAACTTGCCCTTGAGCAGAGAGTAGCTAAAGGAACTGGAAGAAATGACAAGCTAAAAGATCTGAACAGAAGATTTCAAAGAGCAGCTCAAGCAGACAAAGCCAATTACTATAATGAAATGTGTAAAGACCTGTAGTTAGAAAACCAAAAGGGAAGAACACGCTCAGCATTTTTCAAGCTGAAAGAACTGAGGAAAATATTTAAGCCTTTTGTTGCAATACTGAAAGATTCTATGGGCAAAATATTGAATGATGCAGGAAGCATCAAAAGAAGATGGAAGAAATACACAGAGTCACTGCATCAGAAAGAACAGGTCGATGTTCATCCATTTCAAGAGGTGGCATATGATCAAGAACCAATGGTATTGAAGGAAGAAGTCAAAGCTGCACTGAAGAAATTGGTGAAGAACAAGGCTCCAGGAATTGATGGAATACCCATTGAGATGTTTCAACAAACGAATGCCCCACTGGAGGCACTTACTGAGTTATGCCAAGAGATT
>NW_006921740.1:5303305-5305356 GCF_000298275.1 Orycteropus afer afer
GGGTTTGAACCGCCAGCCGTCTGGTTAGCAGGCAAAGTGTCTTAGCCACTATGCTACCAGAGCTCCCAAGGTGCGCCTGATATAAGCCATGATATTTTCAATCGCCTCATATGCATGTGAGAACTGGACAATGAATAAGGAAGACTGAAGAAGAATTGATGCTTTTGAGTTGTGGTCTTGGCAAAGAATGCTGAAAGTACCATGGACTGCTAAAAGAACTAACAAATCTGTCCTGGCGGAAGTGCAGCCAGAATGCTCCGTGGAAGTGAGAATGGCCAGACTTCATCTCATCTACTTTGTTCATGTTGTCAGAAGGGAGCATTCCCTGGAGAAGGATGTCATGCTTGGTAAGGTGGAGGGTCCACAAAAGAGGGGAAGGCCGTCAATGAGATGGTTTGACACAGTGGCTGTGGCGATTGGCTCAAGTACAGCAGGGATCGCGGAGCCGCTGCGGGACCGGGCAGTGTTTAATCTTCTGTGCGTAGGGTCGCTGTAAGTCGGAGACAACTCTATGGCACCTAACAACAAGAACAATGGGTGTTGGTGGGAGGTAGCACCCACCTCCCACCAGATGAAATGCCTAATAAATGCTTTCCTAGACATTCTTGCAGTAAAGGGACCTAAGTTTCACTTTAAAGGGATTCTGAATCGGGAGCACCTAATCAAAAGATGAGCCCTGGTAGCATAGTGCCTAAGACATATGATTGCCAACTAGAAGGCTGGCAGTTCAAACCCACCAGCCACTCCTCAGAAGGAAGATTGGGCAATTTACTTCCGTAGAGATACCACCTCAGAAACCCAAGCAGGGGTCACTATGAGTCAAATCATCTCGACAGTAGTGAGTTTTTGAGTTTTAATCAAGAGACATGGAGTCATGAGTAGTGCAAATGGCTAAGTGCTCAGCTGCTAACCAAAAGATTGGTGATTTGACTCCACCCAGAGGTGCCTTGGAAGAAAGACCTGGTGATGCACTCCCACAAAAAAAGAACTAGACATTGAAAACCCTATGGGGCACAGCTCTACTTGACACACGTGGTAGGCATGAGTCACAAACAACTTGATGGCGATTGGTTTGGTTTTGGTCCTTGGCAGATAAACTGTGAGAAGTCTGGCAGCAGCAGCAGCTGCAGCACTCATATTGCTGGAGCAGCAGCACAGTGATGTCAATGCTGGGGAACAGTGTCCAGTGTTCATGGCATCAGCCATAAGTTGAGTATTTAAAGCTTCAAGTACAGCAGCTGTTGCTTCACTGGGCCAACATGCTGTGGGACTTCAGGTAGTCATTGTTCCTGGCTACAATTCTCTAGCCCTCTACAATTCTGTGAGCTACTCAGTATTTCTCCTAAAATTCCTCTTCTGCTTAAAATAGCTTGGCTTGGTTATCTTCTATTACTTGGTTGGCTTTTATTGCAACCAAGAATTCTGATATGCTTGGTATTTGAGGCTTTTCTGAAGTTTAACGGGACTAACTAAATGATAACCACAGTTGACTGTAGAAATAGAAGAAAGAGGAAGACCAACAACATATATTTTTGTTACTTTAAATGCTTAGCGTAGTGTCTAGGCTATAATAGTAATTATTTGTACTACTAGTGTTGTTGTTAGGTGCCATTGAGTTGATTTTTGACACAACCCCATGTGACAAAGCAGAACTGCCCATACAGCCCACAGAGCCAATGTAAGCACGAACAAAGTGCAACAAGACAAATTAAACAGCAATTAAACATTGAGAGAAACCATTCTACTTAAAAGCAGTGTGGTGGTTATGTTTGTGTGTCAACTTGGTTGGGCCTGGTTGAGTGGCTGGGCAGCTGGTGGCAGTTAATCCCCATGAAGAGACTGGCAATCGGCTCCATGGTGGGATCTACCACAAGCAGCTGGGTAGCTGCATTTGGGTATGTGGTCTGCTTCCTGTATTTAAGGAGGAACCTTTGGGAATGGTCTCTAGCACATGGCACGCTTGGACCCCACATGTAGCCATGTCATTGCTCAGCAGCCTGCTATGCTCTGCCAATCTTGGGGCTTACAATGGACTTAAGTTAATGGCCTGC
>NW_006921740.1:5305456-5312967 GCF_000298275.1 Orycteropus afer afer
TCAGCCTCAGCAGCCAGCAGCTGTCTGAGTGAAGAAATGCCTCTAGCTCCAGTGGGCTGGGAGCAGGAGGCAGAGCTGGACCCCAAGGCTGAGGGGCTTTCACTCAGCCCCTAGAGCCTGGCACTTTAAACTTGGACTTAAAGCCTTCAAATTTTAAGAATAAACTGTTAAGGCCATCCCATTTGTGGTATATTCTTGTCAGAGCGGCACTAGGTAACCAGAACAAGTAGAGTTTTTTCTTCCCTGATTTTTACTGTGTCCCTTACTCCCAACCAAACACTGAACCAAAGACGTTACAGCACCATAACCTAATAAATTGAGAAATATAGTTATACTTGACATCAAGGTTCAGATATTAAAAATTGAGAAAAGGTACATCAACCTGAAACTGTACATTATTATTATTTCATTCTATGCTGGTATCTTGTTGTTGTTGTTGTTGTTATGTAGTAAATGAGGAATCTTATTTAAAAAAATGTACCCTACGTTTGAATACCTTTTGTCATGAATCTCAGTATGAAAGAGTAAACAGTATGATATATTATTAAAAGACTAAGTTTTGAACCCACTAAGTATGTTCTAATCTGTTTTATCCATAACAGTCTTTTTAAAAGGACATTATGATGAGTATGAACTGTTGTATGGAAAATGAATTTCCTTTGTATATTTTCACCCAAAGCACACGCACACACACACGCACACACACCTTTTTAAAAAAAGACATTTGATGACTGTCTATTTGATCTGTTATAAAATTAGAGTATCTGTAGCCTAATTAAAACAATGGGAGCTCTGGTGATATAGTTTCTAAGGCATTTGACTGCTAACCACCAGCCCCTCCTCTGAAGGAAAATTGGGCTATCTACTTCCATAGTGATACTGTCTTGGAAACCAAGGAGGGGTCGCTATGAGTCAAATCTACTCAACGGCAGTGACTTGAATTAAAACAGGACTACTAAATATATCGATGTACTTAGTTCTCTAACTTCTTTTAACAGCTTTTGTAGCTCCTAAGTGAAGTATTGGCACAGTGGCTGCAATGATGGGCTCAAGTACAGTAAGGACTGTGAAGCTGGCAAAAGACCAGGAGATGTTTCCTGCCGCTACACACAGTGTTGCTATGAGTCAGAATAGACTCAATGGCACCTGACAGCAGCAATAAGGGAAGTAAAATACGGTTGTTCTCCAATAAAATACAGTAAGCATTCCTTAACAAAAGTAAAATCTTTAATAAAAAATAAGACTTTGCACATAGCTCTAAAATTATAAATAATATTTTTAAAACATTACAGATATATGCTAGTAAGGACTGTACCTGATTACTTTTTATTACCACCCAATAAATCCAGACAATAAACATAATTATTTCTACACCCAATAGTAAGTGTTGATTCCCAAACCACAGGAGAAGAGAAGACTTCTCCAGGAAGTTCATAGACACTTTGCAATTGTCCACTCTTTGATTCTAAGATCCACAGTTTCCCATCTGTAGATGCTGCTGCCAGCAACGTTTTATCACTACTGTTGTGGTTCTGGAAAGCAAACGGTGTTGCATACACCCTAGAAGTAGCTTCAAATTTCCATTGGAGGTGTCCTTGCATGTTACAACAGTATATAAAGCAATCATGGGAACCAAAAAATATCTCTTGTTCTGATGCTGAGGTACATGGAGATGAAAAGATTGGTCCACTGGTAGAGAACTGCCAAACCTAAAAAAAAAGGTGATAAAAGCAAAGAGAACTCATTAATCTAATTGCAACAATTCTCCCTTGGATTAAAGCTTGAAGAGGCTCTTAATGAAAATGTTGAGATGCAAGCTATTTTAAAAATACTTAAAAAAAAAAAAAAAGGAGAGATGATACAAGCTATTTTAATAGTAACTACACAAAGAGATTAAGAACAGCTTTTTCTGAAAAGTTGCATCCTCATATTACACTTCTACCCCAGTGGGAAAACCCCAAACAAAATGCCCTAAAGCATTCTTACTACGTGATTCACTGTTAAGTAATTTTACAAAGTAAATTAATTTTGAACCCCAATCAAGAATTAGTACTAGTTGATCAACACAGTGGCACTGAGGAAGAGGAAGACATAGAGAGGTGCATGGGAAGTACACACAACAAAGATGAACCCTTTCGCACATACAGTACCACGTTGTTGAAGGCAAACATAGTACGGGTGGACAGGCTCAACTATTAGGTATGTCTATACAAGGGGGAGTTTGTCCATGACCATGTATAGGGTTGGCAGACAATGTTTCTAAGTGTATTTGTATTTTCTGCAAGAATTCCCAAGTATATAGTAGAGTTGACAAGGGACAAGGCTGTAGTCACTTCATGGTCACAGCCAACTACCTAGAGGGACTGAGCAGTTCAACCTGTGGGCTCGGGACCATAGTCGTAGGTGACATCAAGCT
This sequence comes from Orycteropus afer afer, assembly GCF_000298275.1. Taxonomy (NCBI): domain Eukaryota; kingdom Metazoa; phylum Chordata; class Mammalia; order Tubulidentata; family Orycteropodidae; genus Orycteropus; species Orycteropus afer. The sequence continues at coordinate 5,307,873 of NW_006921740.1, forward strand.
CACTTGGCACAACATACTACACAAAAACACTGTTCCACATCCTACTTTGGCGAGTGAGTAACATCTGGGATCTTAAAAGCTTCAAGCAGCCATCTAGATGCAACAACAGGTCTCTCTTCATCTGTTAGCAATCAAATACCTTAGGCACTATGCCACCAGAGGTCCCATTTTGGCTACTGAATCTTTCAATATTGCAACTTAAAGACTGAACTGTTTCTTCAGTTCTTTCAGTTTGAGAAACACCAATCTCAATAGAAGTTAAATTAAAATTGACTAAAAATTGGTCATATTTTGAAAACACATGGGAGAGGGAGGCAAAAGATGTATAACAATGTCTGGGTAAAAATCTTTTAAACTTACTAAAGCATTTTAAAATTAAGACACTTATGATGTAGCAATAAAAACAGAACCAGTTCTCAACACAGAGTTGAACAGTGATGTTTAAAATTTTATTTATTTTACTTGTCACTCATTACCATGCCTTTTAAAAAGGTATGTAACAACTAGAAATTTTCACCTGTTCTCCAAAATGAGTAAAGCAGAGTAAATTTCCATCTACACAGCCAATACAAATATACTGTAGGCAACACCGTGGCGAGGAGAAGAGTGGTTTTCCACAGAAATGTTTCCAAACTCTGTCCCCAGTGGCCTGTCAAGACAAAAAGCAATTTATGGCATTTAAAATCATTCTACTACTCACTTTCCCTCCATAAAATAAACTCATACATCTCCCAAAAGCAGAAAATGCTATAATAGCATGCTGACATTATAAATGAAGCTGGCACATATATAAATGAAACTAAACACATACACATAGCTATGGAATTAATCGATGCTATTGATAAGAACTAGGATAAAAACTTGCAATTAAACAAGTAACGAAATAGCACACAATATCTGTACCTAGGATGAACATGAAGTTTTTAATACAAACAGATTTTTGAAATTCTGCCAATTTAAAAAGTAGATAAACAGAAACCAACAATGTTGGCAAGAGACTGGAACCTTCATACACTGCTACTGGGACCATAAAATGGTGCAAGCACTGTGGAAAATGGTATGGTGCTTTCTTAAAAAAGCTGGAAATACAAATATCATATGATCCAGTAATCCCACTACTAGGTATATATACAAGAGAAGTGAGTGCTATGGCACAAACAGATATATGCATACCTATGTCTATCGCAGCACAATTCACAATAGCAAAAAGATGGAAATAACCTAAACGCCCATCAAAGGAGCCACAAATCAACAAACTATGGTACATACACACAATGGAACACTACACAATGTTAAAGAACAATGAAGAATCTGTGAAACATCTCGTAACATGGATCAACACAGAGGCCATTATGCTGAGTGAAGTTAGTCAATCACAAAAGGACAAATATTGCATGAGACCATTATAAAAAGTCAAGAAAAGGTTCTCACAAAAACAAGAAATATTCTTTGATATCTATCAAGGGTAAGTGGGGAAGGGAAGGTAAACCACCAACTAGAGGGCAGACATACTAATTTGGATGAAGGGGAAGAAAAAAAGATAAAAGACATGCATAGAAATTCATATTTGCTTATTTTTCTAATTTCATGCCAATCATTTTTAATGAATTCAAGTTCAGTCATATCTAGTATACACATGATAGTACCAGTACCAGTCATCCTGACTCACGGTGACCCAACGTGTGCCAGAGTGGAACTGGGTTCCATTTGGTTTTCAATGGCTGATTTTTGGAAGCAGATCACCAGACCTTTCTTCCAATGAGCCTCATCTGGGGGACTTAAACTGCCAACCTCTCAGTTACCAGCTGAACACATTAATAATGTACATGACTTAAGGACTCCATTTCTAACTGAAAACTACCTCCAAGTTTTCAAATTCAAACAAATAAATAAAAGAATATTAAAGAAAAGATAGGTAATAAAATTAGTACAAATTATTTTATGCCTACAGGATTTATAGCCAGTAGAAGTCCTCCTAGTGTTGCAAAATATAAGTGATGTGGAATCAGGCTCAAGCAAGGAGAAGAAAACACAGTTCCTCCACATTTTAACTTCCAAACACATGTCTTTTTCTGCAAAAGAGAAAGCAAATGAATTCTTTTTGGCTATAATTAACAAATCCATATATTCTACTTAATAAAGCTTTTTTTTAATACATGCCCATTGTGGATAATCAGTATAGGAAGACAAAAAGACCACTGTTAAAAATTTTAGCACTTTTCTGTTTTGATATTTCTGATACATAAACATGCAATCTAATATGGTTGAGACCATTTTGAATATAAAATGTGGTATCTTTTGTTGCTCACTTTGTAAAACCTTTACATGTAATTTTAATGCACAATATCTCATATGAACATAAAATAATCTCCTTTGTTAAACACTGTTTCGATTTTGTGGTATTATAAATAACTTGAAAATAGGCATCTGGGTACATCTGTCTACATTTCTCATGATTTTCTCAGGACAGATTCCTAGAAGAATTTTACTAGATCCAAGGACATAAAACTTTTACCTACTGCAAATTATTTTTCTTAGAGGCTCCACCAGTCCCAAACTCTAACTACTATCATCAGCATGGCTTAATCATTCTACTATCTTTTCTAATCTAATACCATTTGCTTGAACAAAACTAAACATACTGCCACAGAGTTGGATCTGACTCATAGTGACCCCTCCTTGGGTTTCTGAGGCAATATCACTATTGAAGTAGATTGTCCAATCTTCCTTCTGAGGAGTGGCTGGTGGGTTTGAACCACCTGCATTCTGGTTAGCAGTCAAATGCCTTAGGCACTACGCCACCAGAGCTCATAAAAGTATAAAATATGTAACTATATTTACTAGCTATTTCTTCTTTGGGAACTTGTGTGCCTATGTCCCTTGTTTGGATCTTGCTATCTTTCTTTTATGTATTTGCTCTTAGTTTTCATTTGAGTTTGAACTTCTGTCACATTAGTTCAAACAATTTCCCAAATTATTTCTTTTAATTTTATAATCCTTGTCATATGAACTTCTTTATGTAATCAAGTTTTATTCATATTTTATGATTTTTTTCTATTTTCAGGCTGTTAACTCTAACCTCTTTATATTTCAAAACTTTGAGTAGTAAATTTATTTATGGAAAATTTGGTAAGGAAGGTAAACATTTCTTAAAATATGAAGATGATTAAATTAACTCTTTATCCTTCCCACAGCACAGCACTAAACTTGGGAGATGGTTAAAACCTGCTCTCAGACTGAACAGCATCTGACAGTTTCACTGCTCCTCGGCTTATGGTGAGGGAGACCAATGACATGAATTCTTACATAAATGTCCAAAGCATATGCATGCTGGTCATGAGAACCGATATAAATGAGTCCTGTAGTTGGATCCATGGTTGCAGAGCTTTTGACGGCATCCTGAGTGGTAAATATCCAGTGTTTTTCTCCACTATTACTTCTCAGAACATAAACCAACCCATTATAACAGCCTGTGAGGAAAATTAAATATAAAAGATGAGATTAGGTATGTCTCTAATACAACTCTTCAGCCTACATCATGACAATTATATTTGATACTCTGCAGGCATACTTGGGCTCTAAGTTCAGCTCATCTGATTTAAATTTCAGCTGTGTAAAGCAGAAATTGAACAATAATCACTTATGTAAAATACCCATTTACCTGGCATGGTATACCTTATTTTTCAAAAGTTCTATGAAGTGCTTCATTACCAAGAAAACAATGAAGAATGCATGAGGCTTTGACAAACCTGGATTTGAATCTCATTATGGCCATCACTACACCAAGCATAACTAAGCCTGTTTATTCTTCTGCAGAATGGAGACATAACTACTTCAATGGTTAATGTGGGAATTAAGACAATGTGGATAAATAACCAGTGCACAGAAGGTGTTCAAGAAATGCTAACATTGGGCTTCTGTAAGATGGCAAACCAGGCAGAAAAGCTACACAGATCCCCTTCAACAAAGAAAAGAGAAACCAACTAACACAGACACAGAAGATAATCCCAAAGCCCTAAGCTTTGAAAGGAAGGATACAGAAGAGAATTAAACACCGACTAGTAGAAGAACCTGAATGAAAATAGTGAATAAGGAGAAAAATGGAGCTTCAGACTGTCAGCTATCCTGACAGCACAGACAGCCTAAATATTTCCAAGTGGTGTTATGACCTGAGAATTAACAAAAATCGGCCGTGTTCTCCAAAGGCTACATGGACAACTGTGCTGCTGGCTGATGACTAAAAAGCGAAACAGCAAAGAAGGAGACAAACTGAGCTGTGGACTTCTGGCTGTCCAGGAGGTGCAGCCATTTTCAATATTTAAAAGTGGTGGCCACTTTGAGTGTTTACAAGCAGTGGCCATTTTGGATATTAAAGTGACAGCACTCTCGTTCAGATCCCAGGGACCTAAGAATAGGCTCCGCTTGCCAATGGCAGGACAGACATATGGGAGGCTGACAATGGGAAAGTAGACAAAGGGTGAGTGGATAAGAGCTGCCAACTAGCGAATATAGGAGTGTAGTACCTTGCTTACTCAGATACATCCAAACAAAACAAAGAGAATGAAAATCTTGGGTGAATCACTCCAACATACAATCACCAATTAAATATAAACACAAAAACATAACAGTGTCTCGAGACAACAGACTATCACAGGCCACACAAAGAAGCAAGATAAAGCAGCAGAAACAAGGGACCAGGATACAGACCCAGAACATATCCCTAAGACGCAGCACTGGAACTCTCTGATAAGGAATTCAAAAGAATTATGTTTAATACTATACAAAACATTACCTACTACTTTGGTGAGTAGCAACTGGGATCTTAAAAGCTAGCAAGCTGCCATCTAGATGCAATGGTGGGTCTCTCCTTGTCTAGAGCAAAGAATAATGAAGAAAACCAAAATTCATGGAAACAATTAGTCCTAGTGACTGCTACACCATCTGATCTGCAGCATATACAACTATGAGACCAGAAAAACTAGATGGTGCCCGGCTACCACTGTCATCCACTTGGAAGGGGATCTAGTAGAAGATCCTTGATAGAGAGGGAGAACAATGTGGAACAAAACTCAAAATCATTTGGAGAAAAAAAAAA
>NW_006921740.1:5313067-5313601 GCF_000298275.1 Orycteropus afer afer
ACAATATCATTAATATCGCATGCAAGTAAAATCTTACTGAAGACAATTCAAAAATAGTTGCAGCAATATATTGACAGAGAACTTCCAGAAATGCAAGCTGGATTCAGAAGAGAACAAGGGATATCGTTGCTGATGTCAGGTGGATCTTGGCTAAAAAAGCAAAGAATACCAGAAAGATGTTTACTTGTGTTTTATTGACTATGCAAAAGCATTCAATTGTGCGGATCATAACAAATTATAGATAATATTGAGAAGAACGGGAATTACAGAACACTTAATTGTACTCATGAGGAACTGGTACATAGAACAGGAGGCTGTCATTCGAACAAAACAAGGGGACACTGCATGGTTTAAAATCAAGAAGGGAGTGCGTCAGGGTTGTACCCTTTCCCCATACTTATTCAATCTATATGCTAAGCAAATAATCCAAGAAGCTGGACTATATGAAGAGGAACGTGGCATCAAGATTGGAGAAAGAATCATTAACAACCTGCGATATGCTGATGACACAACTTTGCTTGCTGAAAGTGAGGA
>NW_006921740.1:5315618-5319467 GCF_000298275.1 Orycteropus afer afer
GGAACAAAACTCAAAATCATTTGGAGAAAAAAAAAAAAAAAGGGTGGGGACCAGGTTTGCTGGTCCAATAGAGCCTGGTGGAACCAGAGACTATGGCCCCTAGCTGCCCTTCGGGTCTGGAATTGAACCCACACCTCTGGTTTCCAGCCAAACAAAATATAGGCATATAAGTTAAACATTTACCTCAAGTAGATACACTCCTTGGAGAGAACAATCATGGGAGAAAGATGGGCTGCTTATGCATAGGGAAACAGCTCAGGGGGCAGGAGTGTATGGAGGGATGGACACTGGGAAGAGGTAACTATGCGGAGGAAGTGGGAGGGGAGCTGTTGCATTGTGATAAAACTGTGGTCAATGACATGAGACAAAGTATATGTGAACTGCTGTATGGAAAGTGAATTTGCTCTGTAAATCTTCACCCAAATCACAAAAAAAAAAAAAAAAAAAAAGAATTATGTTTAGGTACCTTCAAAGGATTGAGAAACAGACCAAGAAAAACACTGACAAAATTGAGGCAAATACAGAGAATATCATAGAACAATTCTGGAAGACAATACAAGAACAAAATGATAAAATACGTGAAAAAATTAGAAAAGATACAAAATCTATAGATAGAAATCCAGAAGATTAATACTAAATTTTCAGAAATAGGTAATGCATTGAATGGACAAATGAGTAGAAATGAATCAATGGAAGATAGAATTAGGGAGATTGAAGAAAAATACCTCAATACTTCTTGGGAAAGAGATCAATCAGAAAAAAGAGCAAAACAGAATGAAGAAAGCCTAAGTTTCATGTAGGATACCAACAAAAGGAGTAACCAACATGTAATCGGAATTCCACAACAGGAAGAGACAAATAAAACCACAGAGAAAATTGTTGAAGACTTGTTGGAAGAGAATTTCCCTGATATTATAAAAGATGAGAATATATCCATTCAAGACGTCCAATGAACCCGAAAGAGGATACACCCCAAAGAAAATCACCAACACATATCATCATCAAACTGACTTAAAACTAAAACCAAAGACAAAGAAAGAATCCTGAAAGCAGCACAGGAAAAACAAGTTACCCATAAAGGGCAACCAATAAGAATAAGCTCTGATTTCTTGCAAAAATCATGCAGGAGAGAAGGTAATGGGATGGTATAGGAAGATTGAACACTGAAAATGTCAGTACTACCCAAAGCAATCTATATATTCAATGCAATCCCAATCCAGATCCCATCAACATTCTTTATGGATATGGAAAAACCAGTCACTAACTTTATATGGAAAGGAAAGAGACCTCAAATAAGCAAAGCACTATTGAAGAAGAACAAAAAAGTTGGAGGTTTGACACTCCCAGATCTCAAAACCTACATAGCCAAGTACTCAAAACAGCTTACTACTGGCACAATGACAGACACACAGACCAGTGGAACAGAATTGAAAACCCAGAAATAGATCCATTGACCTATGGTCAGTTGATTTTTGACAATGGGCTGAAATGCATTAAATGGGAAAGAGATGGTCTCTTTAACAAATAGAGCTGGCAAAACTGGATATCCAGAGTTCCGGTAAGATGGTGGAATAGGCAGAAAGACTGCACAGATCCTCTTCAACAAAGAAAAGGGGAACCAATTAACACAGATGCAGAAGATAATCTTGGACCCCTGAGCTTTGAAAGGAAGGATACAGAAGTGAACTAAACTCCAACTAGCAGAAGAATTTGCATGAAAATACCAAAAAAGGAGACATGTGGAGCTGTGGTCTGGCAGCGATCCTGACGGCAAAGACAGCTTGGATATTGCCAAGCGGTGGTAGGACCTAAGAATTAACATGAAAATCAGCCCTGCTAGCCAGGGACTGCATGGAGGACTGGTCTGGTGGCTGAGGAATAAAAGGGGAATCAGCGAAGAGGAAGACGGGCTGAGCTGTGGACTCTTGCCTGTCTGGAGGGTGCAGCCATTTTGAATGTTTACAAGCAGCTTGACCATTTTGGATATTTAAAGAGACAGCATTCTCCCAGATTCTAGGAACTTAAGAACAGCCTCTGCTTGCTGGGAACCCCAAGGACATTCTGGATGCACCGACTACTGGAAAGGTACGACATTCCCCTTGTTACTCTTATATCTCATACCCTCTTGGTGAACGGAGGTGCAGCCACCCCTCACTCTCACCCACCTTCTAGGTTGGAAGGAATTCCATCCCAGTCTGTGTGCTCGGTTGGAGCCTGGGTGCCCTTTTCTTTTTTAGTTTGTTTGTTTTTGTCTGTTTTAAAACCACTACTATTATTATTATTACTTTTGTCCTTTTTATTATCATTCTTTATTCTTCCCTTCCCAGGTTCTAGTTTTCAGCTTTTTTTCCCTGTTCCTGGTTTCATTTCTTTTTTCTTTCTTGTGGTTAACCCCGTTCCTTTTCTTTTTGCATTTTTCCCATTTTTTTCTTCATTATTCTCCTTCTCTACTTTTTTGTCTTATTGCCCTCTACCCAGATATTTCGGTGTTTTTTGTTTCATTTTGTTTTTGCTTTTTTTCCCTTTTCTCTTTTTTGGTTACTGCTCCTGTGTGATTACACGGTGTGTTTTTTGTCCATTTGCTTTTACTTTTTTGATGGTTATTCAATTATTATTTTTGTAGTAGGAGACAGCAACAGTCCTCATACGATACAACTACATCCACACCTCCTGCAGCTTCACTTACTGAGTGAGAGTCACTATCTCCTTCTCCACCAAAAGGCCAATGATAAACAACCACCAAGAAGAGCCTGAATCACCCTTTGCTACTCTTCACAAATAGTTAACAGAGATCTAAATACAATGTCACAGTGTCTTGGAGACAACAGACCATCACAGTCCACACAAAGAAGCAGCATAAAGTGGTAGAAACAAGGGAGCAGGATACAGACCCAGAATACATCCCTGAGGAAGCAGCATCATTGGAACTCCCTGATAAGGAATTAAAAAAAATTACATTTAGGTATCTTCAAAGGAGAGAGACAGACCAAGGAAAACACAGACAAATCCCTAGAAGAAATTTGGAAGCAAATACAAGAACAAAATGACAAAATAAATGAAAAATGAGAAATGATTCAAAATCTATAGGTAGAAATCCAGAAGATTAATACTAAATTGTCAGAAATAGATAACACATTGAAAGGGCAAAGGAGTAGAATTAATGCAATGGAAGACAGATTGATGAGATTGAAGACAAATACCTGAATACTTCTTTGGAAAGGGATCAATCACAAAAAAGATCAAAACAAAATGAAGAAAGCCTAAGGATCATGTGAGATACCATCAAAAGGAATAAATTATGTGTCATTGGAATTCAAGAACAGGAAGAGACAGATAAAACAACCGAGAAAATTGTCCAAGATTTGTTGGAAGAGAACTTACATGCTATGATGAAAGATGAGAATATATCCATTCAGGAAGTCCAATGAACCCCAAACAGGAGAGACCCCAAAAGAAAATCACCAAGACATCAAAAACAGTAGCCAACATTATTCTTAATGGAGAGAGACTGAAACCATTCCTCTTGAGAACAGGAACCAGACAAGGATGCCCTCTATCACCATTTCTATTGAACACTGTACTGGAAGTCCTAGCCAGGGCCATAAGGCAAGAAAGGGAAATCAAAGGCTTCCAAATCGGTAAGGAAGAAGTCAAACTATCCCTATTTGCTGATGATATGATCGTATACCTTGAAAACCCAAGAGACTCAGTCAAAAATCTACTGGAACTAATTGAGAGATTTAGCATTATGGCAGGATACAAGATCAACCTCCAAAAATCAGTTGGATTCCTCTACACCAGCAAAGAGATTGCTGAAAAAGAAATAAGGAAATCAATACCATTTACAAT
>NW_006921740.1:5320022-5322287 GCF_000298275.1 Orycteropus afer afer
AGAAAAATTAAACAAGATCTGTACCTCACACCATACACAAAAACTAACTCCAGATGGATCAAAGACTTAAATGTGAAACCTAAAACTATAAAGTTCCTCAAGGAAAAAAATAGGGGCAAATTTAGGGGCCCTAATTTATGGCATAAATAGACTATCAAGCATAACCCAAAATGCACAAACAGCAGAAGATAAACTAAATGAATGGGACCTCTTAAAAATTAAATTTTTACATGTTTCCAAAGACTTCTCCAAAAGAGTAGAAAGAGAACCTACAGATCGGGAAAAAATATTTGGCAATGACATCTCTGACAAGGGACTTATCTCTAAAATTTATAGAAAACTCCAACACCTCAACAACAAAAAGACAAACCAATTCAACAATGGGCAGAAGACATGAATAGACACTTCACCAAAGAAGATATTCAGGTGGCCAACAAACATGTGAAGAGATGTTCATGATTATTAGCCATTAGAGAGATGCAAATCAAAAGAACAAGATACCATTTCAACATTGCACTAATAGCAAAGTTCAACAAGACAGAAAATAACAAATGCTGGCAAGGATGTGGAGAGAGTGGGACTCCCCTACACTGCTGGTGGGACTGTCATATGATACAACCACTGTGGAAAGCAGTATGTTGTTATGTACCGTCGAGTTGGACCCGACTCATAGTGACCCTTCCTTGGTGTGGTGTAGTAAATTACTTAGTGTGGCTTTTCTACCCATAAGTCTTTGTAAACTCCAAGGTGGGATTTTCTATGGGCAACTGAGGAGCTCTTGATTGCTGAAGTTGTCCACCTGGAGTATTTCTGTTGGGAGTGGCACAAAACAATGTTCTGAGAGGTGCCCACTCTCTCTCAAGTGCTTAGAGTTCTGATGCTATGATTGGCTAGTTTGACCACCCTGCCAGGCTCAAAAGGAAGAGCCTCCTAGAGGCATAACTCTCTCTGACTGCTGGCTGAGGAAGGATGTGCTCCTGCGAGAGACATGCTGCTGGAAGAGACACATGCTGCTGGGAAAGAGACTCAAGAGACACACATTGCTGAGTGAGACAACGAGGGGCATGCACTGTTGGGAGAGAGACTGTGAAAGACTTCTGGCTGAGAGACGGTGGGCTGGGAGAGAGACTGAGCATTTTTCCTGAACTTGAATTGTAGCCTGTGGTGCTTCCTTAATAAACCCCATAATCTGTGAGCTCTGTGTGGCCACTGCAGCAAATTATCGAACCCAGAAGAGAGGTGGTGGGTGCTTTGGGAGGAACGGTTGGTGAAAGGGCTGGAGGGAGGCAGCATGCCTGGCCTTGCAGTAATAAGCCTTGGGCTATCGATGGTGATTCTGCCTTCCTCTTGTGGGATTAGAGGAGGTCAGAACATGTGGCCTCTTTGTCGTTTTTGCACTTGGGTTTCCGAGGCAGTATCACTACGGAAATAGATTGCCCCATCTTCCTTCCGAGAAGTGGCTGGTGGGTTTGAACTGCCAGCTTTCTGGTTAGCAGTCAAGTGCCTTAGGCACTATGCTACCAGAGCTCCCAGAAAGCAGTATAGTAATTCCTTAAAAAGTTGGAATCAGAAATACCATTTGATCTAGCAATTCCATTACTAGAGATATATCTAAAGAAGTGAGAACCAGGACAAGAACAGATATATGCACACCCATGTTCATTGCAGCACTATGTACAATAGCAAAAAAGGAAACAACCTAGGTGCCCATCAACAGAGGAAGAGATAACCAAACAAGGTACATACACACAATGAAATACTATGCAACACTAATGAATAATGTAGAATCTGCAAAACACTGCATAACATGGGTGAACCTGGAGGACATTATGCTGAGTGAAATAAGTCAAGCACAGAAGGACAAATACTGTATTGGTTCATTATTGTAAAAAGTCAAGGGAAGGTTATGGAAGGAAACTTTGTTGGTTACCAGGCGTTGGAGAGGAGGGGAGGGAACACTGCAAAAATAAAATTTCAAACACACACACACACACACGTATGTGCTCTGTGTGCATAGATTGTAAAAAAAAAAAAAAAAAAAAAGAGAGAGAGAGAGAAAAAAAAAAAAAAAAAGATCCTTGACTCATGTACTGCTTTTTTTGGGGAAAAAAAAAAAAAAAAACAGTTACCTATTGAAATGGAATCAATTTAAGGCTGCTGTTGCTGTTGTTAGTTGCTATTGAGTTGATTCCAAGTCATGGCGATCCCATGTATACAGATTAGAACTGCTCCATTGGTTTTTTAGAAACAGATCACCAAACCTAC
>NW_006921740.1:5322387-5340627 GCF_000298275.1 Orycteropus afer afer
AGAAAGACGGGGAAGACAGAAGAAGGAAGAGAAGTATAAGGAAGGAGGAGGTGGAATGAAAGTGGGAAAGAAGAGAGGAGAAAGGAGGAGAAGGCGGGAACCCAAATGCCTCGTTCTTCCTGGCCCTGGGAGCTGAAACGCAGAGTGCCTGGCTGCCACAAGAGGAGCTCTGATAGGCAGCCCTCCTGCGCCATAAAGGCAAGCACAGCAGGCTGCTGTGAAGATCTGGGCCCCTCAGTGCCACTACCTTCAGAAGGAATTAAAAACAAATTGTGAGGACTAACACATAATTTTAAGACTCACAGCAATTTTATGACTTCTTAATATTCCTAATTACATGCCTGTGAAAGGCTAATTGGGGGATGTAGCAAAATGTGGAGCCTATGCTTGTTATCATGGTTCCACTGTATTGATTTTAGTGCCTATGGAGAATTTAGGGCCTCTTTATTTGCACAAAGAAAATGCAAGTCTCTCAAAAAAAATGCACATTTAAGATCAACCCCTCACTGCCACCTAATATACTTTTCTCTACTTAACAAAAAAATAAAGCTAACATTAACAATGACTAATGTTTACTGAGCTACTGCCATGTGTCATGTGCTATTCTCTTTTACCTCGTCTTCTTATAGTGAGGCAAGAACTATTCTCATCTTGATTTTACAGATGATGAAATTGAAATAGAGAGAGATTAACAGAGCAAACTGTTGTGAGGTGCCGTCGACTCATCTCTGACTAATAGCAACTCTATGCACAGCAGAATGAAACACTGCCCAGTCTTGTGCCAGCCTCACAATCCTTGCTATACTTGAGCCCATCGTTGCAGCCACTGTGTCTATCCATCTTGTTGAGCGCCTTCCCCTTCTTCATTCACCCTTCACTTTACCAAGCATGATTTCCTTCTCCAGGGAATGGTTCCTTCTGACAACATGACCAAAACAGGTGAGAAAAAGTCTGGTCACTTCTTGCATCCAAGGAGCATTCTGGCTGCACTTCCTCCAGGACAGATTTGTTAGTCCTTTTAGAAGGCCCTGATACTCATAGCATTCTTCTCCAACATTACAACTCAAAAACATCAACTCTTCTTTGGTCTTCCTTATTCATTGTCCAGCTCTCACATCCATAAGAGATGACTAAAAATACCATGGCTTGGGTTAGGTGCACCTTAGTTTTCAAGGAGACATCTTTGCTCGTCAGCACTGAAAGGGGCTTTTTGCAGCAGATTTGCCCAATGCAATGCATCATTTGATGTCTTGACTGCTGCTTCCATTGGTGGTTGATTGTGGAACCAAGTAATATGAAATCCTTGATGTCAATCTTTCCTCCACCCACTGTGAAGCTGCCTACTGGACCAGTTGTGAGGATTTTTGTTTTCTTTATATTGAGGTGTAATCCACACTGCAGACTGTAGTTTTTAATCTTCACCAGTAAGTGCTTCAAGTCATCCTCACGTACAGCAACCAAAGTAGTGTCATCTGTGTACACAGGTTGTTACTGAGTCTTCCTCCAATCCTGATGCCATGTTTTTCTTCATATTATCCAGCTTATCGGATTATTTGCTCAGCATACGAGTTAAATAAACATGGTAAAAGGATACAACCTTGACACACTCTCTTCTTAATTTTGAACCATGCGGTATTCCCTTGTTCTGTTCAAACGACAGCCTCCTGATTTATGTACAGGCTCCTCATGAGTACAATCAAGTGTTCTGGAATTCCCAATCTTCTCAATTGTTCTGGTTACCTAGTGCCACTCTGACAAGCACACACCACAAATGGGATGGCTTGAACAAAGAGGAGTTTATTCTCCTATGATTCAGGAGGCTAGAAGTCCGAGTTCAAAGTTCAAAGTGCTGGGTGAAAGCCCCTCGACCTTGGGCTTCAGCTCTGCCTCTTGCTCCCAGCCAATGAAGCTGGAGGCATCTTTTCACTCAGGCAGCTACTGGCTGCTGAGGCTAACAAGCTAAAGGTCGACAAATAAAATGGTACGGTCCTGATGTTACCAAACCACACAGCAGGCCATTAATTTAAGTCCACTGAAAGTCCCAAGGTCAGCAGAGCATGGCAGGCTACTGAATAATGATATAGCTACATGCAGTGTTCAGGCTACTGAATAATGATATAGCTACATGCAGTGTTCAAACGTGCCATAAACTAGAGACCATTCCCAAAGCTGTTTCTTATATATGAAAGCAGAACACATCCCTAAAGCAGCTACTCAGCTGCTCGTGGTAGTTCTAAACATGGAGTTGATTGCCAGTCTCATCGTGGGGAACAACTACCATCAGCTGCCCAACAACTCAACCAGGCCCAGCCAAGTTGACGCACAAACTTAACCATCACATCAATGTTATCCATAATTCGTTATAATCCACACAATTGAATTTTTTTGCATAATTAGTAAAACATAAGTAAACATCTTTCTGATATTCTTTGCTTTCAACTGAGATCTACCTGACATCAGCAATGATACCTTCCTTCCACATCCTTTTCTGAATCTAGCTTGCATTTCTGGAAGTTCTCTGTCAATATACTGCTGCAACCGTTTTTGAATGATCTTCAGTAAAATTTTACCTGCATATGATATTAATCATATTGTTTGATAATTTCCACATTCTGTGGGATCACACCTTTCTTTGGAATGGGCATAAATATGGATCTCTTCCAGTCAGTTGGCCAAGTAGCTGTCTTCCAAATCTCTTGGCATAAACAAGTGAGTGCCTACAGTGGGTCATCCTTTTGTTGAAACATCTCAATGGGTATTCCATCAATTCCTGGAACCCTGTTGTTCACCAATTCCTTCAGTGCAGCTTCGACTTCTTCCTTCAATACCATTGGTTCTTGATCATATGCTGTTTCCTGAAAGAGTTGGACATCTATCAATTCTTTTTGGTACAGTGACTCCACGTATTCTTTCCATCTTTTTTTGATGCTTCCTGCATCATTCAATATTTTGCCCATAGCATCTTTCAATATTGCAACTCGAGGCTTAAATTTTTTCCTCAGTTCTTTCAGCTTGAGAAATGCCAAGCATGTTCTTCCTTTTTGGTTTTCTAACTCCAGGTCTTTGCACATTTCATTATAGTAACTGGTTCTGTCTGCTTGAGCTGCTCTTTGCAATCTTCTGCTCAGCTCTTTTATCTTTTCATTTCTTCCATTTAGCTACTCTCCACTCAAGGGCAAGTTTCAGAGTCTCTTCTGACATCCATTTTGGTCTTTTCTTCCTTTCTTGTCTTTTTAATGACCTTTTGCTTTCTTCATACATGTTCTTGATGTCATCCCACAGTTCCTCTGGTTTTCGGTCACTGGTGTTTAATGCATCAAATCTATTCTTTAAATGGTCTCTAAATTCAGGAGGAATACATTCAAGGTCATATTTTGGCTCTTGTAGAGTTGTATTAATTGTCTTCAACTTCAAGTTGAACTTCCATCTAAGCAGTTCATGGTCTGTTCCACAATCAGCTCCTGCCTTGTTTTGGCCGAGGATACTGAACTTCTCCATAGTTACCAAACCACACGGCAGGTCATTAATTTAAGTCCATTGAAAGTCCCAAGGTTTGGAACATGGAATGTTCCCCACGATAAGACTGGCAATCAACTCCATGTTCAGAACTACCATGAGCAGCCGAGTAGCTGCTTTAGGGATGCGGTCTGCTTTCGTATATAAGAAACAGCTTTGGGAACGGTCTCTAGTTAATGGCACGTTTGAACACTGCATGTAGCTATATCATTATTCAGTAGCCTGCCATAGTGACATAGTTTTTGTCACAGATGTAGTCAATATGATTCCTGTGTATTCCATCTGGTTAGGTCCACATGCATAGTCCTTGCTTGTGTTGTTGAAAAAAGGTATTTGCAATTAACAAATCTTGCAAAATTCTATCATGTGATCTCCAGCATTATTTCTATCTCCAAGGCCATATTTGCCAACTGCCAGTAACTCTTCTTTGGTTCCAACTTTTGCATTCCAGTCACCAGTGATAATCAACACATCTTGATTGCATGTTCAGTCAATTTTAGACTGCAGAAGTTGGTAGAAAGCTTCAATTTCCTCTTTGGCTTTTGTGGTTGGTGCATAAATTTGAATAGTAGTATTAATTGATCTTCCTCGTAGGCGTATGGATATTATCCTATCACTGACAGCATTGTATTTCAGGACAGATCTTGAAACACTTTTTGATGATGAATGCCACACCATTCCTCTTAAATTTGTCATTTCTGGCATAGCAGATTATATGGTTATCTGATTCAAAATGGCCAAAACCAGTCCATTTCAGCACACTAATGCCTAGGATATCAATCTATATGTATACCATTAATTTCTGACAACTTGCAATTTTCTTAGATTCATGCTTTGTACATTCCATGTTCCAATTATTAATGAATGTTTGCATCTGTTTCTACTCATTTTTAGTCGTGCCACATAAGCCATTGGAGGTCCTGAAAGCTTTATCCATATCGTTAAGGTCATCTCTACTCTGAGGAGTCAGCTCTTCCTCAGTCAAATTTTGAGTCTCTTCTGATGTGATGGGCTCATCTTCCTGCACTATACTGGACAATGTTTCAGGGCTATTCATAAAGTTTTCCAGTAATGTATCAGACAGTGTCTCACTAGCGCAAACTACACGAGTAACATGTAACAGAGCCAGGATTTGATTCTAAGTCAAGCTTCAAAGACTGCTCTTGACAACTACCATAAACTGCCTTTCTCAAATCTATGCTATGGATGAGACGATAGGACAGGAGCCCCTGACCTTGGGGGAGCCCAAATAACCTAGTTAACAGCAGCAGTGGTCAAAATCTACAAAGTGGAGATCACTCATATTCCCTGGAGTTCATGTAAATCAGTGGAAATGGAACATGGGGACAGCCACCAGGGCAGTGAACACTCTAGGTAACTGCCTGCAATCACTGCCACTGCTGCTTATTTTAGGCCCAATTTCCAGGATATTTTCTGTGCTATTTTCTGGAGGTTACTACTTAGTAGCATGCTGTGTGATGAAAGAGAAATGTCCTACATAACAGAACATCCCAGGATTCAGGTGGGTAATAAATTTCCTTCAGTTCATTTCATTTAAAAAATTCTACTGCTAGAAGAAAATCTTTGTGATCCTGGCTTATGAAAAGATTTCTTAATAATACCAAAAGTATAATCTATTAAAGAAAAAAATGATAAATTGGACTTCATCAAAATTAAGAATTACTAGTCAAAAGATAGTATGTTAAAAAACTCAAAAACATTTGGGGAAAAAAAAGGGGGGGGGGACCAGGTTTGCTGTTCTGATAGAGCCTGGTGGAACCACTGAGACTATGGCCCCTAGCTGCCCTTCAGGTCTGGAATTGAACACATACCTGTGGCTTCCAACCAAACAAAAGACAGGCATATGAGTTGAACATGTACCTGAGGCAGATACACTCCTTGGTGAGAACAATCATGGGAGAAAGAAGGGCTGTTTATGCATAGGGAGACAGTTTGGGGAGCAGGAGTGCATAGAGGGATGGACACAGGGAAGAGGTAACTATCGGGAGGAAGTGGGAGGGGAGCTTTTGCATTGTGGTAAATTGTAGTCAATGTCATGAGACAAAGTACATGTGAACTGCTGTATGGAAAATGAATTTGCTCTGTAAACTTTCACCCAAATCACAATTAAAAAAAAAAAAAAAAGATAGTATGTTAAGAAAATGTAAAGATAGGTCACAGGTTATGAGAACACATACACACAAAACAGATTTGATAATGAGCTTGTATCCAGAATACAATTCTCAGAACTCAATAAAACACAGTAAAAAAAATAGGCAAGAGATCTGAACAGTTAATGAAAGATAGTATATATAGAACGTAGACAAATGAACCAAGACACCTATTTTCAAGTTGTTTTCAATACCATTAAATGAAATCCAAACAGTGTTTAACAAAGGAGAGAGATAAGTTATTTTATGTTCATATGAAATACTATGCATTAAACATGCTTGGCATTTCTCAAGCTGGAAGAACTAAGAAAAATTTTAAGCTTCAAGTTGCAATACTGAAAGATTCTGTAGGCAAACGATTGAATGATGCAGGAAGCATCAAAAGAGGATGGAAGGAATTATAGTTGTATGAGTGAAAAAGAATGGAAGTCAGGGAGAGACATTACACCCTGGGCCCTCATAGTCCTAGTGAAGTAAGTACCACCTATACTTTAATGAAACTGAGCAGTAGCTAGTAGCTAACACTTACTGAGCATTCAGTCAGCACTGTGCTAGAAGATTTATAAGTTAGTATCTCTATTTCTCCCAAAAGCCTTATGATGATGGTGATGGTTTTAAAATATGTCCACAATACTTTGATACCCCACCTCTCAAGAAAGAGGATTAGTGACCGACTTTTAACAAACAGTACGTGACTTTGGTGATGAGGTCATAAAAGGCACTGCAGCTTCTTCCTCCCTCACTCTCTCTTGAGTCAATCTGAGGGAAGTTAGCTGCCATGTTGTGGGGAGATTCAAGCAGCTTAAGGGGCCCACAAAGCAAGAAACTAACGCTGCCTGCCAAGAACCAGCAAAGAACTGAAGCCTCCTGCTAAAAGCCCTGCAAGCAGATTCACCAAACCAAAGTGAATCCTTCAGATGATTACGCCCACTTGAGAGACCATGAGCCTGAATGACCAGCTAAGTGGCTCTAAAATTCCTGACCCAGAGAAACTGTGAAATGTTTATTATCTTGCTCTGTTTAGTTTTGGATTAGTTTTTTATGCAGCAATAAGATCCTATTATTACTCTCAATTTACCAACAAGGAAAGTGAATCAAGTTCTAAGAAGTTCAACTTGCCAAAGATCACAGAGCTGGTACCAGTCAGCTAGGTTCAGATCCAATGACCCCAACGCCCACACTATTAATCACCATACTATACTGACTATGCAGTTAACCAGTATTCCATGACAGCAGCCAAAATCATACATTGGTATATTTATTTAATTTGGTCTTTGCATCATTATTATATGGTAATTCAGTTTAATTCTACAAACCAAAAAAATTCAGATACTTACCAACTACAATAAAGTTTCCACAATTAGATACACATGCTGAGGATTCAATTCGATCTCCCAAAATCTGTTCCCATTTCACCTTCCCAGAATAAAGTTCAACTGCCTTCATTCTATGAGAATGGGAGCCAATGTACACAGTTGCAGATGACTTATCAACAGCTGGTATTATAACCAGAGGTGAAGCATCCACACATTTGCCTGTATCTGACCTCCACCTCACACGTAACTCCAGTTTTTCAGTCTCTATTACAGGTTTCTCCTCTTTAGAAACTTCTGCAATACAGGATACCTTCTCTGACTTCTCAATAATAGGTGGAGGCTTTGTGCTTTTCATATTTTGACTAGTAAGCTGTGAAATTAAATCAGAAGAACTGGGTGAAGGACAATGTCCCAAGTTAGTTAAATATTTCGTAGAATTGAGAGACAAAACCTGACTTCCTCTGCTCAGTGCAATAAAAGCACTGATCTCGTTGTCACAAGTTAAAGGCATGCCAGATTTCTGTTGTAAAGATTTTCCACTGGTTTCCTCTTGATTAATGTCACTGAACTTTCTTTTTATGGCATAACTCTTGCTGAGTGGTAGGTCTTCATCTGGAAACACTGTTTGAAGGATATGATTGTAAATGTCTAAAACAGAACTGCTGAGAATAATTTCCAGAAGCCCAGGCACTGATGTGCCAACCAGATTTTCAATCTCATTGAGAAGCCGTATGGACTTTAAGGAATCTCCACCACTATGTAAGAACAATGACTCTTTAGGAACCATCAAAGAATCTTCTGAAAGGCTCAGAATAGACTACAGATGAGAAAACAGAGAAATACGGTGAAGTAGAGGTCTAAAGACTTAAACAGGTACAAGTAACATATAGAGATGATATGGCCTAAATCAAGTATATAAACATACCAAAACAAAACCAAACCCACTGCCATCAAGTTGATTTCTGACTCATAGCGACCCTACAGGACAGAGTAGAAAGGCCAAATAGTGTTTCCAAGGCTGTAAATCTTTACAGGGAGCTCTGGTGGCATAGTGCCTAAGGCATTTGATTGCTAATCAGAAGGCTGGTGGTTCAAATCCACCAGCCTCTCCTTGGAAGGAATGTTGGGCAATCTACTTCTGTAGTGATACCACTTCAGAATCTTTACAGAAGCAGACTGCCTCATCTTTCTCCTATGGAGTGGCTAGTGGGTTTGACCACTGAGACAGCAGAGCTCCTTATATGAACATAAGACATACAAAATAAGTATTTTTAATTAAATTAAATTTAAAAGTATTACTGGTCTTTGATACCAAAGAAGACTATCACAGCGCTACAAATTTTGCCACAAACTTACTCTATAATTGCAAAATGTACCTCCCTTCAAAGGATTTTCCTACCCATAAAATAAAAAATGGAATTATAAAAAATCAGATTTACTAATTATACAGCCCACATGATACCAATATCCAGTATTTCTGTAATATGGGAATAATATAATCTTCATCTGCTTCACATAAGTCAAAATTACTTCCAATGAATATAGAAAGGAAGTGGCTAATATTTTATCTAGATATCCACCATTTTCTGACAAGACAATACAATTACATCCCCCTTTCAGAACTCTTTAGAAAAGAAAAATCCACATTTAAAACAAAATGGTGTATGATAGTAATAATATGTATAGATGTATTAGTTACAGATTATCTTTGAAATTATAATAATTGAGTGTATCTATTTGTTGGAATAAGCCTTTTTTTGGGATATATTATTTAAATAACTAAAAAATTAAGTTCAATTTATTTCTCTGCCTGTGCAAGTTATGACTATCACAAGAATTAGTCTAGTCAGTTTATGAAAATTACTAGGCTTTCTTTTTGACAATGGTGGGAAAACAGATTTCTAGAATGTTAGAAACTGAAGGCAGAGATACCATTCATGGATACTTGAGTACTACTCTGCTTTCTCCCATCCAAATGAGGAACGTGGGCTTGCCAATGAAGTCCAATGCAAGAAGAGGAAAGCCCAGTGGTTGCAAAAATTCCTTTAAGCAGAAGCATGCATGTTATTACTCAAAGTTCTTGTAGAATAGTGATATAAGCCCTAAGCATAGGCAGTCCCCAGGTTATAAACGAGATCTGTTCCTAACTGTCTCTTTAACAATTGGCAAGTAAGTCAGAACAGGTACACTGGGTTCTTATTTAGTGCAAAAAGTTCAGCATTTCAACTATTTAAAAGCTGCATGAGAAGCAAGTGATGGTGACTGTGATGAAAAATTTGTAAGGGTTGGCTTAATAGTTTCAAAGAGAGGGCAAACTGACATAATAACATTAAAGGGCAAGTAGGTGTTACCTGTAAGTCATACTGGAGGACTGCATGTATAACAGACTGTGGCATAAAAAGATTTGGCTGTTTTCTCAGTTCTGACAAAAGTGTCACTGAACTTCACTATCCCTCTTAGGGAAAACCTATGCCAATATAGGCTTTTCTGCTCATACCTTTTATGACTAGCTCACTTTCAATAAATGTCTTTTGTTGTTGCTGTTATGTGCCATCGAGTCAGACCTGACTCATAGCGACTCCTCCCTGGGTTTCCAAGGCAGTATCACTACAAAGTAGACTGTCCAACCTTCCTTCCAAGGAGTGGCTGGTGGATTTGAACTGTCAGCCTTCTGGTTAGCAGTCAAGTGCCTTAGGCACTATGCTACCAGAGCTCCTAATCTTACCATAGAGAACCTAATACTTATTTTAATACAAATTGCATAAATGATGCTGCACCATGTGCAATTTGGGCATAATAAAATTCTTAGAAAAATATATCAAACTCATATGGGATGCCTAAAGATATCAAATGACCTCTTTATAATAACAAATCTGTAACTGTACCTTCCACAAATGCTGTAATTTTTCCCAAAGATCCTCTTTTCCAGTGAGCTTACAATCAGACTTCAAGTTCATGTAGTTTAAATAAATCTTGTTTAACTCCGAAACATCAATTTTGCCTTAATGTAAAAGAAAAATGACTTTCCAATTTCACCTCAAAGTCTTTGTATCTTCACTAATCAAAAGAATACATGTATTTTTCATTTTAACCTTAAATTTACTACAGTTTGTCATAAATAATTCTAAAAGTAGTCCCATGCTACCAAGAATGTAGGGAATAATTAATAAGCAAACAGGAAGGAAGGACCTGATGTTATTTCATTTAAATGGTTAACTGAGCAATTACTGCATTTTGAAGTAAATACAAAATAAAGATGAAAACAGGAAGCCAATGTAATATGGTAATCAGGAGCATAAATTTTGAAGTCAAACAGTTCCTCCAGACAGAATATCAACTCTATTACTACCCAGCAATGTGATTTGGGGGAAGTTACTTAACCTCATTAAGCCTTATTTTCCTCATTTGTAAACAGAAATAATATAACCTACTCATACGACTTTCTGAAGGTAAAATGAGTTAATCATAAAAAGCATTTAACAGAGGGTCTACTACAATAAATACATCATTAGTATCATTTCTCATAAGGATTTAAGTGGCAATTAAAATTATATTCTCTGAATATAATTAATATTATGTGGCACTGAAATATATCTGCTTTAAATTATTTTACCATGAGATGTAAATGGTAGTGCATCAATCAGTACAAGTTCATCTGGAATTGCATGACTTGGAAGGTGCTTCTGAAGTTCTTTAAAGATGTAATCTTCTACTAAATCTTCTCTGGACACCATGAATAGAATTAATTTTTCCTGCTTAAACCATGTAACTGCACAAGACTCCACTAGGTGAAGTTCTTCAGCAACCTATGAGAGAGATTGTCTTAATTAAATGAGGACATTTGAAAATAAACTTCTTAAATGCTCAATCTTATCATGTGTGAAATCAATAGTCAAATTAAATTTTCCAGTACAGTAAACGTTTAAGAAAAAAGTTTGCTATAGTTACTAGCCCAGCTACTCCTTGGAAGGAAGGTTGGGCAATCTACTTCTGTAGTGATACCACCTCAAAAACCCAAGGATGGGTCCTTATGAGTCGGGTCTGACTTGATGGCACATAACAACAACACAACAGTTACTAGCACACAATTCTTAATATTTTTCAAAAACAACAGCTTCTAAAGCAAAATAAACCAATTTATGTTCACATTATGAAAGTCTACTTTGTCGCTGATTTACAACACAGCCATCTCTTCATGCTGGGAATAAAGGGCATACTACATTATCCACACCTATTACTAACACACAAATCTTACGTTTCAGTAATAGTGATACAGAACCTTAGCACAGACAATTGGTGGTGGCTGCCTCTAATACCTGCCTATATTTTAGTGGATATTTAATATGTGAATAGTTTTACCTGTTGCACAACCTCAATGTTAAGACGTTTGCCATGACGTTTGATTTGACTGTCCTTTCGGCCCAAGAAAAACATCTCTCCATCTTTCACAGTCACAAAGTCTCCCGTGGCCCGCATTGTGCCAAGGGGTACTGTCATTTCATCATCAAGAAAACACACTCGGTTTCTACCACCTTTGCAACATAAAAACACCAATGTAATAATAATAATAATAATACATGGAAAATACATGAAAAACCATCAAATCAAGAGCACCTTCAAAAATTCAGATCTATGACAAGAGATATTAAAAGTAAGTTTTAAAGTATGAATATTTATATTAAAAGGAGCCATTTTTAAATGTTATCTGATAAAATCTGGTACAACCACCACAGAAAATAAGTAAATGGATAAAAAACAAAACTTATTTTTAGAAACATATATATACCTTTTAAAAAATTCTTAAATAGAAATTTGGCTGTAAGTATAAAGGTCCGAGATACAATTTCTAAATTACTTTTTTTTAAAAAAAATTTATTTTGATTTGGGTAAAAGTCTACAGAGAAAATTCATTTTTCATACAGCAGTTCACATACATTTTGTCTCATGACTTTGACTACAATCTACCACAATGCAACACCTGTCCTACCACTTCCTCCCCATAGCTACCTCTTCTCTGTGTCTTTTCCTCCCATGTACTCCTGCCCAAGCTGTCTCCCTGTGCATATATAGCCCTTCTATTCTCTCATGATTGGTCTCTCCAAGGAATGCATCTACCTAATGTAAATATTGAGCTTATATGCCTGTCTTTTGCTTAGCTAGAAGCCACAGGAGTGGGTTCAATTCCAGACCTAAAGGGCAGCTAGGGACCACAGTCTCAAGGGTTCCCCTAGGCTCTATCAGACCAGAAAATTTGGTCTTTTTTTTTTTTTAACCCTCATATGATTTTGAGTTTTGTTCCACATTGTTCTCCCACTCCATCCAGGATCTCCTACACAGATCCCCCTCCAAGTGGTTGACAGGGGTATCCAGGAA
Source organism: Orycteropus afer afer (assembly GCF_000298275.1). NCBI lineage: Eukaryota > Metazoa > Chordata > Mammalia > Tubulidentata > Orycteropodidae > Orycteropus > Orycteropus afer. The sequence goes on from NW_006921740.1 coordinate 5,334,764, forward strand.
CCATCCAATTCTTCTGGTCTCACAGTCATATAGGCCAAAAACTGCATGGTCTACTAGTCCCCTGACTGTTTCCATGTGTCTTTGTTTTTTTTCATTCTTCTTTGCTCTGGATGAGGAGAGACCCATCATCACATCTAGATGGCCGCTTGCAAGCTTTTAAGATGCCAATCATTATACTCATCAAAGTAGGATGTGGAACAATGTTTTGTGTAGTATTTATGCCAATTGCACCTGATGTTCTCTATGACCATGGTCCCGAGCCCATAGGTCCAACTACTCACTTCTTCTGGGTAGCTGGCTGTGGCCAAGAAGTGACTAAAGCCTTGTCCCTTGTCAGCTCTACTATATACCTAGAAATCCTTACAAAACATACAAATACACGTACACCAAAAACAAACAAACAAACAAACTCACTGCCATCGAGTCAGAGCTGACTCACAGTGATCTCTCCTTGGGTTTCCGAGGCGGTATCACTACGGAAGTAGATTGCCCAATCTTCCTTCCCAGGAGTAGCTGGTGGGTTTGAACCATCAGCTTTCTGGTTAGCAGTGCACTATGCCACCAGAGCTCCCAAATACACTTGTAGAATTTCTAAATTACTTTGATACCTTCTCTTTGAGTATTACACACTGTTATCTGAAATAATTATAATAAATTATTAAAATAATAATAATTTATTAAGTTTCATGACTATAAGGATGAGGTTAAAAATTATTATCACTGAAGAGAATAGTGGACATAAGCAGAATCAGGAAAAGAGTAAAATTAACACATAAGTTTTTTTTTTTGGGGAAAAAAAATACCCATTCAACAAATGTAGAACAACCTAAAAATACTTGTCCATCGCCTTCTTGAATTGTGAAACCATTAGTGTCTCTGACTTCAATTACTGTTCCAAGCAGTGGAAATCCCAACGGTACAGGCAATTCACATCTAAGAAAAACACAACCCAAACTAGATTTAAAATTTTTCATTTGAACAGAATATTTTTCAACATATTTAAATTACATTGTACCAAATAACAATGAAAAAAATTTTTTGTTATACTACAATTCAAAGACCGCCAAGAGGAAAGCTCAGACGGAAAGGCCATCAAGTATGCTATTTATTCATGGCTGTTTAACCACAAGAAGTTCTAGCAGGCTAGCCACCAGTTAAAGTAAAAAGATCCTGAATTTCCAGCTTAAAATACTAGGTAAAATAGTGTTTCTAAAATCATTACCTTATCAAAACTTAATTTGTTTTAAGGTCCTAGAAAGACATACTTTCTTTCAACTCTATTTAGTATAATTAAAATTCTTACTGCAAAGTAGAGGTAAGAATCTTCTCTGGAATCCTGTAAAAGGTTGCCCAACTTGATACCTCTGTGATACCATAGACATTAAATATTTGTGTCTTATTGCCTTCTCCTCTCCAGTTTTTGAGAACAGTCAATGATGGAAATGCTTCACCACCGAGGGCTAACACGCGAAGAGAAGTACTAGCTGACAAAACAGTTGACTTGATGAGCTGAGATCCAAATCTTCTAAGCAATGTGGGTGTTGCCTATAGAAACATTAAAAATAATTTCTTTCCCTTCACTTCTTCAAAAAGGCAAACACTGTAATTATTATTTCAGAGCTTAGCATCTGGAGCCAACATGGAAAGTAAGGGTGTATGTATAAAATAGCAAATTACACTAGGCAAACTATCAGGCAGTAAGCAACATTATCTTTTTAATGAGGATACTGATTCTACTTTAGTAAGAAACTTTAGCAAAAATATTAGTTACGCTTGTTCAGTAGTTTAAATAAGAGTTTAAAGATAAAAAATACAGAATCTGTAAAATCAATTCATATTTCTTTTCCATTACCCCTAAATAGAAAAAGTATATAGAAGAGTTAAAAAATGAGCCGAGGAGTAAAAACATAAATAAAGATTTCTAAAAAACAGCTTTACTGAGGAAAACAGACATGCAATAAATTGCACATATTTAAACTGTCCAATTTGGCAAGTTTTTATATGTGTGTGTACCATCACCACAATCAAAATAATGAACATATTCTTCACTCCCTAAAATGGTCTTTCATGTCCTTCTGTAATTCTTCCTTCAAATGGACCTCTCCAGACAACTCCTGACCTATTTTCTGTCACCACAGATTAATTTACATTTTCTAGAGTTTTTATCACTGGAATCATACATATATTCTGTTTTGATCTGGCTTCTTTCACTCAACCTCATTTTCAGTAACTCATCCATGTTGTTGTATCAGAAGTTCATTCCTTTTTTATTGCTAAATGGTATTTCATTGTAGGGATCAGGTCTCTGCAGCTTGCACAGATACCTGAGGCTTGGTGCTCAGAAGGACTTCAACCTTGTTTTAATGTTCTGCTGTTGCCATTTTTAAATTCTTAATAAATTTTGAACAGAGGGCTAGCATTTTCACGTTGCACTCAGCCTAACAAATTGTGTAGCTAGTACTGGTATAGATATACCATAATTTGTTTATCCATTAACCTACTGATCAAGATACGGGTGTTTCCAGTTTTTGGCTATCAAAGTAAGTTGCCATCAATGTCCAAGTACAAGTCTTTGTATGGAGATATGCTTTAATTTCTCTTGGATAAACACCTAGCAGCTTTATTGAAGAAACAGTATAAGTCATAACTTTCATCCATTATATGGGTCAATTTCAGAAAATTACAGAATTATACACCACCACCACAATCCAGTTTTAGAACCTTTCCCCAGAGAGTTTCCACATGACCAATGAGTTAACACCAAACCCTAAGCAACCACTGATCTGCTTTCTGTCACTTTAAATTTGCTTTTTAGATATTTAATATAAATGGAATCATATAATATGTACTTTTTCCCATTTGGTTTCATTTGCAACGTTTTTAGGTTCATACATGTTATATCATGTATCAGGAGTTCATACTTTTTTATTGAATGTTGTTGTTGTTAGGTGCTGTTGAGTCAGTTCAGGCTCATAATGACCTTAAGCACAACAGAATGCAACATCGCCCCCAGTCCTGTGCCATCTTCACAATCATTGTTATGTTTGAGCCCACTGTGGCAGCCACTATCTGTGTCAATCCTTCTCCTTGTGAGTCTTCCTCTTTTTCACTGACCCCCACTTTACCAAGCATATTGTCCTTCTCCAGGTACTAGTCCTTCCTGATAACATGTCCAAAGTATAAGAGACAAAGTCTCACCATCCTCACTTCTAAGGAGCATTCTGGCTGTACTTCTTCCAAGACTGATTTGTTCATTCTTTTGACAATCCACAGTATAGTCAATATTCTTCATCAACAGGATAATTCAAATGCATCAATTCTTCCATCTTCCTTATTCATTGTCCAGCTTTCACGTGCATATGAGGTGATTAAAAATACCATGGCTTGGGTCAGGCTCAAATCAGTCCTCAAAGTGAGACCTTTGTTTTTTTTAACACTTTATAGAGGTCTTTTGCAGATTTGCCCTACGTTTTATTGAATATTATTCTATTTTGTGTATGTACCACATTTTGTTTATTCATTCACCAAGCTGATAGACAATCGTACTGTTTCCAATTTTGGCTATGAAGAATTTTTTTTTGGAACTTTAAGGATCAGATTTATTTGGAGAAAACAAAAACCCACAACCTAAAGGATGGGGATTTTACATCTCAAGATGTCTCCCACCAGGTATTAAGTTTACAGATTACAAATCATTTTCATAGAAGATATTTTTGTACAGATTTTACAAAAATGTGTTCAGGAGCTGGACATAAATCAGCCCTTGCTTCTGCTTTAACAAGAAGGCAGAGTAGGGAAATAGGAAAGAACAGCTCTTTTGGATACAATTATTTGGAAGAAGAGTAGACATGAAGAGGGAGAAGAACCCTTATCGCTGCATTATCTACAGCAATTTTTTTTTTTTTTTAAAAAAAGACAAACTTTCAACCTTGGGTATCTCTCTCTAAAAGCCCACTTCCTAGTCACTAGCCTATGCCAGTTACTTAAAATTAATTCAGTCAGTAGAGCTTGTATGTCCACTGCGTAAATGATTCATCACACTCGCTGCAGCAGTAAACAAACTAACAGCCCTGCATGGCCAAACAGGGCCTAACCTAGGGACTGATGGGAAAAGGGCTTGCAAAAGAGACCAAGGTGTCATTTCTCTGCAGGGACAGAGGAAGATTGCCACCTACCAATCTGACCAGTACAAAGGTGCACACAGGGGCAAGTAAGCTATTGTGCTGCAAGAGAAACTAGAACTCTGTTAAATAGTTCTCTCCATCCTAATATATTCTCTCAAGGGACTTACACAAAGGACTTAAAAAAAAAAAAAAACAACCGTCATACACACACAGGTTCTAGGCCACACTAGAAACCAAAACACTGATGTGGGATTATCCCTGGAGAGAAAGAAATTTTTTTTTTTTTTAAATCATCAAGGTTAAGACAGACTCCCAATTTAACTGTCTGTATCTACCCTCATTCACCAGTCAAGACCATTAACTCTAGAGTTTTTTGATTCATAAAAGGGGTCAAAGAAACAGGAACAGGGATGGCTGGTAGAAGTGAGGTCAAGACATTAAGGAGCCAATTTGCTTGTGAAAAGCAGTGATTCCTCTTCTGACATCTCTCAATGGCTGAGATTAAAATGCCTAAAAGGCTAAGATGAATCCTTTTGCCAAGAATACATTAGCATAGCTCTTTGGACATATTTTCATTTCTCTTAGCTAGGTTTTAAGGAGTACATTTCCCACACTGCATGGTGTCATACACGGTTAATGCACTCAGCTGCTAATGGAAAGACTGGAGGTTCCAGTCCACTCAGAGGCACCTCAGGACAAAGGCCTAGCAACCTACTTCTGAAAAATCTGCCACAGAAAATTGTTACACAGTTCTCCTCTGACACACATGGGATCAGGGTTTATAATCCTGTTCTGTTGCTGGATTTAGTTTGTTAATGTTTTCATCTATTTTCATTAGAGATGTCAGGTAGTTTTCTTTTCTTATAATGGCTTCATCTAGATTTGCTATCAGGTAATAATACTTTATATGCTATGCTGGGAAGTGTTCCCTCCTACTTTCTGAGTTTGTCAAGAACAGTTATTATTTCTTCTTTTAATATGATACCATTTACCAGTTCTGGTAAGATGGTGGAATAGACAGAAAGACTGCACAGACCCTCTTCAACAAAGAAAAGGGGAACCAATTAACACAGATACAGAAGATAATCCTGGACCCTTGAGCCTTGAAGGGAAGGATATAGAAGTGGACTAAACTCCAACTAGCAGAAGAATTTCCATGAAAGCACCAAAAAAGAAGGCATACGGAGCTGCGGTCTGGCAGTGATCCTCATGGCAAAGATAGCTTGCATATTGCCGAGTGGTGGACCTAAGAATTAACCTAAAAATTGGCCTTCCTAGCCAGGGACTGCACGGAGGATTGCTCTGGTAGATGGTTCAATATTAGAAAAACAATCAACGTCCTCCACCACATAAATAAAACAAAGAAGAACCATATAATCATATCAGTTGATGCAGAAAAGGCATCTGATAAAATATAACACCCATTCTTGATCAAAACTCTCAGCAAAATAGGAATAGAAAGGACATTCATCAACATAATAAAGGGCATTTATGCAAAACCAACAACCAACATTATACTCAATGGAGAGAGACTGAAACCATTCCTCTTGTGAACAAGAACCAGACAAGGATGCCCTCTATCACCACTTCTATTCAAATTGTACTGGAAGTCCTAGCCAGGGCAATAAAGCAAGAAAGGGAAATCAAAGGCATCCACATTGGTAAGGAAGAAGTCAAACTATTCCTATTTGCTGATGATATGATCCTATACCTAGAAAACCCAAGAGATTCAGTCACAAA
>NW_006921740.1:5342316-5343522 GCF_000298275.1 Orycteropus afer afer
GCCCCATCTTCCTTCTGAGGAGTGGCTGGTGGGTTTAAACCGCCAGCCTTCTGGTTAGCAGTCAAGTGCCTTAGGCACTATGCTACCAGAGCTCATATCCTAAAGAAGTGAGAGCCATGACAAGAACAGAGATATGCACACCCAAGTTCATCGCAGCACTATTTACAATAGCCAAAAGATAGAAACAACCTAGGTGTCCATCAATTGAGAAATGGATAACCAAACTATGGAATACCATGCAACCCTAAAGAATAACCTAGAAACTGCAAAACATTGCATAACGTGGATGAACTTGGATTGAAATAAGTCAATCACAGAAGGACAAATATTTTATTAGTCCGTTATTGTAAAAGTCAAGGAAAGGTTTATCTGTGGAAGGAAATTTTCTTTGTTGGTTACCAGGGGTAACAGGGGAGGGGAGGAAACACTGTTAGATAGGTAGAGATAAGTACTGATTTGGGTGAAGAGAAGGGCAATGCACCAAATGTGAGTGATCAACATGGAGGCAGGCATTGAGGAAGAGGAGGACATAGAGAGGTATATGGGAGGTACAGACAACAAAGATGAACCCTTCTGCACATACAGTACTACGTTGTCAGTGAAGGCAAACATGAGGATACCGGTGGATAGATGGGTGGACAGGCTGAACTGTTAGGTATGCTCATGAAGCAGGGAGTGTACCCAAGACCATGTGTAGGGCTGGCAAACAATGGCCCTATAAGTGTATTTGTATGATCCGAATTGTCAGGTGTATAGTAGAGCTGACAAGGGACAAGGTTGTAGTCACTTCTTGGTCACAGCCAGCTACCCAAAGGGAGCAAGTAGTTGAACCTGTGGGCTCAGGACCATAGTTACAGGGGACATCAAGCTCAACTAGCATAACAAACTACACAAAACATTGTTCCACATCCTACTTTGGCGAGTAGCGACTGGGATCTTAAAAGCTTCCAAGCAGTCATCTAGATGCAACGATGGGTCTCTCCTCGTCCAGAGCAAAGAAGAACGAAGAAAACCAAAGATTCATGGAAACAATTAGTCCTAGTGACTAGTACACCATGCGATCCACAGCCTATATGACTATGAGACCAGAAGAACTAGATGGTGCCCGGCTACCAATGCCAACCACTCAGAGCAGGATCCATGTAGGAGATCCTGGATAGAGAGGGAGAACAATGTGGAACAAAACTCAAAGTCTTCTGGAGGAAA
>NW_006921740.1:5343812-5382281 GCF_000298275.1 Orycteropus afer afer
TGTTGCATTGTGGTAAATTGTAGTCAATGTCATGAGACAAAGTATATGTGAACTGCTGTATGGAAAGTGAATTTGCTCTGTACATTTTCACCAAAATCACAGTCAAAAAAAAAAAAAGATGGCATTTACCAAGGAAGATCTGGCCCAAGGCTTTCCTTCATGAGACAATTTTTAAATTTCTAATTATATTTCTATACTTGTTTCAGTGTATTCAGATTTTCTATTTCCAACTGAATTAATTTTGGTAATGGCTTTTAGGAATGTGTTCATTTCATCTAAATTATTGGTATTAAGTTGTTCACAGTATTCCTTTAAAATACATTTAATTTCCAAATGGTCAGTAGTGATGTCCCCTATCTCATGCCTGATTTTCTTAATTGGTGTCTTCTTTTTTTATCTTGATCAGGTTAGCCAAAGATTTGTCAATATTGTTGATCTTTTCAAAGAAGCAACTTTTTTTTTCTCTGCTGTTTTTCTGTCTCCAATTTTATTGATTTCTACTGTAATCACTATTATCCCCCTTTTTCTGCTTGCTTTGCTCTCGTTTCATTAAAAAAAAAAAACAAACAGGAAAACTCACTGCCATCGAGTTGATTCTGTCTCTTGTGACCTCCTTCAGATTTCCAAGGCAGTAAATCTTTACAGAAGTACATTGCCCAGTCTTCCTTCCATGGAGTGGATGGTGGGTTTGAACTGCCAACTTTCTCATTAGCAGTCAAATGCCTTAGGTCCTACACCATCAGATCTCCTTAGTGTCACTAAAGGTTATTAGAAACCGCTCTCTTTTCTGATGTAAGTGTTTAGAGTACAAATTTCCTCCTAACCACTACTTTGTGTTTTCATTTTATTCCATTGAAAATATTTCCTAATTTCCCCTGTGATTTTTTTTTTTAATTGATGGGTTATTTAGACATACCAAAAAAAAAACCCACCAAACTCGTTTAATTTCCAACTATTTAGGGACTTCCAGTTATCGTCCTATTTTTATTCTAACTTGATTCTATCATGGTTGAAGAAAATAATTTGTATGGCTTTATTTTAGTTATTTAAAATATACTAAGACTTGTTTCATGGCCTAGCATGTATGATCTATCCTACGGAATGTACTATGTGTGCTTGAAAAGAATGTGTATTCTCATTCACTGGGTGGAGTGCACTATACATGTCATTTGGTTGATAGTACTGTACAAGTCTTCTATAGTCTTGCTGATTTTGTTTAGTTGTTCAAGCAATCATTCAAAGTGGGGTATTAAAATCTTCAACTATTATTACTGAATTATCATTTTTTCCTTTCATTTCTATTCATTTTTGCTTAATATGTTTGGAAGTTCTATTTTTAGGTACATATATGTTTATAGAGGGTAGTGGTACATCAGTGGTAGAACTCTCACCTTTCATCCAGGACCCCTGGGTTCAATTCCCAGCCAATATACCTCAAGTGGAACCACCATTTATATGTCAGTGTAGGCTTCCATGTTTCTATGATGCTGATCACGTTTCAGTAGAGCTTCAAGAGTAAGATAGACTAGGAAGAGAGGTCTGCCAACCTGCTCCCAAACACATCAGCCAATGAAACTCTATGGATCACAATGATCCAATCCTGTTGTGCATGGAGTTACTGTGAGTTGGGGCCAACTCAAAAGCAGCTAACAACAACACACATGCTTTTATAACTGTTATACCTTGATGCACTTTCAACTTTGTCATGAAATGTGCCTATCTCTAGTAGTATTTCTTATCTTAAATTCTAGTTGGACTGATACTAATATAATTGCTCCAGTTCTCTAATGGTTACTGTTTGCATAGTTTATCTTTCCCTATTGCTTTGCTTTCAACCTTTTGTGTCTTCAAATTTCAGGGGTGTCTCTTACAGATCTTACTTTTTCATCCAGTCTGACAATCTCTATAGTTTGATTGAATATAATTACCAATACAGTTGAATTCACTCTGGTAGCATAGTGGCTAAGACACTTGCCTGCTAACCAGACGGCTGGCGGTTCAAACCCACCAGCCACTCCTCGGAAGGAAGGTTGGGCAATCCTACTTCCGTAGTGATACTGCCTCGGAAACCCAAGGAGGGGTAGCTATGAGTCAGGGCTGACTCGATGGCACATAACAACAACAACAACAATGTGCTTTCTATACCTCCCGTCTTTTCTGTTCCTCTTTAGCTGACTTATGTGTTAAATTTTTCAGTGTACTATTTTAATTCCTCAAATAATTTTTTATATTAGTTGCTCCTGGATTAAAATACATATTTTAACTTACCACAACTTCAAGTTAATAATTTGAATTTAATTTCAAAATTTAACTTCTGATAAAATACAGAAATTTTATTCCAGTATTTGTGTTAATGGTCCCCTCATCTGTCCACTGGTCATTTATATTACATCTCTACATGTTATATATCCTACAATACAGTGTTAAATAATATTTTGCTTTTTATAGAAGAAATGAGAAAATCATACAGAGTATTTCCTATTAATCCACATATTTATCATTTCTATTACTCTTCATTTTTCCCTGTGAATTAAGTCACCATCTAGAATCATTTCCTTTAAGCCTAAGGTATTTCTTTTTTTTTTTTAAAAGCCTAAAGTATTTCTTGTGAAGCATCTCTTCCAGCTATTCTTTCACTCTTTAGTGTTTACTGAGAAGGTCTTTATTTTATCTCACTTTTTCAAGGATAGTTTCACTGCATATAGAATTCTTGGTTGGCAGGTGTGTTTTCTCCCTTTTGGTACTCTGAATGCCATTCCACTGCCTTCTAGCCCCACTGTTTAAGATGAGAAGTTGGTGTTAATTGTACTGATGCTCCCCTCTGTCATGAATCATTTCTATTTTGATGTTGTTAAGGTTTTTTCCTTTTTCTTTAGCTTTTAACAGTTTGACTACAATGTGTCTAGGTATGGGTCTCTTTGTGTTTTCTTACTTAGAATTTACTGAGCTGCTTGGATGTGTAGATTCATGTTTGTCATCAAATTTTGGAAGTTTTAAGTCATTGCTTCTTTGAAGGCTTTTTTCTGTCCATTTCTCTTGCTTCTCCTTTTGGATCCTTCTATATAAATGGTACATGTGATGTTGCCACATGGGCCTCTGAAGCTTCAATCATTTTTCTCCAATCTTTTTGTCTGTTTTCAGAGAGGTTCATTTCAATTAATCTCTCTTCAGGTTCACTAAGTCTGTCTTCTGTCATCGTGTATCTGACTGAGTCCTTCCAGTTAATTTTTCATTTCAATTATGATACTTTTCAACTCCAGAATTTTCATTTAGTTGATTTTTTATAATATCTATCTTCTTGATAATTTCTATTTGTTAATTCATTAGTGTTTTACTTCCCTTTAATTCTTTAAATACAGTTTCTTTTAGTTCTGTGGATATATTCACAATAGCTATTTTGAAGTCTTTGCTAAATAGAACAGCTGAGAATACTTACAGACACATTCTACTGATCACTCCTCACCCTGCCCCCATGCGTATAAGTCATAATTTCCTATACTTCTTTGCATATGTTATAATTTTTTTAATTAAAACTGGAAATTTTAAGTAATTCAGCACTCTAGACTCTGCTAATTTTCCTCCGAAGTATGTTACTGGTTTTTTTTGTTTGCTTGTTCATTTCTTCGTTTATAACTTGTTGTTGTTGTTGTTATGTGCCGTCAAGTCGGCCCCGACTCATAGCGACCCCTCCTTGGGTTTCCGAGGCAGTATCACTACGGAAGTAGGATTGCCCAACCTTCCTTCCGAGGAGTGGCTGGTGGGTTTGAACCGCCAGCCGTCTGGTTAGCAGGCAAGTGTCTTAGCCACTATGCTACCAGAGCTCCCTCGTTTATAACTTACCTGGGCTAAATCTATGAAATCTTTGTCCCATGTGATGCATGGCCTCTGACAGCCCTATTTTGTTTTTTAAAAAATACATATTCTTGTGTTTATTTTTAAGTTGGATTTCCTAGGGATCACCCTTTGTAAGTATCTCTGTAGCTCAGTGGTCAACTGATAATTAGACAGATTCTCCACACAAGATAAAGCATGCAAGTACTTATTAGATACTCATAAAGTAAAATGATAAATTTAGTGGCAAATGCAAGTCAAAATCTTTACTGCTAAACTATCTTAGGCATAGAAAAACAAGACTTAGCATATAATAAAAAAAATAAAGTTTCTAAAACAAAATTCATGTAAAAACTAAAAATACAATTATGCTGACATGCTACCTGGCTAGCAATCTAAGTTTTTCTCTAATTAAAAGGTTTCACTTTTAAAGGATGCCAATTTAAATAATATAACTGTTTTGCTCAGAATATTTAAGTATAAAATTCTCTTATATATTTTAGGTTTATAGGAAACTAAATATTGGACCCTTCTTTCCTAAGAAGAGAAACTTCCCCTTCCTGGAAGAAATAAGTCATCCTTAATTTTTCCTCCACAATAACTCAATATATTCTATTCTTTCTAATTTTGAAAACTTAGTAGCATATCTTCTTTTTGAGAGCTTTTAAGATCCTTGCTTCATATCTGATTAGGGCCATTATTTGTAAATAAAATCTGTACCAGAAGCTCTTTTTAAAAAATAAACTATACAGTAAGGCAGAAATCTTTGATGACTCTGTATCATTTGATAAGAAACTTGACTTTGGAGGGAAAAGATAACCCCTAACAAAGCTAAAATTCACTTTAAAATAAAAGATACATTATCAAAAGAAATAAAAAATACATATTCTACACAGAATGGAAAGGATAAACCTCTATTCTTCTCTTCCTTATCCAAACCAAGTCAAATATGATCTACTGATGAGAATCTAAAGATTATCATTAATCCATAGTAAAGAACTATGAAAATACAAAATATGCTCTGAAACACATAAAATCTTGAATAGTGAAGAACATTTCATTTGCCCCTAGCATGTACCTGCAAAACAGTTACTCTGTGATGGGAAAAGAGAGCAACAGCTAATTTTGATGGAAGCACTTTCACTGAAGATGGTACAATCAGCAGAGAGGCACCACATGACAAAGCAACAAATATTTCCACAACAGAAGGATCAAAGGTCAGAGGTGAAGCCAGAAACAAAATATCTTCTTGTGTGACCTCAAAAATTATCCTAAACAAAATAGAATAAAAAACAGAATGTAGTCATGAAAAATGTCCAGCATTCGATAAACATGCATCCTAAAAAAAAGTGCTTATGATCACTGAGTTTCTTGGCATTGGTCAGATTTTATTCTTCTCTTTTAAATTAACCAAAATAGTGCTGTACATTCTAGAACTTTTCTTTATAAATGTAAGGATTAAAAGCTATTTAAAGCAATACTTTTCACCATGAGATAATTTGTCAACTATAGTAATTTTTTGATGTGTCAACACGGCAAGGGTAAACTATAATCCCCTGAATCCCTTTCCTAGTATATTCCCCATTAGGGTGGTCTATAAAAGATATTGTCACATGAGAAGTGGAGAACAGAAGGGAGGCAGAGTCTACTTTGTAGCATACATACAGTTCTATGAGTTATTCCACCAAACACTAATGTAGGAACTGCTGTGAAGAGATGATACAGATTTGTTACAAGTAACCAAGCAGATATTAAATTAATCAAAGGGAGATTATCTTGAGTTGGTCTGATTTGGAAACCCTTTAAAAAAGGGTTTAGGACTCCTCTTTGGTCCAAGGGTAGGGCACAGTTTGTGCTCATCTACTAACCTACAGGATGGCAGCTCAAACTAACCCAGACTAAGACTAGAAAGACAGACCTGGCTATATACTTCTGAAAATTAGTCAATGAAAACTCTATGGATCACACAGAACAATGCCTAATGTAGTGCCGGAACCTCCTAGGCTGGAAGGCACTCAAAGCATACAATGGCCACAATGGACTCAAGCATACTGACGACAGCGAAGATAGTGCAGTGCTGGATAGGTTTCCTTTTGTTGTACATGAGGTCTCCGTGAGTTGGGGACAACTAGAAGACAACTAACAACAATAAAAAAGAGAATGTACTTCATCCAGTATTTTAAAAGCCACTCCTTCTCATATAAAGGTATCTTATTTTTCTGCAAACTTATTATTTAATCCAACTCTTTCCACCAGTTCTCTAACTTCAGTCCATAAACCTCTCTTAAACAAAAACAAAAACCGGCACAACTCCCAGCATCCCTTCTATCCTGTGTCCCTTTAAAACTAGTTTCCAGAACAAAACATTGTTTTTGTTATTTCCATTCCCATATCCTATTCCCTCACCTCCAGCTGTCATCTCTTCTCTGCCCTAGGCTGTTGGTAGCTGCCATCCAGCCAGTTCCCAACTCATGGAGACCCCACAAACAACAGGATGTGTGACATGCTGCCTCTACTGACAGTGACTGAGCTTGAGGTACACTGGCTGGGAATGGAACCAGGGTTTCCAGCATGGAAGGGGAGAATTCTACCACACAACCACTAATGTCTCCATCTGTCCTCAAACTAAACTCACTGCCATCAGGTCAAACCCAACTTATAGGAACTCCTCCTTGGGTTTCCAAGGTGGTATCATTACAGAAGTAGACTGCCCAACCTTCCTACCGAGGAGTGGCTGGTGGGTTTGAACCGCTGGCCTTCTAGTTAGCAGTCAAATGCCTTGGGCACTAAGCCACCAGAGTGCCTACTCAGAAGTCAAATCAAAAAAGATCTGATGCTCAATTATAATAGATACCTTTCTACCCTTAAGCATTTTATCTTAATGATGCTCTGGTGGCGCAATGCCTAAGGCATTTTACTGCTAACCAGAAGGCTGGCAGTTCAAACCCACCAGCCACTCCTTAGAAGGAAGACTGAGCAATCTACTTAGAGATACTGCCTTGGAAACCCAAGGAGGGATTGCTATGAGTTGAACTGACTCCACAGCAGTGAGTTTGGTTTTTTTTGAATGCTGCAGTGTTTATTTAACCATTCTCTCTTTCTAGAGTTGCTCTGTCCAATACAGTTGTCACCAGCTACATGGACTTACAGAGTCCCAGAATGGCACAAATGGTTAAGTACTTGACTACTAACCAAAAGACCAGTGGTTCAAACCCACCCAGAAGAATCTGGGAAGACAGGCCTGGTGATCTACTTCCACAAAGTCATACCCTTGAAAACCCTAGGGAGCAGTTCTATTCTGCACACATAGAATCCTGAATTGGAATTGACATAACAGCAATTAACAACATCTGCCTATTGAGGCACTAAAACTACAGCTAGTTCAAAGTGAGATGTACAGGTGTTAAATATATAATGAATTTTGAAGATGATTAGCATGAAAATGAGAATGTAAAATACCTCACTAACAATGTTTTTATATTCATTAGTGTTACAAGAAGAGGTCTTCTCTGTTTAAACTTAACCCTCTCCAGAAACTAGAAACATGTGGTAAAGACAATTCTGGTAGACTTCTGGTAAGATGGAGGAATAGGTAGACAAGTGACACAGGCCCTCTTCAACAAAGAAAAACTAATTGACAGAGATACAGAAGATAATCCTGGAGCCTTGAGCTTTGAAAGAAAGGAACTACACAGAAGTGGATTAAGCACCAACTAGTGGAAAAACCTCAACAACAAGTACAGTGAGTACAAAGACAGTCAGAGCTGAGGACTGTCAGCTACTCTGATGGGACCAACAGCCTGAATATTTCCAAGTGGTGCTGGGACCTAAGAACTGACCTAAAGATCAGCTCTGGCCAAGGGCTGCAGGGATAACTGCACTGGTGGTCTATGACTAGGAAGGGAAACAGCAAGGAGGGAGACAACCTGAGCTGTGGACTTTCCACTGTTTGGAGGGTGCAGCCATTTTGGATATTTAAAGTGACCGAGGGGGCAGCCATTTTGAATGTTTACAAGTGGCAGCCATGTTGGATATTTAAAGTGACCAGAGGGCGCAGCCATTTTGAATGTTTACAAGTGGCAACCATTCTGGATTTTAAAGTGAAAGCAATCTCATTTGGAATCCAGGGACCAAAGAATAGGCTCTGTTTGCCAAGGTTGGCAGGGACATACGAGAGGCTGACAACAGGAAAGGAGACAGGTGGCGAGTGTATAAATGCTGTGAACTAGTGAATAGAGGAGCACAGTACCCTGCTTGTGTAGATAACATAGAAACAAAACAAAACGAAAATTGTAGGTAAGTCACTCCAACATACAACCACCAATTAAATATGAACACAAAAACATCACAATGCTACAGAGACAACAGAGCATCACAGTCCACACAAAGAAGCAAGATAAAGCAGGAGAAACAAGGGACCATGATATAGACCCAAAACACATCCCCGAGGAAGACGCAGAATTGGAACTCCCTGATAAGGAATTCAAAAGAATTATATCTAGGTATCTTCAACGACTGAGAGAGAGATCAAGGAAAACACAGAGAAAACCCTAAAACAATTATGAAAGATAATACAAGAACACAATGACAAAATAAACGAAAAATTAGAAATGATACAAAATCTACACACAGAAATCCAGAAGATTAATACTATATTGTCAGAAATAGATAAGACATTGAATGGGCAAAGAAGCAGAATTGAATCAATGGAAGACAGAATTAGGGAGATTGAAGGCAAATACCTGAACACTTCTTTGGAAAGGGATAAATCAGAAAAAAGATCAAAACAAAATGAAGAAAGCCTAAGGTTCATGTGGGATACCATCAAAAGGAATAATCTATGTGTAATCCAAATTCCAGAACAGGAAGAGACTAATAAAACCACAGAGAAAATTGTTGAAGATCTGTAGAAAGAGAATTTTCCTGGTATGATGAAAGATGAGAATATATCCATTCAGGAAGTCAAACTATCAAAACTAAAGACAAAGGAAGAATCATGAGAGCAGCACAGGAAAAACAAAAAATTACCTTTAAGGGGCAACCAATAAGACTAAGCTCGGATTTCTCAACAGAAACCATGCAGGCAAGAAGAAAATGGGATGGTATATATAAAACACTGAAAGAGAAAAATTTCCAACCAAGAATTAGGTACCCAGCAAAACGTTCCCTCAAATATGATGGTGAAATTAGGACATTTCCAGATAAGCAGAAATAAAGGGAATTTGTTAAAACCAGACCAACCTTACAAGAGATGCTAAAGGGAGCCCTTTGGATGGAGAAGCAACAACAGCCAACAACAACTGACCATTAACACACATGATGATATAACTCAGAAACCAACCCAGCTATGGAAGTATCCAAAGTAAATAAGCCTACAAGATTGTAAACAGGAAACCAGAGACACCAATTGACAAATGAGGACACCTACAATCCAAAAAGAGGGAAAAAACTGTGTTATTACAGAACTTCTAGATGGTAGGGAAGTCAAGACAACTACAAGATAGAACGGACTATTCTAAACTTGGGAAGAAAATTATAAATCAAAGGGTAATCTCAAAGAAAAATGATAAACCTTCAATTCAAAAAAGAGGATCAGCATAAATATTCAGCAAATGCTAAAATAACAGCAAGGAAGGATGTGTTAACACGATTCATAAACAAAATGAGCTCAGCATAGAAAAGTACTTGGAACAAAGAAATCGACACCATGAAAAAGCATAAAAAAAAATGACAGCAACAAATTCATATTTGCCAATAATTTTATATCTGCCAAGGGACTTATCTCTAAGATTTATAGCAGAAGAGTAGATGACCAAACTGGTATATACACATAATGGAATGCTATGCAGTACTAAAGAATAATGTACAGTCTGCAAAACACGACATAATATGGATGAACTTGGAGGACATTATGCTGAGTGAAATAAGTCAATCACAGAAGGACAAATATAGTATTAGTTCGTTGTTGTGGAGGGTCAAGGAAAGGTTTATATATGGAGGGAAACTTTCTTTGTTGGTTGCCGGGGGTGGAAGGAGAGGGGAAGGAATACTGGAAAAAAAAAAAAAGCATTGACCCATGTCACTTTAGTTTTGTGTATTTCACTGTATATAAATTATATTTCAATAAAATGAATTAGAAAAAGAAAAAAAGACAGTTCTAGGAAACATTTAAGTAATGAGATAAGCCATTAACTAGCCTACAGAATGCAGACATGGAAACATAAAGCAATCCAAGTGCCACCTCCTGCTGATTAAGTGAATGGCAACCAATTATTTTATATTTCCATTTTGGGAATATATAAATTTATACTGTATATACTGTATATAAAGTGATCAAAATTTAACTTTATGAATTCATTTCTTTAGAGGGGTGCTCCTGATTCAAGAATGATTTTTTTTTTTCTGCCAAATAAAACCTTTTAATTCTAATTGACTTACTGATCAGATTTTTGACAATACATACTGAAATGACAGTAAGGCTGGTGGTTTGAACCCACCAGCCATTCCTCGAAAGGAAGATGGGGCAATCTACTTCTGTAGTGATACTGCCTCGGAAACCCAAGGAGGTGTCGCTATGAGTTGGGTCCAACTCGATGGCACATAACAACAACAACAACATATTAAACTGTTAAAATTAATTTCACTTGTGTTTTACTTTTTAAATGTGGTTGATAGAAATTTTTAAATTTCATGTCTCATGAAGTTTCTATTTCTTTTCCTCCTTTATTTTCTAAAACTACTTGCCTCTAGTTCCCTTCCTCCTTTTGTTTCCTTTTTTGTCAAACTAATAGTACTCCTTTTACAGATTTCTCATCTCCTGATTATTTCAAATTGAAATAGGAGTGAAGATTAATAATGTACAGATCCTCTAATGGTTCCCCATCACCTACTGGATTAAGTTCAAACTTCCTAACAGGCCGCACCCACTACCCCTCTCAGGCTACACCTCAAGCCATCCCATTCTTTTCTCAACCTTACCCTATCACACCCTAGCAAACTCCTCCTTCCATACCTTGCTGGCACTTCTCCAGGGAATACTCCTCATCACTTCCTATTAATAATTAAATCAAAGCAACACACCCAAGCACAGCATTATTCATCATGCTTGGGTCCAGACCTGGATCAAATAGATGAAACTCTAGCCTGTAGAGAACCAAAGTTCAGACAGAACTGAGACAAAAGAGACCTCATTTTGTTAGGACTATTAATTTAGGAACAAGAGTTATGAAGAACAAATATTTTCCATTTTTTTTCCCTTTAAAATACAAGTTTTGAATAAAGATTCTAAGGAAAGAACTTACCGAAAATGCTGGATATTTGGTACTATACATGCGTGAGGCACTCTGACAATCTTAGGTATCCCCGTAGTCCCTGATGTATGCAGAATATAAGCTAAGCAATGCTTTAGCCTCACGTCTATACATTCTTCTGATTTTCCTTCATTGCTGTTTCCAGAACTCTTGCTGTTTTTCATTTTTTCTTTTCCATATTTGTCTTTTCCATCACTTAGCATCAAATTCACCTCAACATTCTTCCAGTGAAGTCTAAAGAGTACTAGGTCATTATGTTCTACTGTGAATGTGTCATAGTTCAATAATGTGTCATGGGAAGATCTGAATTTCTATTGGATAAGAAAAAAGTTTGGAAAAAAGTTTACAATATTAGTTTGTTAAAAGACTTCTTTTCTAATATTTAGAACTAATATGAGACATTCGTTTACTCCTAGAAAAACGTTTTTTTGAGGTACTTGCTATATATATTCAAGGATAAAGAGATAAAATCCTCCTAGAGTAAGGTGCCATCCTTACTTTCAAATGTACCTTCAGAGTAAATAGGCATATATAAATGGACAACTGTAATATAATGTGGTCAGTGTGATAATGAAGTATGCTTGAAATGGTAATGGCAACAGAGGAGGTTGAACTTGACTCTACCTGGAAAGTCAGGGATAGCATAGGTAGTGTTTGAGATAAATCTTAGAAGTGTTAAACAGCTATTCTCCAAATAAAGAAAAGGGGTGCTTCAGGCAAAGAAACCACCCAAAACAGAGGATCTGACCAGAGAAAGCTAGTATTGTGAAAAACCTTAGTATTTCACGAAGTTGCAGTTGCAAAAATTGCTGTGGGGAGGAAAGAAGTGGAAATTATTCTATTGATAGGAGATGAGATGTTAGATCCTTAACAACTTTGTATACCCAGCATTAAGATCTTAACTTGTAAACTGTAAATCTCAATTGAAGGTGGAAATAGCATAGACTAATTAGACTATGCTCCATACAGGACAGAGGATGGACTGACAAAAAAGACTCTAACATCTCAGAGATATTTAATGAATCTTTTGTAACAATTCAGACATGTTGTCTCACATATCAGATAATCTGAACTAGTCTGACAGAAAGGGTCTAGAAGCAAAGAATCTATAGGGCTGGGTGACCTTCTGTATATGAAGTGAACCTAGAAGAGTTAGGTTTCTGGCTCAGGTGATTTGATGGATGGAGACAAATGAAAAAATGCTGAAATCAGTTCGCACATGTTAAGAGTGAGGTTCTGTTTGAATGTACCTTTTTAGATATATAAAAAGCAGCTTAATGCAAGAAATCCTGTTTTCACATTTAAGAAATCAGTACAAATAGTTATAAAGCCAGCATACAGGTTATAACCAGCACATATTTTCCGCTTGTGTGTTTGTTATATATGAAGATAGCCTGCAATATATATATTCCTATATATTCTTAAGACCTAACTCAAAACTCTCCTCCTAAATTAAAATTTTCCTATCTCTACTAGATTACATTTACTTTTTTCAGAGCAATATCACAATGCATAGACCTCACAGGCTCAGGAGTATTAAGTATTTCTCTCTACTTTATAAGCCGTTGTTATTGTTGTTATTATGTGCCATCCAGTCGGACCCAACTCATAGCAACCCTTCCTTGGGTTGCCGAGGCAGTATCACTACAGAAATAGATTGCCCAACCTTCCTTCCGAGGAGTAGCTGGTGGATTTGAACCGCCAGCCTTCTGGTTAGCAGTCAAGTGCCTTAGGCACTGTGCTACCAGAGCTCCTTATAAGCAGTTAGAGGTCACAAATCTTATCTTAGGCTTCTTTCACATATCAGTGTTCTCCCACCACCTTGTCCATAGTGCAGTTTCTCAACCTTGACACTACTGACATTTTGAACCAGGTAATTCTTTATTGTTGTATGCTGTAGGATGTTTGGCAGCATCGCTGGCCTCTCTAAGTACTAGATACCAGTAGTACCTCAACACATCATGACAATCAAAAATACCTCCAGACATTGTCAAATGCCACTGAGGGGGCAAAAATCATCTCTGATTGAGAACCAAAGAACCACTTCTCTAGTGGATGCTAGGCATCCAGCAGATGCTGAGTAAATGCCTCCTAATTTCTCGGTGTTAAATGAAGGAAGAATACTTATACTAACATCAAAGTCACAGAATAAAAGATAAAAAGGTTTTCTAGGGGTTTTCTATGTGCCCAACTCCTTACTACCTGTGGCCATGGTACCTTGATATTAACAATTCTCACACCCAACTACCTCTTACAAAATTTTCAACAAGGTTGTTAAGAAAAGTGAATGGCACAATCTTATGTTAATTTTGCTTACTTATGAACAACAAAAGGATAATCAATTTGAGAAGTAGAAGACAGAGAAAACTTTGGGCAGATACTAATATATTTTTACTTCAAAAATATTTATTAACCAAATGAGTACTTTCGTTGCATCTTTCTAGAGGCTTTCCTTTAGTATCCATGACTGTCAAGGAAGTCTCTCGTGTATCTCAAGTTCTTAATACTTCTTACTGCTGTAAGTAAGTATATACAGACACATATACATATTTACACGCAGGTGAAATGTATTTTAGTAATTAAATTATGTATTTAATTAATGTATTTAAGTTATGTAAATTGGTTCATATAGGAAATGGGTAAAAACAGGCTAACTGAATATACCTTCTAAATGTTTTTCGTTTATCTTCAATAAAGCAAATAAATAATAATGAAACATAGGCTTCATCTTGCTGAACATACAATACCAAAACTTGCCCTGAAGCATTATTTCTTGGCTAGATGTTTGGTTGAATCACTTAAAGTTTAAAAAATAATAAAACTACTTTTCCAGAAAGGTCTGGTCCAAGTGCCAGGCTCTTTTGCTAAATAAAAGGTTGGCTACAATTCCATAATGTTGGTGACTAATGAGGAGCAGAGCCTATTAATCATACCACCCAGGAACTCCAATTGCCATAAAAATAAAAAGATAAAATGTTTCAAGTATTATCAAACTTTCCCAGTATAGGAAATACTGTGGAAAGAAAAAGGGAATTCAAAACAATGCACAAAACATTAGAAGTCTAGAAGACACTTTCATGCCACAAAGCACGATTCTCAATGGAGTAAGGCTGGGTTAGTGCCACAAGGGACATAAAGGGACACCTTATTGTGACAACATTTTTAGTTGTCACAATAAGGATCGAAGGTGGGAGAATGGAGTGGTGTTACTGGCATCTAGTAGACAGAGATCATGGATACTGCTAAAGATCCTACAGTACACAAGACACTCCTCAAAATGCTGATCGGATATAAAACGTCAATAGTACTGAAGTTGAGAACTCCTGCAAATTTAGAAATCATCAATTCTCTGTCTGTGGGGAAATCTTCAGTTGAAAGATAAATGTAAAACACACAAAAGCAATTTAAACATCTCGACTTACAGCAACTTGCTTTTTTTCAACAAGGATATACTTTAGATTACATTTTTTCATAAAGTAAGTTGATAACGTTGGTGGTGAATCTGGATCAATAGGAACATAAGCAGCAGGAACTTGGAGAATTCTAAAGAAATAAAGTAGTCAGCACAGAATATCTGAAGCATTTTATCTTATCAGAAAGCCCCAGTGTTTTGCTGATACACCTTTGGCTATGAATATTGTTATTTAATCCTGCTTTTAAAACTGAATATCCTGAATATTTACCATATTAAATTCTCCTCACTTAAAACAAAGAAATTCAATATTTTTCAAAACTAATGTATGATGTTGTTTGCTGCCATCAGTCAGCCCCCGAATCACAGCAACCCCATGCACAATGAGATTGGACTACTATGATCCTTAAGGTTTTCATTAACTAATTTTCAGAAGAGATTGCCAAACCTTTCTTTCTGGTCTATCTATAGTCTAGAAGCTGAACTGAAACCTGGTCAGCATCACAGTAACACAGACGCCTCCACTGACAAATGGATAGTGGCTACTCATGAACTGCACTGGCCGAAATCAAACCCAGGCCTCCTGTATGGAAGGGGAGAATTCTATCACTGAACCACCAACACCTCCTGACAATACAATACTATTACTAAAATACAATACAGGTAGGAGAGTTTAATTTCTTCATTGTCTATGTACGATAACATAAAATAAGCTAAATATCCACGAGCAGATTTCATTATTAGAATCTGCACTGTACCAAAAAATGTGTTTCACCAAAAACAGAAGACCTGGGGGTTGAAGAGAACCCTTTAAAATTGATTTCTATATGGCAGTATCTGTACAAACAAGATCAAAGATCAGTTAGTCATTTTAACAAAGAGTACTCTGAGATTTACTGTGGGGACACTAGATCTATGCACACAATACATTCTCAATAAATTTGTGTTAATGACTGAATAAAAGTAAATTATTAACCTAAACTCTCATTTATTCATTGACTGGAAACCTGAGAGCTTAAAAATTCAGTTTAACATCTTTCTGAAATACACATTTTCTTTGATCCAGTAACAGAATTTAAGACTTTTCCTTTAGCAGAAAAATTAAGCCTTTATATTTTGGAGATATTTCATGTTCTATTAGTTGAAATCTTTAGTTTCTTCTAAATAAACTCAGAGTAATTTAAATGATTAAAGATAATAACAGGGGAAACACAATCTCCTTAACTTGCTCAAAAGTGACCAAGAAATGCAGAAAAAGCCCTTAATAGTAAACAGAACAATAACTTGCAATATAGTCCATATGTTAAATAACACAAAATTTATAACAAAAAATTACCCTAAAATCCAAGAGGGTAAGTTTATCCCAGGATGGCAGAAGAGACCAATTTCCTGAATTCCTTGAAAATCACATTGTAACTGCAGAAAATTTGACAATTCTGAAGCAGCATTAATCATAGTCCTGTAGGTGTAATAAATCGGAGGCTGGCTGTCACATTCATCAAAGCACACAGCTATTCTGTCCGAATAAAGGGAAGCTGCCTGATGTACCAATTCCTGAAGCGTCATCTCACTGAAAATCTAAACATCTTCGGTAGCAGAAAACTCTACATATTACAGAAACATTAAGAAAAGAGAGAGTTTTAGAGATTAGGAAGGCATTTTAATGATATTACAACTCACCATACACATCTATACAACACTGACGTTTTTCTACTTTTAACTGCTAGTTTGAGTGTTGGCGACAGGGAACAACAAAGGCAAAATCTATTATCATTTCAGGTTTTCATTTCCAATTGAATCATTAATATATTCTCTCCATTGCAGAAAATCATATTTAGTGGTTGTCCCAAACATTTCTGTAAATTATGGGGGAGGGGGGAGGAAGCGGTATCTGATAAGCAGCTTTTATATATAATAGGATCATTAAGATATTTGCTTCTTTGTTTACAATTGTAGAAGATTCTATATAGGAACCATAAGCCCAAGAGTGTCAAAAACATTTTATCATTTTCGGGACTATAGGTTACTCGCTGTTTTTAAAACGGGTAAATCATCTAGAAATTTCCCCGTATGCACCTGTTTTTTAACTTACATTATTCAACTTCGCTTAGTAATAATGCACGTTATATAGCCCTTTATAGCTTCCAAAAACATTTTTTCATTTGCCCTTCGCAAGCACGTTAAGAAACAGGCAGGTCGGAATTATTTCCATTTGAATGAAGCGGCAGAGAAGTGGCAGAGGGTTGGAGGCTGACAGAGGTCATACGCATCAGGTTTATCCCTTGCACCAAAGAGCCCAGCAGACCCCACAGTTTCAAAATCCAACGATGGAAGCTCAGTAATCTGTGAGAGACCAGACTTCGCCTCCCTCACACAAAACCTCGCAGGACCGGGCTCCTCCAGGAACTCACTCTGAAAGTCTTAACGTCATTCGTACGTAACCGTGCCGTGTCCCTACAGCACGACGCCAATTTTCCTTCCTCACGGACCACAGAAGGAGTACCCACCCAGAAGCCGTAAAACACTCCGCCGCGCGGACCGCCGGGAAGCTGAGTGGCGCTGTCTTCTACGACAATCGTGTGCGTCGACACATTGGTGTGATCTCTATCGACCACTGAAGTCTTGCGGGAGCTAAGAAACCGATACCGAAGAAAACTACTGACTTCAGTTGTCTGCTAGGGGCTCAGAGGCTAGTTTTGGCAGCGCAGTCTTGAACTTCGGAAACTAACCAGATTATGGCCATACCACAAAGCCAAAAACGTGGGCAAAATACTTAACTTGTGAGCCGCAATCTCCTTATTCATAAAGTAGAAATTAATAAATTACCTAGGATTGTTGTGAATAAAGATTAAATAAATCGGTGTGAGACTTGACTGGCCTTTATCATGGTACACTTCCTGAGTACCTGCTAGGGGCTGTGACTACAGGGTGAAGACTGCAATCATAGTCCCTGTAATAATTAAGCTGATATTTTAATTGGGATTTAAATAAGAAAATTTCTACTTGTAATAGGCGCTATGAAGAAAAAACAGCCCTGAGGGGGAGAGAGTTAGGTAAGCTAAACGCTTGAATGAAAGTTTCTGCTTGCAGGGGAGTTGTTACAGTTGGAGGGGCAGATGTAAATTATTAACAAGTATCAAGGGCAATGATCGTGGTGTTTTTAAGCTACTATGTGGCAGCAGAGAGGGAATTACCAGCTTTTTTTTAGGGAAAAAAAAAAACGGTTTTTATCTACTTATATATGAAACTTGCTCTTGAACAAAGAGTAGCTAAAGCTACAGAATAAAGCAATGGAAGAAATGACAAGATAAAAGAGCTGAATAGAAGATTTCAAAGAAGACAAAGTCAGTTATTATAATGAAATATGCAAAGACTTGGAATTAGAAAACCAAAGGGGAAGAACAGACATTTATCAAGCTTAAAGAACTGAAAAAAATTCAAGCCTTGAGTTGCAATATTGAAAGAATTTATGGGCAAAATAGCGAACGGTGTAGGAAACTTCAAAAGAAGATGGAAGGAGTACACAGAGTCACTGTACCAAAAAGAATTAGCTGATGGTCATCCTTTTAAGGAGGTGGCATATGATAAGAACTAAAGTATTGAAGGAAGAAGTTGAAGCTGCACTGAAGGAACTGGTGAAAAACAAAGTTCCAGGAATCAATGGGATACTCAATGAAATGTTTCAACAAAAGCATGCCATGCTGGAAGTACTTACTCGTCTATGCCAAGAAATTTGGAAGACAGCTATCTGGCCAACTGACTGAAAGAAATCCATATTTGTGCCCATTCCAGAGAAAGGTGATCCCACAGAATGTGGAAGTTACTGAACAATAGCATCAATACCACATGCAAGTAAAATATTGCTGAAGATAATTCAAAAACAGTTGCATCAGTATATTGGGAGCTCTGGTGGTGTAATGCCTAAGGCATTTGACTGCTAACCAGAAGGCTGGTGGTTCAAACCCACCAACCACTCCTCCAAAGGAAGACTGGGCAATCTACTTTGATAGAGAAATCGCCTCTGAAACCCAAGGAGGCGTCTCTCTGAGTCAGAATAGACTCGACAGCAGTAAGCTTGGTTTTTGGTTTTCCAGAAATGCAAGCTGGATTCAGTCTTATGCTGATGTCAGATGGATCTTGGCTGAAAGGAAAGAGTACCAGACAGATGTTTACTTGTGTTTTATTGACTATGCAAAAGCATTTGACTGTGTGGATCATAACAAATTATGGATAACATTGAGAAGAATGGGAATTCCAGAACACTTCATTGTGCTCATGAAGAACCTGTACATAGATCAGGAGGCTATGTTCTAAGAGAACAAGGGGATACTGAATGGTTTAAAATCAGGAAGGGAGTGGACAGGGTTGTATCCTTTCACCATACTTATTCAGTCTATGGTGAGCAAATAATCTGAGAAGCTGGACTACATGAAGAAGAACATGGCATCAGGGTTGGAGGAAGACTCAATAACAACCTGTGATACACAGACAACACAACTTTGCTTGCTGAAAGTGAAGATGATTTAAGTACTTGCTGATGAAGATTAAAGACTACAGTCTTCAGTATGGATTACATTTCAATGTAAAGAAAATAAAAATCCTCACAACTGGACCAATAAGCCACATCACAATAAATGGAGAAAAGATTGAATTTGTGAAAGATTTCATATTACTTGGTTCCACAATCAACACCAATAGAAGCAGCAGTCAAGATATCAGACATCATATTGCACCGGGCAAATGTGCTGCAAAAGACCTCTTTAAAGTGCTGAAGAATAAAGATGTCTCTTTGAAGACTAAGATGTGACTAATCCAAGCCATGGTGTTTTCAGTTGCCTCATATGTGTGTGAAAGCTGGACAATGAATAAGGAAGACTGAAGAAGAGTTGTTTTTGAGTTGTGGTGTTGGCAAACAATACTGAAATACCATGGACTGCCAGAAGAAAGAATAAATGTCCTGGAAGAAGTGCAGTGGGAATGCTCCTTGGAAGTGAGAATGGCCAGACTTTGTTTCACCTAGTTTGGTTATGTTGTCAGAAGGGACCATTCCTTGGAGGATATCATGCTTGGTAAAGTGGAACGTCAGGGAAAAAGGGGAAGGCCCTCAACGAGCTGGATTGATAACAGTGGCTGCAATGATGGACTCAGGTATAGCATGTATTGTGAGGCTGGCACAGGACGGGACAGTATTTTGTTCTGTTGTACATAGGGTCACTATAAATTGGTGCCAACTTGATGGTACCTAACGACAACTATTTTTTGGCCCAGGATAGGGGCTGTGAGGGTGGCTCAGCAAAAGGAACAATACTAGCAAAGGCATAGGATGCTCTCAGCTCCTTAGGTGTTGATGACAAGGAATTGCAGTAATACAAGTAATAGCTCCAGTTGCCAACCAGACTTATCCACTAGGATGTACCATAGGCTACACAAACTAAGATGGATATTTTGTGGGTCCAGATCATGTATCATCTTTGTTGCCGTATTTATTAATGACCCTATCCACTCCTAAAAGAAATCTACATTCCCCTTCACCCTTTCTTCCCATGTTCAATTATACACTGTCCTCCAGTCCTTAATTCCTATTCCAGTGCCCAGCTGCTATGTAAGAATCACCTGGGATGATTTTATAAAAACAAAAATTCCAAATTACTAGACACCATCACCAGAAGCTCTGAATTAGTTTTCTAGTGAGGGGCCTAGAATGGGCAATATTTTTAAAAAAATTTTTTATTGTGATTTGTGTGAAAGTTTAGAGCAAATTCATTACCTGTACAGCAGCTCACATACACTTTGTCTCATGGCATTGACTGCAATTTCCCTTAATGCAAGAGTTCCCCTCCCACTTCCTTTAGTTACCTCTTCCCTGTGTCCTTCTCTCCTATGCACTCCTACCCTGAGTTGTCTCCCCATGCATATACAGCCCCTCTATTGTCCCATGATTGTTCTCTCAATGGAGTGTATCTTCCTAATGTAAATGTTCAGCTCATATGCCTGTCCTTTGTTTGGCTGGAAGCCACAGGAGTGGATTCAATTCCAGACCTGAAGAGCAGCTAGAGGCCATAGTCTCAGTGGTTCCACCAGGCTCTGTCAGACCAGCAAACCTGGTCCCGTTTTTTTTTAATGATTTTGAGTTTTGTTCCACATTATTCTCCTAGGCTATCCAGGATCTCCTACACAGATCTCCCTCCAAGCAGTTGACAGTGGTAGTGGGCACCATCTAGTTCTTCTGGCTTCACAGCCATATAAGCTGAGGATCACATGGTGTACCAGTCCCTTGGACTAATCGTTTGCATGTGTCTTTGGTTTTCTTCATTCTTCTTTGCTTTAGATGAGGAGAGACCCATCATTACATTTAGATGGCCGCTTGCAAGCTTTTAAGATCCTGGTTGCTACCCGCCTAAGTAGAATGTGGAACAATGTTTTGTGTAGTACGTTATGCCAATTGAGTTTGATATCCTCTGTGACTATAGTCCCGAGCCCCAACTACTCACTCCCTCTGGGTAGCTGGCTGTGGCCAAGAAGTGACTGCAACTTTGTCCTTTGTCAGCTCTACTATATACCTGGGAATTCTTACAGAACATACAAATACACTTGTAATAGTTTAGCCCATCCACCCATCTATCCACCCACATATCCATGTTTCCCTTCATTGACAACCCAGTACTTATGTGCAAAAGGGTTCATCTTTGTTGTCTGTACCTCCTATGCACCTGTCTTCCTCTTCCTCAATGCCACCATGTTGATCACTCACATGTGGTACAATGCCCTTCTCTTCACCCAAATCAATTTGTCTCTACCTATCTAACAGTGTTCCCTCCTCTCCCCTCCCACCTCTGGTAACCAACAAAGAAAATTTTCTTCCATACATAAACCTTTCCTTCACTTTTTACAGTAATGGACTAATATCATATTGGTCCTTCTGTGATAGACATATTTCACTCAGCATAATGTCCTCCAAGTTCATCCATGTTATGTGGTGTACACATCTACTTAACCATATATAATCTCTGAATAAGGACAATTATAGTCATATTTGTGCCTAACATGATACACAACCAAAATGCATTAACCTTATTTACATTTCACAGTTCATAACAGAAGGAAACAAAAATATTTGATGCACATATACAATGAAGAAATATAACAAACACAGTCCTTGTTTCTGCAGCTGGTCAGGTGGTTGTAGCTGATATTCAGAACTACCTTCTTCCCCCACCCATTCTGTATTTCCCTTGCCCTCAGCAAGCACCTCAGCTGGTCATGGTTCTTTGCCTGGTGGTGTGACCCAAACCTTCATTCCTGAAGGGTCTGGGCCATTAGCAGTCATATCAGAATTGGGTTGCTGTAATTTTCCATTGACTTTAATCACAGGGCATGGTAGTACTAAGAGACATTCTAAAGAATCTCCTGTATCCAGACATATTCTTCTTTACCTCCATTATGTCAAGCCAACCCAATTTCCCCTTGGTTATCAGGATCTATCACACTAGATAGTACAGTAATGCCCTTCTTTGTCTGTTGATCCAGAGCCATGAGGAAGCCAAAATGGGTGGGTGGCATTCTTAATTTCCAGTTCAATGCAATCAGTATTGTGTCTCCAGGTAGGAGTGTTCCTCCCTTTGGGACTAAGATCTCCAGACCCACTGAGCCTATGCAGGGACAGGAAGCAAAATTTTTTTGAGTGGGTCACTAGGGGTAATAGTGAGTGGTACCACTCATTTTTCCACCCCTTGGTTCCTGGACCTGTGAATCCTGGCTATTGGAGAAACAGAACCATATATTGGATGCTGGTTTAGAGCACATACAGCCTTCTGGAGAACAATGCCCCAACCCTTCAAGGTCTTGCCACCTAGCTGGCGCCGTATTTGTGTTTTTAAGAGGCCATTCCATCGTTCTATCAAACCAGCTGTTTTAGGATGATGGGGAACATGGTAAAACCAGTGAATTTCATGAGCATAAGCCCATTGCCACACTTCATGTGCTGTGAAATGAGTCCCCTGATCTGAAGCAATGCTGTGTGGGATGCCATGATGGTGGATAAGGCATTCTGTAAGTCTATGGATGGTAGTTTTAGCAGAAGCATTGCGTGCAGGGAAGACGAATCCATATCCAGAATAAGTATCTATTCCAGTAAGAGCAAAACGCTGTCCTTTCCATGATGGAAGTGGTCCAATGTAATCAACCTGCTACCAGGTTGCTGGCTGATCACCCCGAGGAATGGTTCCATATCATGGACTCAGTGTTGGTCTCTGACCACTTTGTTGCAGATTGAGCACTCAGCAGAGTTGGAACACTAATCAGAATAGTCTTGACTCGTGTGGAATTATGGCATTGGCTACTTGCTCATGGTGTTCCTAGTAGTGAAATACATGGCAAGCCTACAAAATATTTGCTTGATCTGTATAGACAGAAGAATTCTAGGTCACGTGAACAGCAACCTAGATTGAATGGCCAGAATACAGAGTCACGACTTCTCAATCAATTCCCAGACTTGAACGGGGGAGGCCAGGTCCCTTTGAGGAAGGACCCCACTCAGGGTAACAAATGTGTTAGATTGGGTTCTCTAGAGAAACAAAAACCAGCAAAGCTTATATATATAAAAAGAGAGAGAGAAATTTATCTTAGGAAAATGGCTCACAAACAGTTGTAGGCAGCACACCAGAATCCCGATACACAGAAGAATGTCTCTCTTCCCAGGATGTCCCTGGATATACTGGAAGCAGGCCACACCCCTACGGAAACTCCCCTTGAACAGATTGGCCACTCAGAACACAGTCATCCAATCCCATCATGGGAAAAACCACACAGAACTAGGGTCCAGCCAAGTTGACACATAGCTCCAACTGTCACATGTGGTGTTTTGCTGATTCTACATTATTCTTTAGGGTTGCATTCCATTGTGTGTATGTACCATAGTTTGGTTATCCATTCTTCTGTTGATGGACACCTAGGTTGTTTCCATCTTTTGACTATTGTAAATAGTGCTGCGATGAACATGGGTGTGCATATATCTGTTCTTGTCCTTGCTCTCACTTCTTTAGGATATATATCTAGTAATGGAATTGCTGTGTTACATGGTATTTCTAATTCCAACTTTTTAAGGAATTGCCATACTGCTTTCCACAGTAGTTGTATCATTTGACCATCCCACCAGCGGTGTAGGAGAATCCCAATCTCTCCACATCCTTGTCTGCATTTGTTATTTTTTGCATCGTTGAACTTTGCTACTAGTGCTGGGGCTAGATGGTATCTCATTGTTGTTTTGATTTGCATCACTCTAATGGCTAATCATCGTGAGCATTTCTTCACGTTTGTTGGCAACCTGAATATCTTCTTTAGTGAAGTGTCTATTCATGTCTTCTGCTCATTTTAAAACTGGATTGTCTTTTTGTTGTTGAGGTGTTAGAGTTCTATAAATTCTAGATATAAGTCCCTTGTCAGATATGTTGTTGAGAATGGGCATGTTTGTAAATGCTCTCATCTGCATCTCCACTAATGCTTTGTTCAAGTGTTCTTGGTCAGTTAACCTGGATGTAAGGATATCATAAAACTTTCCCAGTAGTGGTTGGCTCCAACTGACTCTGAATTGCTGCCAGTGTTACTATTATTACAATATCATCTTTCAAGTTTGATATTGTATGATGTTGAGTTAGCCATGTTTACCAAGATGGACCTGCCCTATAGGGTTATTTTTATTTTTCTATAATGGTTACATCTGCTTCTGTAGATTACGGCCTTGGAAACACTATGGAGCAATTAGTTCTACTCTATCCTATAGGTTCCCTAAGAGTCAGAATCAACTTGACAGTAATGAGTTAATCTTTATCAAAGCAGATTGCCAGGTGTTTCTCATGAAGCAGGTAAGTAAATATGAACCACCAATGTTAAGGTTAGAAGAAAACCAAACTGAAAAACCCACTGCTCTCCAGTTGATTCCAACTCATAGAGATCCTGTAAGACAGAGTTGAACTGCTCTTTGCGCCATAAACTTTGCAAGGTTCCAAGTCTTTACAGAAGCAGACTACCTCATAGGACTGCCACAGTGGCTGGCAGGTTCTACCTGCCAACCTCTTGGTTAGCAGCCGAGTGCCTAGCCACTACACTCGAGGGCTCCTCATTCTGATACTAAGGATTGCTTTTTAGATTTCCCTTGCGGTCTCTTCTTCTTAAGTTTTTTGTTTCATTTTGTTTTTCCTCCTTTTTGTTGGTTTTAGGTGCTCTGTTAGCATTTTTCCTCAAGTGTCTGGTGATCCAATCTTGCTTATCTGCTCGTATTTAAAAGTGGAACATTAAAAGCTGATTGGAAGTTCTGAATCTATGGGACAAGTTGGTGCTTCTCTCACTGCCTCTATCCTTGTTATCCCTTTTCTTTCCCACTGAGGATTTATGACGCTTTAAAAATGCCTTTACCGTCATTTTCAGGGGATCTAAACAGGTAACCAATGTAGAAGAGTATATTCCACACACCATTTTCACCTGGTAATCCAAAGTGATTATTCTAAAACATACACCAGATCAGCCTATCGTTCTGCTTAAGAAGCTTCAGCTGCTGCCTTTTGCCTGCATAACATTCAGACTGCTTAGTTCAGCAGGTAAGATAGCTCATTATCTGATCCATGATCCTTTCTAGGCTGACCTTTCACAGCCAAGCCATCCCCGCTGCCCCACAACCCTACCTGGTACTGTAAGCTCTACCATAATGGAGATGCCTAGCAACCCTAGAACTGCCCCATGGGGTTCCCAAAGCTGTAAATCTGTATAGAAGCAGAGTGTCTTACCTTTCTTCCATGGAATGGCTGGTGGCTTTGAACTAACCTTTTGATTAGCAGCCCAATACTTTGATCACTGTACCACCAGAGCTCCTTCCTACCATAATGAGATGTAAGTCTGCTGAGCATCCTTGGCTCTATTTTTACACCTGTGCTTTGGCTGGGCCTTGGGCTGAAATACCCTTTTCTGCCCATGCCAGCTTGATGAATATTTACTCCTCTTATGAAAACACAGCTTAAACATCACCTCTTCAATGATGCCTTTTCTGTGTCACTGCAAAAGAACTTACTTGCCTTTCCTTCACCCTTCCCATCCCCATTCCATGAAACCAGCTTTCTGTTGGGAGGGGCAATCTGCAATGCAGCCTAAGAGTCCCTGCAGGTTCTAGCTGAGTATGCCAAGAATGCAAAGTTCTGACTGCTCTTGGTCTAGGCCATTTTTCAGGGTTTTGTTTGAGGTTATCAACCTTCAGAACTAAGGTAATGTATTCCTCAAAGAGTAGTCTTGTTTTTCCACTTACTGTAAAATTGAATTTTCCAAGCTCAGTGTTCCTATAATGCAACCCACTGTGCTTGCAGGTATCCATCTGGACCCAACTCCATCATCCCCATAGAAATTGGGGGGCATAGGAAGCTAGTAAAAATATGAAGCTCTGGCTCATGTTTTCACTATGAGTAATGAAACTTTTGTCTTTGGCTCAGGAATCTCATGTCTAATGTCACAAAACAGTAATAGGCCAATTTATTAGCCTGTAAGCAGGGATACAATTCCCAGACCATGACATAGCCTTCTACCATAGCACCAGTACCAGCATTATTTCCAATTCTGATTTCTTATAGTAAGTACCCTGATGGCAGGGATTCATGTCTTATGCATCTATTTCCCCAACTCTCTAGCTTGTCACGGTTAGCTGAAAAAGTATGAGCCTATTAGTTTTCTGACGTTACATAACAATTTGCCACAAACATAACAGCTTGAACCAACACCCATTTATTAGCTCAGCTCTGTAACTCAGAAGTCTGGCATCATAGCTGGCGCTCATGGTCTCACAAGGTGACAAAAATGTCTACTTGGGCTGCATTCCTGTCTGGAGCTTGGGCTCTTCTTTCAAGTTCGTTTGGTTGTTGGCAGAATTCAGTTCTTTATGACGCTGTTAGGCTAGGTTCTCTAAAGAAGCAAAACCAGTAAACCTCACAAAACCACCAAACTCACTGCCTTTGAGTCAGTCTCGATTCACAGTGACCCCTCCTTGGGTTTCTGAGGTGGTATTACTATGGAAGTAGATTGCCCAATCTGACTGCTAACCAGACGGCTGGCGGTTCAAATCCACCAGCCACTCCAAGAAGGTTGGGCAATCCTACTTCCGTAGTTATACCGCCTCAGAAACCCAAGGAGGGGTCGCTGTGAGTCGGGGCCGACTCGCCGGCATATAACAACAGCAACACTTCCGAGGAGTGGCTGGTGGGTTTGAACTGCCAGCCTTCCAGTTGGTTAGCAGTCAAATGCCTTAGGCACTACACCACCAGAAAACAAAACAAAACAAAAAACCAAATGCACTGCCATCATGTTGGACCCAACTCATAGTGACCCCTCTTTGGATTTCTGAGGTGGTACCACTACAAAAGTAGATTGGCCAACCTTCCTTCTGAGGAGTGGCTGGTGGGCTTGAACCAGCAGCCTTCTGGTTAGCAGTCAAATGCCTGAGGCAGTATGCCACCAGAGCTCCTATAAAACCAGTAAAGCTTATATATATACAGAGAGAAATTTGTCTTAGGAAAATGGCTCACACATTATAGAAGCTGCAAGTCCCAAGTTCTTGGATCAAACGTCAAGCTGGAGGCTTTTCCCAACTCACACAGCTGCAGGGGTTGATGAGCTCAAGGCTGTCAGGCAGTATACCAGCTGTTGACTCTGATGAATCCAAGATCATCAGGCTGCATGGACAGTTGTAGGTAGCACAACAGGATCCAGATCCATAGAAGAGTGTCTCATTTCCCCAGGATGTCCATAAATATCTTGGAAGCAGGCCACACTCCCTTTCAATGGATTGGCTGATCAAAACATATACATCCGATCTCATCATGGGAGTAACCACAACACAACTGCTTAATCCACTCAGAATTGTGGTTCAGCAAAGTTGACACACAACTCCAACTATCACAGACATTATATGACTGAGGCCCCTTTTCTTTTGCTGATTGTCCTCAGCTCCTAGAGGAAGCCCATAGGGTCCTTGTTCCATGAACCACTCTACAGGCCCTTTCATACTTCCAATCTGACTTCAGAATGACCCAGTGCATTTTAAGGGCTCTCCAAATTTGTTCAGGACCTGTCAATCTCTTTTGATTAATTTAGCTGATTTATAACTTGCAAAATCCTTTTGTCATCTGAAGTAACAATCACTGAAGTGATATTTCATCATGTTCATAGGTTCTATCCACACTCAAAGGGAGATTATACCAGGGAAAGAGGCACTTGGGGGTCATCTTAGAATTCTGCCTATCACATTGCCAATGAAGGAATGAGTAAGATAATACTTAAAACAACGCAATGATGGTGGAGAAAGAAGAGAAAGGCAACTCCACAGAACTTGTAGTTACGCTTTCTACAAAACACAAGAGTTGGAACAAATCAGTGCATTTTAAACAAGATTCTGTACAGGATTCAGGGATAAGGAAGAGTGGCCAGGAGGAAGGCCAGATTGGTGGAAATCTCAACTCTTCTTTTCAAACTTAGAAATTCATTTATTTTTCAAGTTCAATTTGGGCATAAAATGTTATTTCAAGAAGTATTGGGTTCTGATTGCAATCAATGTCATGAAATAAAATGTGTATGGACTGTCGTATGGCAAATGAAATTGCTCTGTAATTTTTCACCTAAATCACAGAAGTGTTGGGTTCTGCTTGGAGAGAAAAGCATTTCCCAAAATGGCTATCACTTAAGAATTCAAGACAACTGTAAATAAGATACACAATCTCTTAAAGAGATTCACTCACTTACTGCCGACAAGTTGATCCTGACTCATAGTGACCCCTCCTTGGGTTCCCAAGGCAGTATCTTTAGGGAAGTAGATTGCTCAGTCTTCTTTCTGAGGAGTGGCTGGTGGGTTTGAACTGCTAGCCTTCTGGTTAGCAGTCAAATGTCTTAGGCACTACACCACCAGAGCTCCCATTCTTAGAGATTAATCAAAGGATTACTGCTGCATTAACAAACTATCTCCAAATTTAGCAACTTAAAACAATGAGCATTATCTCACTATGGATTAGAACTCTGGTGCAGTTTAGCTAGATGGTACTGGGTTCTGGTCTGAGACTGCAGTCAGGCTATTGACAGTCATCTGAAGACTTGGCTAGGATTGGTATATTCACTTCTACAATGGCTCACTCACACGGCTGCTGGTGGGAGGGAGGTCTCACACTATGTAGACATCTCCTATACGGCTGCTTGAGTGTCCTTACCACATGTCTGCTTGCTTCTCCTAGAGTGAGTGATCCAGGATAGATAGAAAATATCTCTCATGACAACCTCATTATTTGCATTGGGCAAATCTGATGCAAAAGACCATTTTCAAAGTGTTAAAAAGCAAAGATGTCACTTTGAGAATCAAGGTGACTGAAAATCACCATGCATGCAAAAGCTGGATAATAAGACTGAAAACATGATGCATCTGAATTATAGTGTTGATGAAGAACATTCAATCTACCATGGACTGCCAGAAAAAAATGAATCAATCTGCCTTGACCTTGTCTCTCACACTTGGGATACGTTATCAGAAGGGACCAGTCCCTGGAGAAGGACATCATGCTTGGTACGAGATGGACTGACACAGTGGCTGCAACAATGGGCTCACACATAGCAACCATTGTGAGGATGGTACTGGACTAGGCAGTGTTTGGTGCTGTTGTACAAAGGGTCACTAGGAGTCAGAACCAGCTCAACAGCACCTTACAACAGCGATGTATTTCTGCTACATTCTATCCATTAAAAGTTGAGTCACCAAGTCCAGCCCATAGCAAAAGGAGAAAAATTAAGCAACACCTTTTAAAGGAAGACCTACCAAAGAATTTATGGGCATGTTTTAAAACCACCACAATCAGATAACACAGACTTATAATCTTTTTTTAAAAAGGGTATTAAGTAACTATCTTGTCTCAATTGTGGTATGTTACAAAAGTACATAAGGAGGGGACCTAACCTTGTCCAAGAGGAGAATATCTCTGAAAGAAACAATGACACAGCCCAGAGATAAAGAGGGAGGAAGATGAAGGGAAGAAATGAAATATATAAAGGGAAAGAAATGTGCAAAGGATCAGCAGTGTCAGTGGGAGGCATTAGATACTTTCTTGGAATTAGAACAGCCTAAGTGGATGCAACAGAAGAGGTAGGGTGAGATGCAGACAGGATCTCACAGTCTATATCGACTTCGGATTTCTTCACAAGAGCAATGGGAAGTAGGTGAGGTATTTTGAGAAGGCTGCAGTGATAAACAGATTGACTTTACAAACATATAGAAACTGAATTTGGGTGGAGCAAGAGTGGGCTAAGGGGAGTCTTGACAAGAAGCTACTGCTGTATTCTAGGCCACAGATGTAACTGTCACTAAGTTGGTAGTAATGAAGATGGAGGAAAAAAGAGGCCTCCAACCATGTTTAGGGGATACAACTAACCACATATGGTGACTGACAGACATGGATGAGGAAGAAAGAAGTTTCAAGGGTGACCCCTGGGTTTCTGCCCTGAACAACTGGGTGGGATAATGGTTTAAGGAATATGGGAGAGGAAGCAGTTGATGGGTTATATGTTTTACTCCAAGTATTCAGCTGCTCAGGTGATAGCAAAGAGAGTATTGGTGTTTGGGTTTATTCAGTCTTAGTACTTTGCCAGGTGGCAATAAATAGAAGGATGAGGGAGGTCAAGCTGTTTGTAAGACTGTGAGTTTGACCGAACCATAAGTATGTAAACAGTGAAGATAAATAAGCAATTTTCAATGATTGAGAAGGGGTGCAGGGCCTCACCTTGTACAGACACTTTCTATTTGCAGGGAGTTCAGCATTATGCTAAATGCTAGATTCAAAAATGATTAAAGCATCAGTTCCCAGCATCCAACAACTTCCCAGCTATGAGGGAAGTCAATCTCAACCCCTCCCCCACCCCTGCCAATTGATTTACACTGTATACTGCAGCTTCTTCTAAAATGTCATTCTAAAGAGCATGCAGCTTTATCAAAGATCTGGATTTTCATTTGGACCTCTTCAAGAGCAAATGGCTAGAGGAACTGACCAGGCAGCACTTGAAGCCCACAGAAAGAAAGCATTAGAGATTCAAGGAACACTCTAGTCTCTACAGCAAGACTTTAGGGGGCAACAATATGAATATGCTTGAAAGGATTAAGTCTACTTGTGCAAACTGACTTGCAATTCCAGGGCACAAGAACAAGATGTCTAAAATTGGTACACTAAAAAGCAGCATGAACTAATTATTTAAAACAGAAATTAATAACTGAAAAAGATTTACATGTAGATCCACTGGACAGCAGGACTGGAGAGGATGATGATCTCTTGATTTCTAACTTTTAAATATAACCAAAACAACAACAACAAGAAACCCCAAACCCACTGCCATCCAATCGATTCTGACTCACAGTGACCCCCACTGGATTTCCACCCACTGGATCTCCAAGGCTGTAATTTTTTTTTTTTTTTTTAAATTGTGCTCTGCATGCAACTTTACAAAGCAAATTTATTTTACCAAAACAAATCTACAAATCTTTATGGAAGTAGATCGCCTCCATCTTCCCCCACAGAGCAGCTGGTGGGTTTGAACCACCAACTTTCTGGTTAGGAGCCAAATGCCTTACCCACTAGGCCACCAGGGCTCCTTTTT
Source organism: Orycteropus afer afer (assembly GCF_000298275.1). Classification (NCBI taxonomy): domain Eukaryota; kingdom Metazoa; phylum Chordata; class Mammalia; order Tubulidentata; family Orycteropodidae; genus Orycteropus; species Orycteropus afer. The sequence goes on from NW_006921740.1 coordinate 5,375,019, forward strand.
AAAGTATAGTCAAGTATTATTTTTACCAACACACAGACACTTTGGAAAGTCTTCTCTTCTATGACACCCTCCCCACCCCCACTGTTTCCATAGTACTTGCCACTATCACAGTGCTTACTAAGCACTGCATTTCAAATTACTTTATTTGTCTCTCCTACTCAATCAGCAGTTTTGAGCTACAGGGATCATCCTGGATATTGCTCAGTGCCTGGTTTATAACAGGTGGTCAATAAATGTGTGGATCAGAGAAATAAGATCTGACTCACTCATGCCAAGTACAGGGCCTGGATGCTGTCACTGAGCTGTTCATCATACTGCACTAAAAGTCGGTATTAGAATACACACACACACACACACACACACACACACACCTGTTTAAACATACTTATTATATATATTTGTCACCAAGGCATCACACACACACACAAAAAATCACAAAAAAGTAGATTTAGTTTTTAGTTCCCAACAATATAGAGCCTATGCAAACACATATTTAATCTTCTCTGCAGTTTACAATATCTATATAACTTTTAAAGCAATTAAACAACATCTGAGATTAAATTCGTCACAAAATGCAATTTAATGTAGACTTCAGCAACTTGTGAAATAAAAGGCCACAATAGAGAAACTTTAAGAAACGTGGAGAATTATCAAACTGTCACAATACTAGTTAGTTTCCACTATAAAAGCAACACTATAAAGCAAAATAAAGACCATGGAAAACACAAAAGTCAAATTAGAGATTTGGTTTAGTACTTTCCCTGAGTCTCTTGTTTTTAAAAATCAAATGTGAAGGCCAGCCAGTTCTAAATTTGACCCAAAGGTCTTGTCCTCGTCCATGCCTTCTTCTTGGAGAATACATTTAAGACAAGAGGCTGTACACTCTGAAATGGTCCCAGGGCTTTATACAAATCCCATTTTGCTTATGCCACTGTCACAAGGTTATCTGACCTGCCACTGCAGGTGGGTTTAAAGACTTGTCAGAATTTTATCTTGGCCTGCTGTAATGTAAAATACTGAGACTATACATACCAAATAAGGACAACAGATCTTCAGTTCTTAATAAATATTACATTTCTAAATGGATTGGGACACTATATACAACAATCTGTGGTAACTTCATAACATGGGAGCAAACACTTTTCTGTTTTTTAAAATTTACATAGATGGGTGGTGGTAGGTAAAATCTCAGATGTCACAAGGAAAAACACCTCAAGAAATGAGATACTTTCACAAGTTTAAAAATCTAATGAATTAGATTCCAACAAAACAAAGTAAAAAAAAAAAAAAAAAAAAGGTTATAAGTTGATACTTCAATATGGGTATTCGAATTCCAAAAAGCTAGATGTCTCCTTGATGCTTAAATAAAATAGGCCCCTACAGTGTTTCTACTTGATCACTTAAATGGAATTATATATGTGTATATATAAGGAGCTCTGGTGGCACAGCGCCTAAGGCATTTGACTGTTAACCAAAAGGTTAGCAGCCCAAACCCCAAACCCACCAGCTGCTCTGCGGAAGGAAGATAGGGCAATCTACTTCTATAAAGATTTACTGTCTCAGAAACCCAAGGGGGACTGCCATGAGTCAGAAATGATTTGATGGCAGTGAGTTTTTTTTTTTTGTTTATACATACATATGTATATATGTTTACAAGTGATCAAGCACTTCATTAAAAAAAAAATTAAAGTTTTGTTAAAAAAAAGTTTCTTAATTTCAAATGTACTAGGTTATTTGCTGGGTTTATGCTATTAGAGCAGTAAGTATGAATTACATGTTCTAGTCAAATGTGGGAGCTCTGGTAGTGAAGTGCCTAAGGCACTTGACTGCTAACCAGAAGGCTGGCGGTTCAAATCCACCAGCCACTCCTTGGAAGAAAGGTTGGGAAATCTACTTCTGTAGTGATACCACCTCAGAAACCCAAGGAGGGGTCACTATGAGTCGGGTTCGACTCGACGGCACATAACAACAACAGTTAAATGTAGGAGCTCTGATGGCGTAGTGTCAACTTTTCCTATATATTTTGAGATCCATTCTTGGGACACCTCCAAAGAGAGCTGCAAAGCACTGCCAAATTTTTCTCCTCCATCATAATGAAATCTCAATTGCAGAGTAACAGTCAACATTTCAAAAGGTAACAATCATGCACTATCTTAAAATTTAGGGGTGAAATGGTGGCTCTAATTACCAAAAGTATGACATTTATTTATTCTTACCAAGTACTTAGCTTTAATAAGGTAAACATCTCATTGCACAGTTGGGGAAACTGAGGCACAAAAAGGTTTGTTGGTTTTTTTTTTAAAAAAAAAAAAAAAAAAGATTTTTCTTACGTCAGGGAAGCCAAGATCATAACTATAATCAGAACTCTAGAGGCAGACACTTATGGGGTAAAAAATGGATTCAAACTCTGTAACATCACATTGACGTCATCTGTCCTATTTATGTCTCATCATCTACTTTGGTCCCACCAAACCAAACCCGCTGCTGTTGAGTCAGCTGGGACTCATAGCAGCCCTACAGGACAGAACAGAACAGCCTGTAGGGTTTCCAAGGCTGTAAATCTTTATGGTAGCAGAATGCCACATCTTTTTCCTGTGGAGCAGCTGGTGGGTTCAAACCACCAACCTTCTGGTTTGCAGCCAAATGCTGTAGTCACTGTATTGCCAGGGCTCCTTGGATGCCTCTTAGCACCTGCCTTTTCTGACCAAGTGAAAAAGGCTAGCTAATACTTGTATTAAAAAAAAGAATACTACATATTGCAATTAGCAAGGTTCAATTATGAAAATATTCCATAATTGAATTTCAAGAAATCTCAAAAACATTCCACAAAATTCTGTAAGAATTCTTGGGAAGGTATAGAACTTGGCATTCTCTTCTAAAACAGGCATTCTTTTCAATCTATGAAATTAAGTGTATACATTATCATAATTGGTAACATCAAAGTTTTACTAAGCTAGTAAATAAAACTGAAAGGACCACCCAAGTTCACAGATAACACCAAAATATTTATCTAGGATTATTAAAGAAATCGTAGCACTTTGGTACCCTTTTCAGAAAAACCTAGAATGTACAAAAGTAAACATAAGCATGTGGTATTTACACTGCAACAAATAATCATGGTATTTTCAATCACCTCATATGCATGTGAAAGCTGGACAACGAATAAGGAAGACTGAAGAAGAATCCACGCATTTGAACTGTGGTGTTGGCGAAAAATGTCAAATGTACAGGCAGAATCCTTGCAAGTGAGGATGTTGAGACTTCATTTCATGTACTTTGGATATCTTATCAGGAGGGACCAGTCCCTGAAGAAGGACGTCACGCTTGGTAGAGGGTCAGAGCAAAAGAGGAAGACCCTGAATGGGATGCAGTGACACAGTGGTTACAACAATGGGCTCAAACATGACAACGATTGTGAGGATGGTGCAGGACCAGGCAGTGCTGTACACAGGGTCACTATAAGTCAGAACCAACTCACCAGCACCTAACAACAAATAACAACCATGGAACAGTAAATAAGGTGTAACCCCTATCACTCCTTGACCAACTTTGTATCTTGAAACAACATATATGCCTTCACCAGCTACCATTCCAATTCTACAGGGTATTCTCCAGTAAGACAAGCTGTACAATGACCATTCTTTTCAAAACACTGCAGACCATTTCCATTTTCTTGAATCATATTATCTTGCTTCTCCATTTTCTGTTTTTTAAATTTTAACCTCTCTTGTACAGATGAAACCAGTCCTTGTACTGACAGATACACAACACTGTTTGCTCCTATAAAGGGGCAGAGAAAATAAAAAGGTCATGAGATGCCGTTAGAAAGGAAGAATTGCCTCAGAGGAGAATGATTACAATAGAAAAACGTAAGCCAGGGTAAAAACTGTTTCCCTTCTTTAAAAAAAAATGGACAAAACAAAATTCAGAACTCAGAGTTTTCAATTTTCTTTCATTTTAATTGGAAGTTAGAGGATAATGAAATTTAAAACAGCAATGCAAGCTTTTAATTGAGGGTGGGTTTAGAAAACTTGCAAGTAGTTTTCTTGACTAAGAAAACAGATTTTGAAATCAGGAATACTTGGGTTCAAATTTAAGCTCAAGGTCACTTTTTCTGAACCTAGTTTTTCATGTGTAAATGGGGGAAAACACTGCGTAAATTTAGGGGTTTTATGATATTATGATGATAGTATAAAGCATTAATATATAGTTCCTGGCAAACAGTGAATGCTCACAATAGGATACCCATCTTATTCAAAATGTTAACAGGTAAAGCATAGGCATGACTGATCAAAACAAATGCCAGCCATAAATAACTGGTGCATACTGGCTGAATGTGATGAGAACTTACTTCATTTTGAAAAGACACTGTCTTATCCAGAATAAACTAGATTTCCAAGTCTCCTGGTAAGCCTACATAAGCTTCTCGTTTTTTTGACTTGTATTCACATTCAAATTATTCTATTTGGATCTGTGGTAGAACTGTTTTTGTTTTTCTTGGCATCTGACCTTTGGGAGGCTTTAACTGATGTACTTGCTGTTCTCTACGTAGAAAGTCTCATTTCCCCAACCTAACCCCTATGGAGTTAAGTTCAAAAGTCACCAATTCCTGGAAGTCTTTCATCTTCCTTTGATCTCTCACCTTACTCTTGGTCTCCAGCTCAGCATTTACTGTGGTGTCTACATATGCCAGGCACTCTCACTATTAATAGTGTGTATGTTCTGGCCAACACATACGATATCTGCTTTTAGCAAATACTGAACACTACTTAAGTAAAAATGCAAAAACATATGCTTTGAATTTTCTGTTAATAAAGAACAAAGATAAAATTTGAAGAAAATTTAATACTTACCTAAATATTCTGCAAGACGATCAAATTCTGGTTTATTGGCAATAAGCTCTTCTTTTGTGGGAATGTTTATTCCCATGAAGCATGGATGTCTAATTGGTGGTGAAGCTACTCGAATGTGTACCTTGGAAAGAAATAAATTTCACATATTCATTATTGTGAGATTAATTGTAACAATAAATACACAAAATTATCTTTCACTGATCAGATGCAACATAAAATCGTTTAAAGACTATTTAATAACAACATATGGATAATAAAAGCAAACTACGTAATTTGTTCCACTGAATAAGAGACCAAAAATCCTGAAAAATTATCTGGTATACATATAGAACTCCAGTGTTCTTTCAGAACTACTTATAGAATTAATTCATTACCAAAAACTCTTACTTGAGCAACCTTGCCTAGACTCCACAGTATCCTGGACAAAAATTTCAAGATGTCAGCCAAATGGGAACAGATTCTTTATATAGAGCCCATCCACTGTTTCTTTCTGTCACCTATCAATGAGGAATTTCTTCCTTCCAATCCTTACTTCTCATTTAAGGACTTTACTTCCCTAGGGCCATCTTCATTTTCTTTTCGAATACCTGAATGGCACTTTTGTTTACCTCTTATAAAAACCCTTTTATAACCTGATCAAGCAGGTTATACCAAAAATCTTAGAGTGCCATCATGACAGCTATTTGTCATATTTATTATTATTTTCTGCCTTTTGCCAGGTACATTTACATGGCTCTACTGGTAAAAAGTAGCTCCTGGGTGACACGAATGGTTGAGTGCCTGACAACTAACCAAAAGGTTTGTGGTTTGAGACCACGCAGATGTGACTCAGAAGAAAAGCCTGATCTCCTTCCACAAGGTTACAGCCTTAAAAACCCTACAGAGTGCATGTAGCTCTACTTTGGCAACATATGGAGCCATGAGTCAGAATCAACTTGACAGCCATTAGTTTTTTTTTTTTGGGGGGGGGGGGGGTAGATGGTAAAAAGTGCACACACTTGCATTTTTACCTATTTTATAATAGCAAAGATTTTCCCATGTGAAACAATCTTCATAATTGTAGTTTTTAATGGCTGCATCCTATTTCATCGGACTGATAAATCAATTTACTAAACTATTCTCCTATCGGTAGATATTTAAGTCATTTCCAGGTTTTTGTCTTCTACTACTATCATAGATACTGAGTATACTTTATAACTGTTTCTAGTACATGATATCCACAGAAAAAATTCTAAGGAGTAACATTTTCATAATCATAAAGAGGCTGGAAAAATCATAATTATCTTTGAAATTTTCTAAATACATTTTTTCATATTGCTCTCCATCTGGCTTTCTTCTACAAGACTTTATTTTTATATCTGTTCAGTTATTAGTTGCAAGTGACATCTCCCTTCTGTTCCTGTAATTTGAATTACTGAAATACTTATAATTAGAGTAATGTTTGCAATTTAAAAATATAACTTGATGTATCAAATTTAAGGGGGTTGCTTTTATGTCTGTAAATAAATAATCACTACTCCATAGACTTAAGTTTCCTATCTTGTGGTTTTGTTAGTCTTTTAACTAATTTATAGATTTTTAAAGTTTTTACATTTAGGTTTTAAATCTACAAAGGACCGAACTTAACATACAGTATAAAGGTGGCTATTACCTATTTTTCAAATTACTACAGTTATTCCTAAACCAACTTGATTGGGAAAATGTAAATGTGTTATGCTAAACTATCCATTTTGACTCATGGCTGTTGTTGTTATTAGGTGCCGATGAGTCGTCTCCGACTCAGAGAGACCTCATGTACAGCAGAACGAAACACTGCCCGGTCTTGTGTCAGCCTCACCATCCTTACTATACCTGAGCCCATCGTTGCAGCCACTGTGTCAATCCATCTTATTTAGGGTCTTCCCCTTTTTCATTGTCCCTCCACTTTGCTAAGCATGATATCATTCTCCAGGGAATGGTCCTTTCTTACAACGTGATCAAGTAGGTGAGACAAACTTTGGCTATTTTTGCTTCCAAAGAGCATTCCAGCTGCACTTCTTCCGGGACAGATTTGTTAGTTCTTTTAGCAGTCCATAGTACTTTCAGCACTCTTTGCCAACACCACACCTCAAAAGCATTGACTCTTCTTCGGTCTTCCTTTTTCATTGTCCAGCTCTCAGATGTGTATGAAGTGAATGAAGATATCATGGCTTATGTCAAGTGTACCTTAGTCTTCAAGGAGACATCTTTGCTCTTCTTTGCAGTAGATCTGCCCAATGCTATACTATGTCTGACATCTTGACTGCTGCTTCCATTGGCATTGATTATAGAACCAAGCAATGTGAAGTCTTTGACTTCAATCTTTTCTCCATTTATCATGATGCTGCTTATTGGTCTAGTTGTGAGGATTTTTGTTTTCTTTATATTGAGA
>NW_006921740.1:5382806-5429828 GCF_000298275.1 Orycteropus afer afer
ATGTGATATTAATGATATTGTTCAATAATTTCCACATTCTGTGGGATCAACCTTTATTTGGAATGGGTACAAATATGGATCTTTTCCAGTCAGTTGGCCAGGTAGTTGTCTTCCAAATCTCCTGGCATAGCCAACTGAGTGCCTCTACTGTGGCATCCGTTTGTTGAAACACCTCATTGCGTATCCCATCAGTTTTTGGAGACTTGTTTTTTGCCACTTCCCTCAGCGCAGCTTCAACTTCTTCCTTCAATACCATTGGTTCTTGATCATATGCCACCTCCTGAAATGGATGAACATCAACCAATTCTTTTTGGTATAGTGACTCTGTGTATTTCTTCCATCTTCTTTTGATGCTTCCTGCATCATTCAATAAATTGCCCACAGAATCTTTCAATATTGCTATTCAAGGCTTAAATTCTTCAGTTCTTTCAGCTTGGGAAATATTAAGCATGTTCTTCCCTTTTGGTTTTCTAACTCTAGGTCTTTGCACATGTCATTATAATAACTGACTTTGTCTTCACAAGCTGCTCTTTGAAATCTTCTGTTCAGCTCTTTCATCTTGTCATTTCTTCCATTTGCTTTAGCTGCTTCCATTCAAGGACAAATTTCAGAGTCTTTTCTGAAATCCGTTTTGGTCTTTTCTTCCTTTCTTGTCTTTTTAATGACTTTTGCTTTCTTCATGGATGATGTTCTTGATGTCATCCCACAATTCCTCTGGTTTTCAGTCACTGGTATCCAATGCATCAAATCTATTCTTTAAGTGGTCTCTAAACTCAGGAGGGATATAATCAAGGTCATATTTCAGCTCTTGTAGACTTGTTTTAATTGTCTTCAACTTCAACTTGAACTTGCAAATGAGCAGTTGATGGTCTGCTCCACAAGCAGCTCCTGGTCTTGTTTTGGCTGAAGATATTGAGCTTCTCCATTGTCTCTCGCCACAGATGTAGTCAATCTGATTCCTGTGTGAAGTCCATGTGTATAGTCGCCATGTGTGTTGGGAAAAAGTATTTGCAATGATTAATTTGTTGGTCTTGTAAAATTCTATCATGCGCTCTTCAGCATTATTTCTATCTCCAAGGCCAAATCTTTCAACTACCAGTTATTCTTTTTTGTTTCCAACGTTTGCATTCCAGTCACCAGTGATAATCAGCACATCTTGATTTCACGCTTGGTCAATTTCAGACTGCAGAAGTTGGTAAAAATCTTCAATTTCCTCATCTTTGGCTTTGGTGGTTGGTGCATAAATTTGAATAATAGTAGTATTAACTGGCTTTCCCTGTAGGTGTATGGATATTATTCTATCACTGACAGCATTGTACTTCAGAACAGATCTTGAAACGTTCTTTGTGACAAGGAATGCCACACCATTCCTCTTCAAATTGTCATTCCTGGCATAGGAGATCATATGGTTATGATTCAAAATGGCCAAGACCAGTCCATTTTAGCTCACTAATGCCTAGGATATGGATCTTTATGCATTCCATTTCATTTCTGACAACTTCCAATTTTCCTAGGTTCATAGTTTGTACATTCCATATTCTGATTATCAATGGATGTTTGCAGCTGTTTCTTCTCATACTGAGTTGTGCCACTTCAGCAAATGGAGGCCCTGAAAGTTCTACCTTTATTCATATCATTAAGGTAGGCTCTACTCTGATGAGGCAGGTCTTTCCCAGTTGTATTTTGAGTGCCTTCTGACCTGAGGGGCTCATCTTCCGGCACTGTATCGGACTATGTTTCAGGGCTATTCATAAAATTTTCCAGTAATGTATCAGACAGTGTTTCACTGGCCAAATCTTTGAGAAGTGGATGGCCTCTTCCTTCTTCCAAGTCTGTCTCAGTCTGGAAGCTCCACCAAAACCATTCCACCATGGGCACCCCTGCTGGCATAGCCTCCAGCCTCACAGCAACAAGCAAGCCACCACAGTACGACAAATTGACACAGAAGTTCGTCTCCCTTAGCTGTTCTAAGTGCTCCACTCACTTCCTGGGCTTCCCCCTACTCGTTCCTGCTCTCCATGTCTGCCATCTCCCTGCCACCTGGGGGCTGTCCCACACCGTCCTGACCTGTTTCAGCCACTGGCCCTGTCTGCTGCTGCTCCCTGATGCCTGGGGGGCTGTCCCTCGCCCTCCTTACCTGACTCATGATACTGAATTACAATTTTTATGACAATATCACATTAATTATTGGTGCTTCAGGATATCTTTTAATGTTACTTACCTCTTTAGCACCAGATTCTTTGAGCAATTTTATTATGGGAGAGATGGTATTGCCTCTCACAATTGAATCATCTACAAGAACAATTCTTTTGCCTTTAAAGTTGTCTGACAAGACACCAAATTTTTTTGCAACACCAAGTTGTCTTAACCTCATGTTTGGCTGGATGAATGTTCTTCCTACGTATCGATTTTTACACAGCACCTCCACATATGGAAGTTCACACTGATGGAGAAGAAAGCAAAGGACAATGAGCAGCAATATACAGAATACTTTAGGCTCCTATTTTCTATAGGTCACACTGCCACTATAGGATGCGTGGGAAATGTTTTAATGTGGTTGTTCTTCTACACACTCACCATCACCAGATTACAATTTTCCTTCACTATTTAAATTGTGGGGATAAAAGGCAAAAAGAAAAATCATTTAAGGTAATATACTAGATGGGCAAACCAATTCATTTTGCTAGAATTTGTAATGCTTCTCTCTTAAAACTAGTATCACTACTCTCTCCTGGAAGAGAATACTAAGATGCATATTAAGACATAGCAAAAAAATACATCACAATGAGAAGATTTCACATATTTTAAAATTATCGGCTACAGTCATTAATTAAGACCAGCAGGTGAAGGAGATGCTTTTTGAGAAGTAATGTATTAATTTCTCAATGCATTATGTATCTAAATGTATACACGTTATTTCTTTTACAAGTTAATAAACTAAACTACCTAACTTAGTAAATGTCGTATATTACCATTGGAGGATCAAGCTACTGGTTATGAAAAAAACAATTAAGCACAGTACTAAGAACATTATTTAAAAAACAAACATAAAAAGGTTTATTATTACTCCCTCAGGAGGGAACAAATGGCTTATGAGGACACTTCAAGAAATAGATTTTACTAAGTAAATATTGCCACTAAATTCTAGATATATTCCCAACGTTGGAGGCCAAACTCCAAGTTTTTGAGTGAGCCTTTTGGTGGTTTTTATTAAAATAGTGTCACTGAATGAAAAGGCTGGAAAATAAATGAATAATTTGTAAATAAATTAAAACTGCCTCTCAAACCTTCCTTTCTCCTTACAGTAAGTTGGTGAACTCCTCTCTATCAGCAAGGATTTCTATTGAACTAAGAGGAAAGCAATTAGCTGGATTATGTTAATTAAGAGACCATACCTTTGCTGCGTATCCAAGAGCGGCAGGTGTTGCAGATTCAGGAACAGTGCTGACCAAATCTGCATCCACAGGTGCTTCAATTGCCAACTGCTGACCACAACGGTATCTTACAGTGTAGACCATTTGACCTTGAATGTTTGGAAAAGGAAAAATTCAGTTTACTTAGCATAATATAATGACAATATTGCTATTCTAAAAAGCTAGTTTGACTAAAACTCTACAGAATGAATACAAATAGGAATTGGGGAATTCACTTAAAAAAAAAAATCTGACCTTAAAAAATTCATATACTGATGGTAGGATGTTAGCCCATATCCACAACATAAAACTATGTGCCTTCAGAGTTCCAGGTAAAGCTTTGGACCAAGAATGGCCATGTTTCAACGAGATAAATAAGAGAGTCATATCAACAATAGTCAAAGAAAATTTTCCTTACCTTCAAATATACTATCTGGTCTTGCAAAATAAACATATTCAAAGATACAAAAAGCCATTGGATCCCCTCCAGACCTTGATATAATATCAAGTGTTTGGACATTATGTCTGGATATTTTCACAATTTCTCCAGGCAAGACTTCACGGTGATATCTAGGGAAACAAACAAAGAAGATTTAATAAACTAGTCCTTAAGGCTGATAAAAACAACTATTATAAAACACTTAAAATATCCCCTTCCTTGTAGAGAGAAAAAAGAGTTTAGTTAAATATAATGTCTGGAGATGGCCTTTTTGTTAAAAAATGAAAAAGGGGGGGAAGATATGCCTCCAGCAGTAATTTCCATAAATCTGCTTCTTACTCAGAAATCTCAATTTATAATTTTTAAAAATAAAAGTCCTAAGTTTTACTGATTTTGAAAGAATAAAGGCTAAGAAGAACATTTTTATCCCGGCTTAAATTTTTCTATTGTACCTATTCCTTGAGGAGGAGAGCCTTCCTTTCTAAAATATCTCATAGCAATTTAAGAGAAAGATATCAGTTTCAGAATTAGAAGGCATTATTGGACATTGAAATTAAAATCACTGCAACTGCAGAGCACAATGTACATTAAGAAATGGCATTTTTAAATATGCTTCTTGCCAACAACAGAAAAAAAAACTTCCATGTAAAAAATCAAAAGAAAAATCACTATCAATGTGGAAAAAGCTAATATGTTAAATGTAAAACTTACATTGCACCAATAGATAAAAAGCTACAAGATTCTGAAGACACCACCCATCCTTCCGTTTCTGAGGGTTTTTTCCCTGTAAAGCATAGATAATTCAGTTAATGTATTTAACAAGTTTTAAAAGACGTTATCTCAAGAGAACTTTTAAACACCAAACAGGTAATGGAAAAAGCTCACAGAATATCCATTTTCACCACTTTCAGGACATATGGATTTTCACTTGTCTTGAGTGACATATGATTGTGGAACATATGATTCCATGACTTTAATAAGACATCTGCCACATCAAAAACAAAATAACTAAAATCATACTATGTTGTTGTTGTTATGTGCCCTCGAGTCAGATTCAACTCATAGTGACCCCTCCTTGGGTTTCCACGGTGGTATCATAGCGACCCCTCCTTGGGTTTCCAAGGCGGTATCACTACTGAAGTAGATTGCCCAACCTTCCTTCCAAGGAGTGGCTATAGACAAGCAAAAGCTGGGCAAAGGTAGCAAACAGGTAACTCACACAGGAACCAACAGCAATGTCCAATAATTATATGCAAAGCAGCTCATCCTCAGAAATACCCAAGAAAATGTACTTTTACCTACCCCACCGCTCCCCCCCAAAACTCCTTATACCTAAAGATTTCAGGGTGTGCCAGCAGTACAATGACTCTGAAAAGCATTCTGAAGTTATATTCCTTCTGAAGTTCATTACCTTTTTCATTTATATCAGATACAGGAATAAGACGACCAATGCACAAAGGACGATTTCCATAAGGATCTCGTACTGCATAAATGACATCTCTGTGCATGATAAGCAAGGAGTACGCTGTGGGTGCCTCTTTCATTAAGTTTTTAATCCTGAAATTAATTAAATAATTGAATGAATCACTTCTGTTATAAACACAAGGCAAAACTCTCATTACCAAAACTGCAAGTTTCTTCTAGTTTTACAATTACCTTGCTACCCAGTCCGGGGTGTCATCTCGCTCCTGAGGAGGGGTATATGCCAGTAACTGGGTAATCATTTCACTATCAGAACTTGTTGACAGACCAACACCATGACGCAAAAGCTATTTAGAAGGGAGAAAAGTTTAATCATTAGAGAGGAAGCTCCACCCCACTCGTTATTCAATAGCCCGCCATAATACAAAGATATCAGGCATTCTGTTGATACTCAGTTATGAAAATCCTTCATCATGCTAAGAGTTGTTGTTGTTGCTGTTGTTATGTGCCGTCGAGTCAGCCCGACTCATAGCGACCCCTCCTTGGGTTTCCGAGGCAGTATCACTACGGAAGTAGGATTGCCCAACCTTCCTTCCGAGGAGTGGCTGGTGGGTTTGAACCGCCAGCCGTCTGGTTAGCAGGCAAGTGTCTTAGCCACTATGCTACCAGAGCTCCCATGCTAAGAGTAAGTATATATTAATAACTGAAAATTACTGCTGGAGGCAAATGAGAAATATCTGAAAGTTTTCAAACAGAAAAAAAAATAAGTATTTTAGAAGATACATAGAAAAGCTTTTGAAAACTAAGTTTGAAGGAATGTAGACCTGCAATGGAGGTGGGCATGAAGGTGCTATGAGGATGTGGATTATAATTCTAAGTTTTTCTACCGTCGTCAAATACCCTGACAAACATTCTTGTAAGTAAGAGTGGCACACTATACTATAGTGGTGACTCTCAAACTGGGTTTAGTGGTGGTAGTTATGGTGGCTACCCATCCTCATTGATTATTTCTGATAGAGACGGAAGAACTGATTGCATTGACTAATTAATGAAATGTAGAAGAAGTAATAAATATTGGTTGAGTGCATTCTATGATGAATATGAAGCTCTCAACAAGACTGATCAGGACAAAGGTATTGTCACTGACCTGCACAAGGTAATTAAACTTACTCTACAAAATTCAACAGCATATTTTCAGTAGGCAAAGCAGAAGTAAAGTCTAGCATCTGGTTAAGGGATTATGTCTAGAAATAATGAGCTAGATACTGATTTGAGCTAGACTCTCAGTGGTTATCTCAAAGTAATGAGGTGTTTTTTGTTAATTTTTACTATGTATTTTTCAATTGTGATTTGAGTGAAAGTTTACAGAGCAAATTGGTTTTCCATTCAACAATGTATGCACACTGTTTTGTGACACTTCCTGCAATCCCCACACTAAAACAGCATTCTGCCCATTTCCTCCCTGTATCTTGCCCTTCCCTTTGTCCTTTCTTCCCATCACCTCCTGGCTGCCTAGCTCTATCCTCGGGCAAATTCTGTCCTCTTGCTCTCATATGTTTGATCGTTCTAATACTCATTAGAGTATACCCTCCTGATGTTATTTTTCACCTTATAGGCCTGTCTGTCGTTTGGCTAACAGTCGAGTCATGGAGGTTAATTTCAGTTCCTAGTTGGAAGGGTGTCTAAGGACCATAGTTTCCGGGTTCCACTAGTATTCATCAGACCATTAAGTCTGGTCTTTTTTATGATTTTGAGTTTTGTCCCACATTCTCCCACACTCTATCTAGGACCTCTTATTTTGATCCCTTTCAGAGCGGTCAGCAGTAGTAGCCAGGTACCATCTAGTTCTCATATTTATACTTTTAAGATTGTCCAAATTTTTAAATAAACCACAACCTTTTTTCACTTGGGGGCTTTTATACTATTCATTATAATGTCATAATTGAAGAAGAGGGCAAGACAAATCGTTGGGTAATACCCAAAGCTACAATCAGAAACAGAAGGACAATGAGTGGTGTAGAAGCTAGGTTCTAGATGTTTTCCACCTACCAGTTTATCATGATTTAACTTCTATAACTATTTCTCCTATGTGAAATGCCTTGACCTAGAATCTAAGGGGATGGTAGTATAGGTGAGGGGCTGTTTAGTCATCTTAATACTAAATAGGTGATTCTGAGGTTACCAAATCAAGACTACTGAAATCTATTGAACTGAAGAAATCTAACATCAATTAATGAACAGCAGAATGAAGCTACCAGGAATATAAAAAACACCAAGTTATTAGGGAAAAAAAAAAAAAGGGGAAAATGAAATGATAAAGGCATAGACTCAAAATTAAACCATGAGTACAGAAAGCTCCCAATAACCTGCTGTGAACTAAAGAGCCCCCTTTCCAGGCTATATTTACTTTCCTGTAATTGTTTACAAAACATTTTTTCCTCATACTTGTCACCTTCAAGGTTATACTTCATTTTCTTCTGAATCTTTGCACATGGGGAAAAAGTGAAAGAGATAACAACACTAATTTCTCTGTGCTTCTAATTTTTGTGTTGTTGTTGTTGTTATCTGCCGTCAAGTCAGACCCGACTTATAGCTATAGTGATCCCTCCTTGGGATTCCGAGGCAGTATCACTACGGAAGTAGGAAGTAGATTGCCCCATCTTCCTTCCGCGTATCAACCATAAATCTTCCCCAAATCTCTATTCTAAATGCAGATTCTCAGCACACATTCCTCTCACCTCATCCCAGACCCACCCCCTCAGAGACTGTGGGGTGACATCTTGGAATCTGTAATTACAACAAGCACTCTAGGTTAATTCTGATGCAGCTGTTCACTGCAGTTCAACAACAGGTGGCAACAAGTAGAAACTGCTCTTGAACAAGATCCTCATTAACTAATCACAATTGTGAAAAACAAAACAAAACAAAAAAAACTTACCTTTTTCCTCAACCGGGCAGCGTTTACCAATTCACCATTATGTGCCACAGCTATTTTCCCATGAAGTGTTTCAACAACAAAGGGCTGACAATTTTCTAATTCACAATTTCCTGTAGTGGCATACCTCGTGTGTCCAATTCCAAGATTTGAAATATATAATCTCTTCAAATTGTCTTCAGTAAAGACATGATTTACAAGGCCCATTCCCTTACAAAGTCAAAATAAAAGTACATCTTAGGAAAAAAAGAGTCAGTGCTGCTAGTAAATAATAAAACCCAACTCTTGGCTCAAGCAATCCCAAATTACACAGAACAGTTCACATAATTTCTCTGTGCTTCATAACTTTAAAAAGGGTAATCGGTGAGAACCAGGAAGCCCTTACATCTTATAAAACATTTAAAAACAGATGTACTAAGCATACAAAATTAAATATAAACTAAAATCATTTGCATTTAAAAAAAATCAAAGTATTTAAATAAATTATCTGTTTGATAAGTTAGTTCTAGGCAGTAAACTATCACTGGGCTAGAAATTCATTCTAATAAAGTTGGAAATGTCTAGTCCAAAAATACTACTTTTAATGGCAAATTATTTATTTCAAATCCCCTGCCTCCCTATACTATTTATCATCTATTATATTTTCACAATCAAATTTCTTAAATGCTCAAATATACCTTATGTGTTTTGAATGTTGGTACTGAACTTCCATCACTGGTCACAATACCAGCACTCTCTTGACCCCTGTGAATATAAAAAGGTACAAATTGTTATCTACCCAATGATAACACACCTTTCTCAATAAGCGTCCATGAACTTTTGTCTGACAACATATTCAATGCTACTAGTATCAGTATCCCTTCTACTGATGATAATGATTATTAGAAATACCAGCAGATGATACTGTCTGACTGAGCTATTGTTATGGTTTTAAATATATGCCAGGCACTGTCCTAAGTCCTTTACATGAATGAGGTAATTTGGCCTTCATAACTATCCTATGAAGTAGGTACCATTATTACCATCCCCATTTTACAGATAAAGGCACCAAAAGAACAGAAGTTAGGTAATTTAAATAAGTAACTTGTCCAATGTCAGACAGACAGTAGGTAGCATGGACAGGATACAACCCAGACAATATGACCTCTAAATAAAGTTTCAAAATGAAAATCTCCAAATATAAAGCAGGTAAAATGCTTAGTTCTAAGTACTATAATTGTGAACAAAATTTATTTTTGCTTTTCTCAAAATTTCTCCAACAAATATATCTATCCCCTTTAGTTATCAGAAAAAAATAAATGCTGCTTTTAAAAACTCTGAGTTGTCTTGGCACCTATTCCATTGCTAATGTCTTTATCTTGTATCAAAGAAGACAAAGATAGGAAGGGTAACACATGTGAGACAGAGTCTGCACCACTGTGAAGTATAAACTCAAATAATCAAATACTGGTACCAAATGCTCAACCATTTTAATAGTTCTTTCAGAAAAAGTGCTCTTTAAATACTAGATGCTTATCAACAAATTTTTGTTCCAAAGAACATATATCAGGATAGAAATGAAAATTAAACCTCTACCAGATACACATATAACTCCAAAACTCACTGCCATGAAATTCCTACTCAGCAAACTCCACTGGGTTTCCAAGGCTGTAAATCTTGGAGCAGACTGCCTCATCTTTCTTCTGCAGAGCAGCTGGTGGATTCAAACCACCAACCTTCTGGTTAACAGCCAAATGCCTTAACCACAACATCACCAGAGCTCCTTAGATATATGTATAAAAACGAACACTGAACCCAGTGTCATGGAGTCGATTCTAATCCACAGCGTTCCCTCATTGGGTTTCCAAGAGCAGATTGCCCCATCTTCCTCCCCCAGAGTGGTCAGTGGGTTTGAACCGCCAACCTTCTGCTTAGCAGTCAAATGCCTTAGACACTATGCCCCCAGAGCTTCTTAGACATGTACATGTTGTTGTTATGTGCCGTGGAGTTGGCCTGACTCATAGCGACCCCTCCTTGGGTTTCCGAGGCAGTATCACTATGGAAGTAGATTGCCCCATCTTCCTACTGAGGAGTGGCTGGTGGGTTTGAACCACCAGCCTTCTGGTTAGCAGTCAAGTGCCTTAGGCACTATGCTACCAGAGCTCTGTACATACATGTTAATAATTAGTAATACATAGATCTCACATATTTGGTTAAAAAATGATTTCTTTGAAAATTCATATAATTACTCAAGAATTTCAATAACAAAAAATTACAACATATTAAATATATTGGCAAAGTTAAATTAAAAAAAAAATCAAACTGAAATGATTTTACTTTAATAATACATTAAATACTACGCTAAAAATAGATATGCATAATATCATGGACATAGTGAATAAATTACAATGTAACATTTATTTAGTGAAATGATGTGGTCCTTAAGTTTACCAATGCTAGAAGACTACATGATTTATGTCAGAGAAAAAAAAATTATATTAACGTTAGTTGTAAGCAGCAGGGCAGAGAGAATCTCTGCAAATTATTTCCAAAACAATTTTTTAAAAATCAACAATCATTTAGTAAAACTGGGTAAATTTTATAAGAAAAGAATTACACAAAAAATGGTTTTCTTTTCCTTTTGTCTCAAGGGTAATTCTTCCCTAAAGCAGAAAGGAATAAGGTTAGGTAGGAATCATTTAGGTCCAAGCCGCTTTAATCACAAAGCCTGCTTATTTGGCAGTTTCTCAAGTTACTCCCCTCAGGCAGCTTGAACCAGTTACACAAGATCTTTTCAGCTCTCTGGAGCTTATTGACAACCAGCCGTCTGGTTTCCTAGGAAACAAAACCTTGGCTAGAAATAGTGAATCATTTCCAGGTCACTTTCAACATGGAGAGTGGAGCAGGAAAACACTGGACTGAAGAGGAGATTAAAGCTTTGCTAAGTGTCTGGGCAGAAAAAAATATACGAAAACAACTTTATGGAACCCTGAGAAATAAAGGAATATTTATTTACATTGCTAAAAGGCTGCAAGCATTAGGCGTATGCAGAGATTGGAAGCAGTGCCGGGCAAAGTACAAAAATCTCAAATATGAATACAGAACAGTTAAACATGCCCACAAGTCTGGAGACAGCTCTAAAACTATGAAGTTCTTCCATGATTTGGATGAGATCCTGCAGTATGAACCTGCCACACAATTAACGGAGGAGGATGCAAATGGCAGGTGCCTGGCAACGCAGAGCCCAAGTACAACCCCAGGGACCACAGAAGGTAAAAAGAAAAAGTACTATTCTTTTGTTTTCACCTAGTGAACTGGAAAGGGACAGGACTTTAAAGTCCATATGGATAGCCTTAAATACGAAGGTAGAGAAAAACAAAACAACTGACTTGCTATGCTATTACACATAGGGTAAAGATGGGGGGGGGGTTGGAAATGAGGTTCCTACCATCACTTTTTAAATCTGGAAAATACAGAAAATACATTAAAATGACTGCTAATTATCAACTGCTCCATAAACATGTCTCAAACATTTCAAAATGGTTTAATTTTAGAAAAGTTGCTACCCCCAAAAAAAATCCAAAATAGAGCTCCAAATAATGTAGAATTTTCAGCACTGTTTTAATGTTCCTATTTTCCTGAATTTATAAATAACAGCATTAAAATACTAAGCACAGACAAACACTTCTTTATACTCATTTGGGAAAAAAACACGTCATTTTAGCAATGAACTAAAACAAAATTAATGAATGATTTAGAGATCAAAACAAGGTGCTTCCCTGCTGTGTTGTTAAATCTAACACCATTTACATACAATTTGCTCCTGGTCTATGGAAGTGCACTTATCACCAGGCAAAGGGGAGAAATCAACAGCAGTAATGAGATTTCTCTCACTGCCAAAGTCTTATAGATGCTATTTTTAAGAGCAGAGCTATTCAGTTCAAGTATCTGTGGCACCTACTGTGTATCCCATGTGCAAAGCACTCAGCTACATGCACTCAGTGAAGTGTAACCTCAACAAAGAAGGGAATCCATGAATAAATATAACCATCCAAGAAAAAAACGGTAAATGGTGTAATAAAGGTACCAAGTGAGAAGGAAGTTAACAGAAGAGTTTACACTTGCGTTAATTGGGTTAACTGAACTTCATGTTTAAAGCTCCATAATAAATCATTTGGTTAAAAGAAAGAAAAAAACAAACAAACCCACAATCCACTCCACTTACACAGTCCCTTTATACTTCTGATCATCAATTCTATATTTTGAGAAAGCTTTGTAGTCATTACCATGTTAAACAGCGATTACAATATTTTATTTAGTTAATCACCCTGGACCTTTTATCATTTAAAGGCTTTAAATACTAATTAATTAGTGGTAATTGTACCACTCATCTTCAGAAGTTGGTTTGCTGAAGATGCTGGTACTAATATTCCCACTTCTTTTAAGATCTTTTTCTGGCCCTTTCAGCCACCACCATGGTTCTAAACTCAGTTTTGCTCCTAAGCACAAGACCCATACTTATAACTCAATGTGTAAATTTAAGGTACCTCAAACCCCCAATTCTAAAACCAACCTCTGTTTTATTCCCCATTAAATTTGGTTCTCCTACAAATCGCTTCCACCCCAGTATCATTATATTTCTAGTCACTTAAATAGAAAGCTTATAGATATCCTTGATTTGATTCATGACTAAGTTCTTAAAAAAATCTACCTCTGATACGTTTCACCAATTTTTCTCTCTGATCTATTCCCATCATCCATAACTTTAGCATCTTTCACATGAAGTATTAAGAGAGACTTTTAACTGGTCTGTTTTTCAGCCTCTTCCTGTTCATCATCCACAATGATACTATTATTTTAATTATAAAGTTACAAGCACATTAACATTTTGCTTGCATTTAAAAAATACTTAAATTTTACCCAGGATTAATCATAAGTTAAGGATTAAATGTTATTCTTAACAGTTCCAAAATATTTAATAGGGGGCATACACCAGAGTTTAGGCCTTTATCTCCTCTTGTACAAATGATGTTGCAATCAATACCTTTTGTCCAGATTTAACATTACTTTAGGATGGACTACCAGCAGTTCAATTACTGAGTCAAGTGGCATGTGATTACTTTGAAACATATTACTAAAATAACTGCTTTGCTAATTTAATAAATAATGTCTTTAGTGGTGTGTTTTTTTCTTAATTTTGTACTTGGTTTAATTACTAGTGATGTGATTTGTTCACTTTTACAAACTGACTGACCATGTCAACTGGAATCTTAGAAATATGCACGATCTCTTTTGCCTTACAATTTTGGATGATTTTTATTTTACCTGCAAAAAACAAAAGTGGTTTTTTTTTATTTTTATTGTGATTTGGGTTAAAGTTTACAGGGCAAATTCATTTTCCATATAGCAGTTCATACACATTCTATCTCATGACACTGCAATTCCCCACAATGCAACAGCTCTCTTCCTACTTCCTCCCCGTAAAAAAACCAAGTATTTACTGTAATCAAATAGTTTTTTTTCTAAGGCATAGAAACTTTCTCCAAGTTTGATGGATTTATAATGTCTTCTGGTTTTTCTGTGGCAGAACCAGAAGAATTTTTATTGTTATATAGTAAACTGAACTCACTAACTCACTGCTGTCGAGTTGGATCTGACTTATAGTGACCCCTCCTGGAGTTTCCGAGGCAGTATCACTATGGAAGTAGATTGCCCAACCTTCCCTCCAAGGAGTGGCTGGTGGGTTTGAACCTCTAGCCTTCTGGTTAGCAGTCAAATGCCTTAGGCACTACTTTACATTGTTGGAATCAACCTCATGAAAGTGGTAAGGAAAGAGGATTTGGTCCCCTATGAGGTAGCAGGTAGCCTGAACCTTGGCAAAGAACCCAAACATACCTCTGGCCAACTCTAGAGGCTCCAGGTCCTGATCACTGAAATTACCCTTCGTAAATACCTTTGGTCAACTGCTGTTGAAACATGTTTCTTTTGTGACTAAGTTTCCAGTCCACTTCCCTCATCTTGCATTATACAAATATATCCATCAGTAGTAATGATTTAAGAGTTCGGGTTAAAATCACCAGGTCCTAGGAAGATTTTGGGATTCACACCAGGAATGATCTTTTTTTTAAAAAATAATCCCTGAAAAAGTTGGGCAGAGAGCTCTTTCCTTTCACTTCTACATGTATGTTCAGCTCCAGGTCCCTTTCCATGAATATAAAACTAGGTTCTAAACAGGTAGTAGAATAGTAAACCCTTCCTTTTCTTATTGTTCTCAACCAAATCAGTATCTTCCTCACTTCTCTCTAAAAGAGAATTCTTATGTAACTTCAGATTTTTATTTTCCCACAGAAAACAAATTTACGCTCTCAACTAAAGCCAAAAATTCCTTACCTGCTGTTTAGCCTCAAGTAACTATGAAACCCGATTTAAAGAAATTTTTATGTTGAGAGCTTAAAAAATAGACAACTATGCCATTTGCAAACAGTGATGCTTTTGTGTTTCCCATACATTTTTTTCCTAGTTTAATATAGGAATCTCTAACAAAATCTTTAAAATGATAAAGAGCATTCCTTTTCTTTCACTTTAATGGGCACGTCTGTAAATGTAATGGTGAAGCGTAATTTTAAATGAATGTTTATGTCATTAAAATCACTCAGCATTTAACTTCCTGGTGTAAAATATAGTGGTATTTCTGTTATTCAGTAAAACAAACTTGGAAAGAATATATGGAAATATGACTAATAAGATAAATAAGTCTTTAATTCAGAAAATTACAAAGAGCAATCAAAATGCACTTAATTACATCCTGATTAGTGTGCAACCTCAGTACAGTTATGACTCAACTTCATGTGCCAACTGAATTCACAATTCTACCATGTTGAGTTCCTCTGAAAGGTACACTTTACTTTGTCCTCAATATTATCCTCCTCATTTGATTAACTTTAAAAAGTAGGTTATGCCTCTTTTTATCAAAAACTACATGAAAACACCCCAAACTTAAAACAGGTCAGTAAGGGAGTGACTACTTCCATTTTTCAAGGTTAGCATTGTTTAAGTGATACATTCCTTAAAAAAACAAACTCATGACCCTCTTTGGGTTTCTGAGGAGGTAAATCTTTACAGAAGTAGACGGCCCAGGCTTCCTTCTGTGGAGTGGCTGATGGATTTGAACTGGCAACCTTCTCATTAGGAGTCAAATGCCTTAGGCACTATGCCAAATACATTCCTTGTTGTTGTCATTGTTATGTGCCCTCAAGTCAGCCCTGACTCATAGCGACCCCTCCTTGGGTCGCCAAGGCAGTATCACTACAGAAGTAGGATTGCCCAACCTTCCTTCCGAGGAGTGGCTGGTGGGTTTGAACCGCCAGCCTTCTGGTTAGCAGTCAAGTGCCTTAGCCACTACGCTACCAGAGCTCCTTAGTGCATCTGAATTAAATTCTAGAAATTTTAATATATATCAATTAACTACCAATTAAAATTCTTAACTATTTGATTATATTTGCCAATAAAACAAGATTTTCTTACTAATTCATTGCAGGGTCCCTTCTTAAAACATTACATTGTAACACTGTTTATCAAGTGCATACTCCATTAAAGGCACCCAAAAATAAAGTACTTCATTTTAAAAATGTAATTTACTTTGAAAACTAAAGACAACCTTCTCTTTCCTGTAGAAATGTATGTAACTAGCAAACAATTCTAGAAGTTAAAAATAAACTGTGTTAATGGGATAAAAGAAATGAGATCTCTCTTTATACACACAAATATTTAAACCAGACTGTACCATGTTGTTACAAAATGTGTTTATCACATACCTATAATCCTTCATGAATAGAATCAAATTCAGCTTGTCACTAGTATTACCAATTATATTAACCCAACTTTTATTTTGTTTAGTTCCTGTATGCAAAAGGAACTCTGTTCTCTTTCCAAGCAAAATGTCTGCTGCATTAGAAGATAAAGAAGACATCTCGGGAAATCCTTTACTTTTGGTTTCTCATGTTAGATCACTGGGACTAGGTATATATAGTATGATGGGACAAAAACATATACAATGGATCCACATTCAAACTGGAAGGCAAGATTAATTTTATATCTGAGAAAAAAGATGATTTTCCCTGGTAGAAATATTTAAGATTAATCTATGTTTCCCCCTTTTTACCAACCTATACAGGAAAAAAAAATCATTTCTGAAACAGATAGTATCTTTTACAAATGTATGTTACTTATCAATAATAGTTCTCCTGTTTCCAACCTTTATTCTTTAAATAGGAAATCTAATGGCTAAAATTACACATTGTTTTTGTTGTTAGCTCTGAGTCAGACCTGGACTCATAGCAACCCCACGCACAATGAGACAAAATGGTACAGAGCCCTGTGCCATCCTCAGGATTGGTTGTGGATTGGACCACTGTGCACCAAAAGCCTTTTATTGGCTGACTTTCAGATGTAGATTGTTAGGCCTTTCTTCCTTGTCCATCTTCAGTCTGGAAGCTCTGCTGAAAACTCTTCAGAATTACAGCAACACACCAGCCACCGATAGAGGAGTGGTGGGAGGTGCACCAGCCAAGAACCAAACCCAGGCCTCCTGCAGGGGAGGCCTGAGTTCTACACTGAACCACCTCTGCCTCATTCATGCCAGCAATGATCAGTTTAGGTCTTTTTTCATATTTCTTTTGTGAAAGACATGAATTTGAGTTGTCCCTGCCCTTTAAAAACATTCCATCAGCAAACACTACAAAATTACATATTCAACGTTCACATATACTAATATATGTCCTTCGTATTCAACAGGGGGATAGAAATCATATAGAAGACGATCGAAATGTGACTAATTAAAAACGTAACTTTGTCATTAATGTAATGATAACGAACAGATTCACATTCTATACTTATTTTCCTGAAAGCTAAGCTATGATTTGTTATCCATCTCACATAGAGAAAATTACTTTCTTTAATAATCTTCTATCCAATTATTTATCTTTTACAGTGTATGTTACCCATGTTTCTTTCCCTCTCCACCTAATACAGGTAACTCTACATCAACAATGGAACCTAATAATCCAACTTTTATTCCAACTGTAGCAAATGAAGGAGGAAAACATTGGACTGTGCCGGAAGTCAAGGCTCTAATAGGCATCTGGTCTGATAAAAGCATACAACAACAACTAGAGGGAACAGTGAGAAATAAAAGAATATTTCAACAAATTGCTGCCAAGCTTCAGAAATCCGGAATAGAGAGAGACTGGAAGCAATGTAGAACAAAGTACAAAAACCTGAAACACGAATACAAAATTGTACGAACAGCTCAAGACCTAGGCACAACTAAAAATATGAAGTTTTTTACTGAGTTGGATGCTATTCTGAGACACAATAAAACAGAAAAATCACACCAGGAATTTCAAAATGGAGGACAAATCACAGAATGTTCCAATGTAAAAACAGAAGACCGGGCAGGTAGGAAGTGAAGGAAAAAGTCACCGCAGCATCATGTTACATCATATAAAAATGTTCATTAGCACCATAAGATGAATAGTCTAAATTAAATAAGCTTCATTAAATGTTTTAAACAAGTTAATTGCTGAACCAATCGTGAAACAAAATGTGTATTTAATCTTCTTCAGAATAGGAAAAATAGTTCAAAGTTACACTAAGGGAAGAACTAAAATTGGATTTCCAGAATAAAGGTCAAAAATAAATCAATTTTAATAAAGCAAATATGCAACCTCAGATGGCAAAACTTTAAGCAAGTTTTCACACCAACTGTGGTAAAGTTATGTGAGTGAATAGAAAGCAGGCATTGGAAAGAAGTAAGAAAAATACAAAATCTATAAAAATGCTTTAGAAGTAGTAAAAACTCTGGGACACCATAAAACTGTTTTCCATGACATATTTAACCCAACAGATTAAGGTATAATAAACACACACAAAGACATACCCAATCAAAAGCCAGACCCACTCCCATCAAGTCAATTCTGACTTACAGTGGCCCTACAGGAAGAAACTGCTTCATAGGGTTTCCTAGGCTGTAAATCTTTATGGAAGGAGACTCCCATGGAGTGGCTGGTGGCTTTGAACTGCCAATCTTTTGGTTATCAGCCTAAAGCTTCAATCACAGTGTCATCAGACTTCTTCAAAGACATACAGCATTAAATAAAAGAATAAGTTCTAGACCAGAGTTAGGAAATCCAATTTCTAATTTAGTCTCTATGCAACCTTGAACTAAGCAAGTGTCTCCTCTAGACCTGACTATGTAAAATGGAGGGAACGGACAAGATGGTCTTGAAGACATCTACTAACCAAAACATTTCTAGATTTTAATGTCTGGCTTAAATGGTACATTCTTAATTCTCTGAGCAAGCAAACACCTAGAGGGGAGAAAAGAGGGCACAAGGAAAGTGAATGATGAGAGGTAGACTGGCAATGGTGGTTAAAGTCCCAAAATATTTCACAGGTGGGCAAAAACTGACCAACTTGAAAACTACTTGAGACTAACTTGAGAACCTCTGCTCCATGAAATTAAAATGTAAAGTGATAAGAGAAAAAATAGTTAAATAGCAGGGACAAGAGTATGTTCATATAGTAACTGCTGAAGAGGCAGTTCAATCAGCAATGTGTCAGAGTACCTAGCTAGATAGAGACTTTATACAGTTATCTGTTATGACCATATTTAAGGGTGGGAAAATTTAAATTATCAAAAAGCAAACAACCACAGTACTTAGTATGAGATTCTCTCTAAAATGGATAATAATACATTAAAGAGTTTAAAATTCTGAAAGCGAATAACAAACCAAACCACTATATATCCCATTATGTTCATACAGTCATTGCTGGAGATGCAGCTGAAGATGGCTCAATCAGTAATATGTCAGAAGACCTAAGAGACACAGATATAAAACAAAGTCCTAACACAGGTAAAATAATATTCTTTGGTTTTTTTTTTTTTGTGTGTGATGTCACATTTCTTAAAAAAACTAGAATGTTTTAACATTATGTAATATTGTTGGATATTATTATATTTACAAAATACAGAAATGGAAGTTGTCCATTATTAATGAATGTTAATATTCCCTATGGCTGCTGTTCTCAAAGTGTATCAACATAAGCATCATCTAGGAACTGGTTTAAAATGCAAATTCTTGGGCACCATCCAGAATCAGAAACTTTGGGACTGGGTCCCAGCAATGTTTTAATAGCCCTCCAGGTGATTCTGTTGAGTGCTCAAATGAGAACCACTGCCCTATTGTATAGGATGATAAAGGGGTGGAGGTGATGAAGTTTAATGTTTCCTATCTGATAATTTGCCTCTTTCATACAAACCCATGGTGGGGGCCACAAACCCCCATGCAGAAGCCTCCATATTCTTTCACTCCAAAGCTTCACATGACCACTTCTATTACAGTAAGTGAAGAGAAATGTTCCATGAATACTGAATAACTATCTTTGAAACTAAAATAATACATTTCACTTTTCCCCCTTACCTGAGGTACAGGTAGAAAGAAGGATAAAATGACTCAGAAAAGGGTCTATTTACCTTACAAGAAATTTGTATTTGACAATTTTATCAATTACCTGTCTCTTCTGCAAAGAAGAGTGAAACATAACTGTTTAACTCACCTCCACTACCAGCCATCATTTACTTGATGTGAAATACCTTAGGATCTTGATATTCTTGCAAGTCACTACTTTCTAATAAAGGATGGTTCCAGGTGGACCTGTTTTGGCCAGGAGGGGAGGAGACTGCCATGCTTAACTAAGCACAGAAGTCCTACAGCAGTACCCAGTGCTTTCTAGTTGATTCCAACTCACAAGCAACCCTCACAGGACAGAGTAGAACTGTCCCACAGGGTTTTCAAGGCTGTAATCTTTACAGAAGCAGACTGTCATACCTCTCTCCCCAAGAGTAGCTGGTGAATTCAAACTGCCAACCTTTCGGTTAGCAGCCAAGCGCTTAACTGTTGCGCTACCAGAGCTTTTTTTTTAATCAGTAAGTAACATATACTGTATCGGAGGAGCTCATGATGATGTTCTACCTTCAAAACGAAAAACCAGAAGTGAAAGACCAAATTGTTCTTCTATGGATGATTCTAAAACTGCTTATATTCCTTTTGGCTGTAGTAAAACAAAGTAAATTAAAATTTTCACCATCCCCTAATTTAACAAAAATTAACAATGAGATGGCCAGCAGAGGGCATTAAGTATCTAATGTTACTATCTCAGAAGGTATGCCAAGAATCTTTCTTTCTTTCAATAGACCAAAAACTGGAAATAATTTTCTTTAAAGATGGAATACTTAAGTTTTGTGTACCATCTGAATAATGAAATTGTTATTGTATGTAATAGTTTGTATGTATGCATGTATTATATATAGACTGTAATGTACTTTAGTAATATGAAACAATATTGAGAACTTTATTTTAATTCAACAGAAGATCCAGATAAAGACTTGATTGCTAAAATTTCAGAAAGTCCAAGGATTATACATATAAAACAAGGAGGCTCACACATAGGTAAGCTAATAAATTTAAATACAGGTTACTTATTAACTATAACTTATAATTGTTCATTTTAAAGTCTAAGACTTACTGTTGAAAATATTCTAATAAACCTTTTTTTTTCATTTTATCATATTATTTTTGACATTACCATGAATGGAACTTTCTTAATTTCAGTTTTTGATTTTTCATTGCTATTGTACAGAAACACAGTAATTTTTTTTTCTTAATTTTTATTGTGATTTAGATACAAGTTTACAGAGCAAATTCATTTTTCATACAGGAGTTCATACACATTTTCTTTCATGACATAGGCTGCAATCTCTACAATGTGATAGCTATCTTCCCACCTTCTCCCAGTGATTACCTCTTCCCTGTGTCCTCCTTTCCTATGCACTCCTGCCCTCTGAGCTATCTCCCTGTAGAAATAATGCCCTTCTGTTCTCCCATGATTGAGCGTTCTAAACAGTGTTATCTACCTGATGTAAATGTTCACCCTATATGCCTGTATATTACTTGGCTAGAAGCCACAGGAGTGAGTTCAATTCCAGGCCTAAAGTGTAACTACAGGCCACAGTCTTGGGGGATTTTACCAGGCTCCATTTGACCAGTAAACCCAGTCTTTTTTTTTCTTCATGATTTTGAGTTTTGTTCCACATTGCTCTCCCATTCTATCTAGGATCCCCTGCGCTGATCTCTTTCTGGGTGGTTGACAATGGTAGCTGGGCACCATCAAGTTCTTCTGGTCTCATGGTCATATAAGCTGAGGTTCGTATGGCCCACTAGTCCCTTGGACTAATTGTTTCCACGAGTCTTTGGTTTTCTTCATTCTTCTTTGCCCTAGACCAGGAGACACCCACTGTTGCATCTAGATACTCACTTGCAAGCTTTTAAGACCCCAGTCGCTACTCACCTAAGTAGGATACAGAACAATGTTTTAGTGTAGTATGTTATTATGCCAATTGAGCTTGATGTCCCCTGTGACCATGGTCCCAAGGCCACAGGTCCAACAACTTGCTTCATCAGGATAGTTAACTGTGCCTAAGAAGTGATCCTAACTTTGCCCCTTAGTTCTAAGAAATATTTTAATAAACTTTTAAGAAGCGGAATGCTCCTCTTTCCTAAAAAAAAGTGGTGAATTTAGGGATTCCTCACCACAATATGGTATCTTATTTTTTAAGGTGAATTACTCAAACTGTCTGTGTAATACCTAATTCCTATAAACATTCTTATTTCCTAGAAGTAGGACATGTGCCTGAATCTAGAACTATTTCATTCACTTACATAAAATCTTTTAATTCATATTCTATGCTTATATGGCTTGAGCTCAAAGTTTACCCTGAACTTGTGCTCTCCTAAACATAGCCACTGGGACCAGACAGGGAAGGGGCCGGGGAGGTGGTAACCGAGGGTGGAAGGGAGTGGTATAAGTGGTTATAAAAGGTAACTTAAAAGATCATTGTGGTACTGAAACGGTTTGGTATCTTGACAGTAATAGTGGAGACAGGAACTTACACAGGTAACAGTAATGAATTATTATATAGAACTTAATACATACACACACACAAAGTAAGTACAAGTATAGGCAGTCCTGGGACTATGACTGTCTGACGTAACGACAACTCCTGTTGCTGTTGCTAAGTGCTGCCGAGTCATCTCCCACTCATAGTGACCCCATGTACAGCAGAATGAAACACTGCCCGGTCCTGTGCCGGCTCCACTATCCTTGCTATACCTGAGCCCATCATTGTAGCCACTGTGTCAATCCACCTTGTTGAAGACCTTCCCCTCTTTCAATGACCCTCCACTTTACCAAGCACAATATCCTTCTCCAGGGAATGGTCCCTTCTGACAACATGACCAAAGTAGGTAAGACAAAGTCTGGCCATTCTTACTTTCAAGGAGCATTCTGGCTGCACTTCCTCAGGACAGATTTGTTAGTTCTTTTAGCAGTCCATGGTACTTTCTGCATTCTTCGCCAGCACCACAACTCAAAAGCAACCACCCTTCTTCAGTCTTCCTCATTGTCCAGCTCTCACGTGCATATGAGGCAAATGAAAATACCATGGCTTGTGTCAGGTGCACCTTAGTCCTCAAGGAGACATCTTTGCTCTTCAGTACTTGAAAGAGGTCTTTTGTAGCAGGTTTGCCCAGTGTAAAACGTCGTCTGATATCTTGACTGCTGCTTCCATTGGTGTTGATCATAGAACCAAGCAATATGAAGTCTTTGACAACTTCAGTGTTTTCTCCATTTATAGTGCTGCTGCTTATTGGTCCAGTTGTGAGGATTTCGGTTTTCTTTATATTGAGGTGTAATCCATACTGCAGACTGTAGTCTTCATCAGTTAAGTGTTTCAAGTCATCCTTACTTTCAGCAAGCAAAGTTGATTCATCTGTGTATCACAGGTTGTTAATGAATCCTCCAACCCTGATGCCACATTCTCCCTCATACACTCCAGCTCCTCGGATTATTTGGTCAGCATACAGAATGTATGGTGAAAGGATACAACCTCTGACACACTTCCTTCTTGATGTTAAACCATGCAGTGTCCCCTTGTTCTGTTCTACTTGCCATTTAATGTTATGTAAATTTGTCCTCACTTTGAAAAGACTGACTTTGAAAAAGGCAAATTCATCACAATCACTTTCACTTGCTGCATGTACAGCTTCTAAATCACTGAGAAGGCTTGAGCCTTTTCTTGTACTAACCAAACCCAAACTCAATGCCGTTGAATTGATTCTGACTTTTAATGATGCCCATTGGGTTTCCGTCACTGTAAATCTTTACAGAAGCAGACTGCCTCATCTTTCTTCCGCAGAGCAGCTGGTGGGTTCTAACCATCGACCTTCTGGTTAGTAGCCCAATGCTTTAACCACAGTGCCACCAGAGCTGCTTTTTCCTGCACTAAAATAAGGCTAAATAAGAATCACAAGTGCCTGTTCCCACTTACTTACAAATTAGGCTTAAAGACTTACTGAGACTTAAAGACACACTTAGGAATGAATCTTGTTTGGAACCAGGAACTGTCTATAAAATTAGGGAAATATGAATAAAAACTGTGGATTGTATCAACGTCCAGTATTCTGGGTGTGACACTATACAAGGTATAGCAAATGTTACCATTGGGGGAAATTGGGCAAAGTGTACAAGAGATCTCTCTGTACTACTTCTGATAACTGCATATACCTCTACAATTACCTCAATAAAAATTTCAATTTAAAAAAAGTTGTCACTAGGCACATGTGGCTACTTACATTTAAATAAATTAAAACTGGATAAAAGAGAGTTGGTTAGCAACAGAACAAGACTTTTGCATTAAAACATACTATCTAAGCATTTCTGAGCATATCAATAGTTACATATTCAGCAGATGCAATCTAGATACTGGGGACATTGAGAAAACGAAGGTCAATTGGAAGACAAAAATCAAGTAAATTTAAAAACTGAAATTCAATGTAATTTGTTAAATGAAAGGAAATGCTACTGGAGCAGAGAAGTTGAGATCCTCAGACTATATAGGGTCCAAAAAGGCTTGGTCTTCAGTTGGCTGGAGATGAGCACTCAGCGTGCGCCAAGTTAAAAAGTGTAAAACATTGCATTGTCGGCTGTTTGTAACAAACAAAAAGTACTTATAACAGACCACAGAGTAATATCTGACACATCTTAAGTTACTAAGTAAGGTCCTATAAAGTAAACGTTCAGTCACCACTCCCTTTCACTCAGACTCTCTTCACCTAGTTTTCAGAGAAAAAGATTACTAATGTTTCCTGGGGAGCTCTGGGAGCATAGTGCCTAAGGCACTTGACTGCTAACCTGAAGGCTGGTGGTTCAAACCCACCGGGCACTCCTCGGAAGGAAGGTTGGGCAATCTACTTCCGTAGTGATACTGCCTCAGAAACCCAAGGAGGGCTCGCTATGAGTCGGGTCCAACTCGACGGCACATAACAACAACAACGTTTCTTGAGGCATATAATATACAAACCCAATATCCAAATTTATAATATTTTTGTGAAGTACAGTACAGTTCATGTTCCTTTATAATCTCATAGTCATTACTGCATTTATATCTACTTTTGACCTTCCTTCACTTTATCTCCCTTTTCTAGACTCAACCCCTAGAAATTTTTTGAGTTTTAATTCACATACTATAAATTCACCATTTAAATTTGTACTGTACAATGCTGTGGTTTTTAGCATATTCACTGTGTTATGCTACCATAACTACTCTCTAATTTCAGAACATTTTCATCACCCCAAAAAGAAATTCCCAATCTGTGAGCAGTCACTCCTCATTGACTTTCTGCCTCTATGGAATTGTATGAATGGTATCATACATTGTGGCCTTTTATGTCCTCACTTCATTCACTTGGCATGTTTTCAAGATTCATCTGTGTTGTAGCATTTATCAGTACATCATTTTTCTTTTTATGGCTGAATAATATCCCACTGTATAAATATACCACATTTTATCGATCAGTTGTTGGACATTATTTGTATAGTTTCTACTTTTTGGCCATTATTAATAATCATGCTATGACATTTGTATACAAATTTTTATTTTAACATGTTTCATATCCATATGAACATATATACACATACACCAAAAAAACCCTAAACTCACTGCCTTCGAATCAATCCCGACTCATAGCAACCCCTTCTTGGGTTTCCGAGGTGGTATCTCTACAGAAGTAGCTTGCCCAGTCTTCCTTCCAAGGAGTGTCTGGTGGGTCTGAATGCCACCAGAGCGCCTATATACACATATACATACATACATACACACACACATATACATATACACACACATACCCCTAGGAATAGCTGGGTCATACATAGGGTAACTATGTTGAATGTTTTGAAGAAATGCCAAATTTACATAATGCCTGCATCATTTGACATTCCTATCAACATCTTCTTTAACATTATCTCCCACAAGAGTGACTTAGGTAAACACATTTTCAAATTTCCAGGGAACGTGAAAAATTATGAAGAATTAAAACCTACATATTAGATTTTGACATGCTTATTGTTAGAAAGAATTGCTGACTACATCCTCCTCCATTCTGCCCCGACTCTGCTGCACATCATTACTTAGCAGGCCAGCTTACTGGCCATCAGAGCTTTGGGTGCAGTTCTGTTGGTGTAGTGCCTAAGGTATGTGACTACTAACCAGAAGGTTGATGGTTCAAACCCACCAGCCACTCCATGGAAGGAAGACTGGGCAATCTACTTCCGTAAAGATTTACCACCTCGGAAACCCAAAGGGGGTCGCTATGAGTTGGAATTGACTCCATGGCACTGAGTTTGTTTGTTTGTTTTTTTAATAATGTATCTCAAAGTAGTATCTTTTTCTTCTCTTTTGATCTTTATATATAAAACCAAATCAAACCAAATTCAGTGCCATTGAGTCAATTCTGACTCCTAGCAATCCCCTCTGCATTTCTGAGGAGGTAAATCTTTACGGGAAGTAGACTGCCCAGTCTTCAGTTTTCCCCACGTACATATCCAAAAACAATTTCTACTTTTCTTTAATGTTAATATTCTACTATGGTAGCATATCTAGTGTTGTTGCACTAACCAGATACTTTATGAGGTAGTCCTATGTGGCTCCAAGAGTACAATCTGTCATTTGAGGTCTTGTTATTGCTAGAACCTAAACTTCATCCCAGTCTTACTGTGCAAACATGTCCTTAATAAGAAGTTCTGGCCCTATCCTGATGGAATTCTTCAGATACCTATGTTACTGCACATGCTTAAAGGCACCATAACCATCTTTTGCCTCACTGGTCTTTTAATACAATTAATTATCTAGTTTTACAACAATCATTACAATCAACTTCATAAAAGCCTTTATTTATTGTACCAAAAGATCTAGTCACACAGTTTTTGTTTTTCTAAAAAAAAAAAAAAAAAAAAAAAGTCCCAGTGCACAGGGAAGTGTTGTCTGGATGAAAGACTATTATCACACCAGTGCTGTACTCTTCAATGGTGTAAATCTACCATATACATAAAAAAAAGGAGAACTGCCATTCCATTACTAGGTATGTATCTTAAAAAAGTGAGAGCCAGGACAAGAACAAACATATGCACAATCATGTTCATCGCAGCACTATTTACAACAGCTGAAAGATGAAAACAACCTAGGTGTCCATCAACTAAGGAATGCATGACCAACTATGGTACATTCACACAATAGAATACTATGCAACCCTAAAGCATAATGTAGAATCTGTAAAACACCACATAACATGGATGAACTTGGAGGACATTATGCTGAGTGAAATAAGTCAATCACAGAAGGACAAATATTGTATTAGGCCGTTATTGTAAAAGTCAAGGAACAGTTTATCTATAGAAGGAAATTTTCTTTGTTGGTTACCAGGGGTGGGAGGGGAGGAGAGGGGAGGGAACACTGTTAGATAGATAGAGATAAGTACTGATTTGGGTGAAGAGACGGGCAATGTACCAAATGTGAGTGATCAACATGGTGGAACTGAGGAAGAGGAAGACATAGAGAGGTCCATGGGAGATACAGACAACAAAGATGAACCCTTTTGCACATACAGTACTGCGTTGTCAGTAAAGGCAAACATGGGTATTATGGGTGGATAGATGGGTGGACAGGTGGTTTCACAGGGAAGCAGCTCAGGGGGCAGGAGTGCCTGGAGGGATGGACACAGGGAAGAGGTAACTATCGGGAGGAAGTGGGAGGGAAGCTGTTGCATTGTGGTAAATTGTAGTCAATGTCATGAGACAAAGTGTATGTGAACTGCTGTATGGAGAGTGAATTTGCTCTGTAAACTTTCACCCAAATCACCATTTATAAAAAAAAAAGTGGAACTTCCCCCAAATTACAAACAACTGACCTGTAAATATTCTATACAGACACTGGTACACTAGAATAAATTCATGTTTTATTTATTAGGCTAAGCACTCTCACTTCTTAAAACGTTTATCACCTGTCTGGTTGTCTCAGTTGCTCTAGTGGGAGTCTTCAGGATGAATACTACAGAGTGTTAACGTATCAGTGTGAAATCTGCTAAGACCATTAAGTCTTAGTCTTTATTTATCTTTAACATGTACTATATAGTAAGGATCACTTTTAGCTACAATGAGGACCTAATGAGAAAATATACATAAAAACTCTGTGTCAACAATGAAAGATGCCATCACACTCCCAGTACAACATACTGCCTTGTGGCTTTTAATACTGATACTTCCAAGATTCTGAAGGCAGTGAATCCTATGAGGCCATTTAAAAATCTGGCTAGAGATGACAAATGTTTTTGGCTTCAAGGATAGAGTTTTCATGCTAGAATCAAGCCCTACTAGTTCTTCTGCACAATATTCAACTGCAAAAGTAAACCAGAATGTTATATACGACAAATTTAAACTGCTACTCTGTTTTCTGACAGAAGATGACACCATAAGTACTGCTTCAGAAGATGTGGATGGCCCCCTGGCAGCAGAAAATATCACTGAATCAGGTACAGGGTCTAAATTATTAACCTATAATGTTATTTTGATATTGAAGTCTAATTTATACCAGTTTAAGTAGTTACAGGGAAGATCTCTGTATGTGTTACCTGAAATGTTTCCTAATTGGTAGAGAAAATGGTGGGGGAGGAACGAAAATATTCCTACTTCTTACTAACACAAATTAGTAAACACTGAGACTCTCCATGTCCCTAAGTATCTAATGAAGATTACCTTCTGATGAAAAGCAGCTAAATTATTCACACTAATAATATAAATACTAATGTATTTCTGGGAGCTCTGGTAGCATAGTGGCTAAAAGCACTTGACTGCTAACCAGAAGGCTGGCGGTTCAAACCCACCAGCCACTCCTCGGAAGGAAGGTTGGGCAATCCTACTTCCGTAGTGATACTGCCTCGGAAACCCAAGGAAGGGTCGCTATGAGTCAGGGCTGACTCGACGGCAAACAACAACAACAACAACAATGTATTTCTAATGATGTGCCTTATAATGTTCTAAAATATTTTTTTTGAATATGGATAAATTTTTTTTACCCTCATTGAAATTATGGATGTTAATTCTCAGTGCTTTATACCATTCATGAGTTTTAATGGAATAAAACTCAAAATACAAGATTTATCTGTAAGACTGAATAATTGCAAATTATGTAGACTTATTGGTCATTGTATTTCTTTAGAAGATCCTAAAAATCATTTACGGATCCTCACAGTGAACGACACAGAGGCTGGAAAACAATGGTGTGATAATGAGGTCAGAACACTGATACACATATGGTCTGATGAAAAAATTAAGCAAATGCTTGAAGGGGCCACAAGAAACAAAGAAATATTTGAGGAAATTGCCAGAAGACTAATGGAATTTGGAATAGACAGAGACTGGAAACAATGTCGCACAAAATACAAAAATTTAAAATATGAATATAGAGTTTTACAAAAGAAAAATGGGAACCCTCGAAGAAAAATGAGATTTTATAAAGAAGTTGACTGCATCCTAAAAGGACCAACTTTCAGAACTGCCAAATGGAAACATGGTAACCTTAAAATTGGTCCTTAAAAAAAAAATTCTATAAAGTTTGCTCTTTGCATTTTAACTTAGCCAGGGGGGAAAAAAATCTTCAAAAGTAAAATCCTAATACTATTACATATTCAAATGACCCAAAAAGCTAGCAAAATGCATACTTAATTTTTAAAGTATCAAGTTTTTTTCCTCCAAATCTTGTACCAAATGTTATACCTCTATTCCTTAGTTTTTAACTCATTCTTCATCTATTCAATTGCTTAAATGTTTAGTACAACTGAATGCCTAAAGATTAATGTATTTCAAATGATGTAATATAATGGTTATTTCCCTATGTTTTTTGTTTGTTTGTCCTAAGGATTATTTGAAGGTCATAACAAAAACCTAGGAACTTTGAGCATCAAGAGAAAAGCACATGAAGATGGTAAGAGCCTGAGAAATGCCAAGTTTTCCCAGTGAGAAAAATTTCTGTTGCTTTTTCCTGATAACAGATACGCTTATTCCTGTCCTTGACAAATTAGACTAAATATATTATTTGTGAACCCAGAGCAAAGAATGCTGAGAAAAGATTCACTTCAGAGTATTAAGAGTGAAAGTAACAGTTATTGGAAACTTTCCCAGAGTCAGAAATACATTTTTCCATTACTATGCCTTTATCACAAGCCTTTAAATTTAAATCACTTTACAGTGATTGCTATCAGAAGACTAGTATGTAAAGTCAAAGGGAAAAAACAAACAAACCATAAATGCTCTGAATACTGGTTTCTCTAAAGGCAATTACTAATGGGAATCATTTAGTAAGTCTGCACTAAACCAAAACTAGAAGTCAATCTAATTATTGAGCTGCAATTCCAAATTGACTCACCACAGATATCAGAAAAGATAACATAATATAGTTATATAGATAAAGGAGGAGGTGGTGGTGAAGATAGTATAAAAGAAAAAGCACTGGACTGAGAATCAGAAAACCTGGGTTTAAGTCTCTCTCTGACGCCTGTCACTCAACAATGAGCAAATCACTGTACCTCCCTGGATCTCTAGGATAATCCAGCTTCATAGCATTTTATACACAAATAGGACTTGTTTTGAGTAAACACAAGTAAGTAAACAGCTCAACAAGTCAACACACTCATGTAACCACACCCACAAATCAAATATAAAACATTACTCACACCTTAGAAGGAGCTCTGGTGGCATAGTGCCTAAAGGTATTTGACTGCAAACCAGAAGGCTGGAGGTTCAAACTGAACAGCCACTCCTTGGAAGGAAGACAGGGCAATCTACTTCCGTAGTGGTACCACCTCAGAAACCCAAGGAGGGGTCGCTATGAGTCCGAATCCACTCCACAGCACCGAGTTTTTTTTTTTTTCAGTACCCTAAAAGTCTCTCAAGGAGCACTGGTGCACTGGTGGGACAATGGTCAAGCACTCAGCTGCTAACTGAAAGGTTGGTAGTTCAAACCCACTAACCACTCCATGGGAGAAAGACCTGGCAATCTGCTCACATAAAGATACTTTAAAAAACAAAAACAAACAAACAAACAAACAACCCAAACCCACAGCCATGTAGTTGATTCTGACTCACAGTAACCCTATAAAACAGAGCAGAACTGCCCCATAGGTATTCCAAAGCTATAAATCCTTACAGAAGCTGACTGCCTTATCTTTCTCCCATGGAGCGGCTGGTGGGTTCAAATTGTTGACCTTTTGGTTAGCAGCTGAATGCTTTACCACTGTGCCACTAAAGCTCCTTCTCAGAAACAGTATTACTCTATGGGGCAGTTCTACTCTGTCCCAGAAGCTCACTAAGAATTGGGATCGACTCAGTGTTATATAACAACAGAAGACTGTTTGGTTGGTGCAAGAAGTTTGTGTTTGACTATTAATCTGACAGTTAGTGGTCTGAACCCACTCAGTGCAAGAAAGGCCTGGAGATCTGCTTCTGTAAAGATTACAGCCAAGAAAACCGTCTGGAGCAAATGTATTCTGATATACATGGGGTCACCATGAGTAGAAATTGACTCAACCACAACAGGTTTGGTTTCTGTTTTCTTTTTTTTAAAAGAAGCCTCTCAGTCATTGGTTACCACTATTCTGACTTCTATCACCATAGTTTAGTTTCGGAATCATGCAGGTTATACTCTTTAATGTTAAGCTTCTTTGGTTCAACATCGTGAAATTCATCCATGAATTTGCTTTTAGCAGTTCTTTATCTTTTCCTTTTTTTTAATATACAAACTTTTAAAAATCTATTCCATCTTGGACACTGTTTCCAGCTTGGGTTATTATGAATAGTGCTGCTATAAAAATTCTTGCATGTCTCTCTCTTTTTTTTTTTTATTAGGATTTGGGTGAAGATTTACAGAGTAAATTCACTTTTCATACAGCAGTTCACATATACTTTGTCTCATGTCATTGACCAAAATTTACAATGCAGCAGCTCCCCTCCCACTTCCTCCCCATAGTTACCTCCTCCCAGTGTCCATCCCTTCATACTCTTCGAGAGGCCCATTGTCTCTTGCATGTCTCTTAAAGAACATATGTACACATTTTTGTTGACTATGTACCTATGAGTGGGACTGTAGCCATCACCTGTTGTTGTTGCTGTGTGCCATAGAGTTGTTTCTGACTCACAATGACCTTATGTACAACAGAATGAAACCCTGTCTGGTCCTGTGCCAGCCTCACAATCTCTACTATACTTGAGCCCATCGCTTCAGCCACCGTGTCTATCCATCTTGTTGAGGGCCTTCCCCCTTTTTTAGTAAATACTGCTTGTTTTCCAAAGTCATAGTACCATTTTATACACCCAGTGAGTACATAGGCACTCCTATTGGTCCATATCCTCATCAACCCTTGGCACTGCTTTTTTTTTTTTTTTTAAAGCATTTGGATGGGGAGGTGTGGTACTTCATTGTGGTTTTAATTTTCATTCCCTAATGACTTAATAGGAGCTCTGGTAGCATAGTCCCAAGGCACTTGACTGCTAACCAGAAGGCTGGCGGTTCAAACCCACCAGCCACTCCACAGAAGGAAGATGGGGCAATCTACTTCCGTAGTGATAATGCCTCGGAAACCCAAGGAGGGGTTACTATGAGTCGGGTCCGACTTGACAGCACATAACAACAACAACAACGACTTAATAGGAGCTCTTGTGGCATAGTGGATAAGGCAAGTGACTGCTAACCGGAAGGTCAGCAATTCAAACCCACCAGCCACTTGGCAGAAGGAAGACGGGGCGATCTTCCATAAAGATTTACAGCCTGAGAAACCCAATGGAGATCGCTATGAGTCAGAAACGACTCCATGGCAGCAAGTAATGATTTAATAATATTGAGATCTCCTCACATGCCTATCAGCCATTCAAACAGTTAACTGTTTTCAGAAGCACTGAGTCATAACTTAAAATATTTTCAAATCAGTATAAAGCAAGTAAGAATATTTGCTTGGTCACCTTGCTTTTCAATTTATACAAAATTGAGAGGGCTGTACATAGTGAGTTTTTCTTTCTTATATATCAAAGTCCAGTGATTTGGTTGAAGGTAAAAAAGGGCCACTATATAAACAACAGGAGCTCTGGTGGCACAGTGCCTAAGGCATTTGACTGCTAACCAGAAGGCTGGCAGTTCAAACCCACCAGCTACTCCTCGGACGGAAGGTTGGGCAATCTACTTCCGTAGTGATACCATCTCAGAAACCCAAGGAGGGGTTGCTATGAGTTGGGTCCAACTCGACGACACATAACAACAACTTTTAAACAACGTTAGGAGAGAGGCAAAGTCACTTATGTCTCAGTATAGTACTGAATTCCTGCCCTCTTAGTTGTCTCCCTGTGCAAATACTGCCCTTCCGATCTCCCATGGTTAATTGTTCTAAGAAGTGCACCTACCTGGTGTAAATGTTCACTGTATATACCTGTCTATTCTTTGGCTAGAAGTCACAGAAGGGAGTTCAATTCCAGGCCTGAAGGGTGACAAGGTGCCATAGTCTTGGCAGTTTCACCAGTCTCTATTAGACCTGAAAGCCTGGTCTTTTTTATGATTTTGACTTTTCTTCCACATTTTTCTCTCACTCTATCCAGGATCTCCTACACTGATCCCTTTCCAAGTGTCAGACAGTGGTTGCCAGGCACCATCTAGTTCTTCTAGTCTCATAGTCATGAAGGTTGAGGATCACATGGACCACTATTCCACTGGACTGTTTCCATGTGTCTTTGGTTTTCTTCATTATTCTTTGCTCTGGATCAAGACAGAGCAATTGCTGCATCTTAAATGGCCACCTGCTCTGGTGGTGTAGTGCCTAAGGCATTTGACTGATAACCAGAAGGCTGGCGGTTTAAACCCACCAGCTACTCCTCAGAAGGAAGATGGGGCAATCTACTTCCATAGAGATATCGCCTTGGAAACCCAAGGAGGGGTCACTATGAGTTGAACTGACTTGATGGCAGCGAGTTTGGTTTTTATTTTTGAGTTTTAGATGGCTGTTTACAGGCTTTTAAGATTCTAGCTGCTACTCACCAAGGTAGGATGTAAAACAATGTTTTTGGGTAGTATGTTACCTCAACTGAGCTTGATGTCTCCAGTGACCCAAGCCCGTGGACCCGGTGACTCAGAGTGTTTGGCTGTGGCTAAGAAGTTATCATAACTTTGCTCCGTTATAACACACACAAATACATATGTAGAAGTATCATCTGCTAAATTTATATATGGTCATGGGTGTTATGGTTTTTGTTATTAGAGTCCATCAACTCTACACTGTCTCATGGTGACTCCATGTACAACAAGACTGTTATAAACCATAAGGTTTTCATTGGTTGATTTTCAGAAGGAGATTACTAGGCCTTTCTTCCTAGTCTGTCTTAGTCTGGAGGCTCTGCTGAAACCTTTCCAGCATCATAGCATCATGCAAGTCTCCACTGACAGACAAGTGGTGGCTGCACTTGAGGTGCACTGGCCAAGAATCAAACCTGGGTCTGCCCCTCGTTGCTCTTACTACAGATATATCATAAACCTGCAAAAGCTGGAAGCTGTGTGAGGCAGAAACCTGTCAGAGACGGAAAACTCAAAAATTTTCCACTAAAACAAGCAATAGAAAACTGGAAAGACTGCACTCTGTCCAAGGTGAATAACTTGAGAAACCTGGGAAAACAAGGCAGAAAACAGGTTCTGACTCTCACTGTATTAGTCTTTAATTAGTTTGAATGTCTTACCAAACAAGGCTCTAATAAATAAATATCCAGACATGAACAAGAAAGGACTGGACCTGTTTTAGGTGTATACCTGAGCCATGTTATTAAAACTGCAAAATCCAGAGTGACATCACCTGGCTGCAACATTTACCAGTTCCATGATTTTTACAGCTTAACCTCTTTATGCCTGTAAAACAGAGGTGATCACAATATATATACCTCATGCGGTTGTTGTGACAGTCATGTCAGTTAATACCTGGAAAGCTCTTAGAAAAAAGTACTCCATAATCATTGCTGTTATTATTATTCATTAGCTATACTGCAGTACAGTAATCCAGGTGCCTGACACTGATTTTTAAATAAAGACCTGAGTGGATTAAAAAAGAGCTTCTCTAGAAAGTTCTTCTAAACAGACCACTTTTGTTACAAATATTTTTTTTGCCAATCTAGTTTCAAACCTAGAAGACAATGATGTGACAATAGCACAGGTTTATCTTTTGTTCTAATACTACTTTCCAGTTAACAATTCTCTTTAAATGACCTAAATCAGTGGAAAAAAACCAGCACTGGATTATGGCAAAATAAACTATTCAGTGATAAGGTTCTCCTTGCTATAAATTCCTGTGATTAATAGCTTATCTGACTCCCTCAGTGGCACAAATAATTAAGCACTCAGCTACTAACTGAAAGGTTGGAAGTCCAATCACAGCCAAGAAAAAGCTCATGGAGCACAATCTACTTTGACACACAAGGAGTCACCCTAAGTCAGAATCAACTCAACGGCAGTGGGTTATACCTACCTAAAATAATTAACATCAGCACAGTCAACTCCTTTTGTTATTAGAAAAACACAGAATGAAAGAAAACCTTAACTGTCAACAGAACCAAAAAGACAATGTAATCACACACATGCAGTGTTCTCATTTATGCCCCTTTCTCCTCTCGCAATCATCTGATCAGAATCAAGCGAAATAGAAAAAATGAAAAGAATATGACTGTCCCTTTTATCAATAGCTATAATGTCACATTAAACATCCAAAACCAAAAACCAGACCCACTACCTTCAAGTGGATTCCCACTCATAGTGATTCTGTTGGTCAGAATAGAACTGCCCCGTAGAGTTTCCAAGGCTGTAAATCTTTACGGAAGGAGACTGCCTCATCTTTGTCTCACATAGTGGCTGGTGGGTTTAAACTACCAATCTTTCAAGGGCAGGGACCTCCAACTGCCCTGAAGGGAACAATATTCAGTGTCCACCACAGTGCCGTGCATGTACATAGTAAGTGCTCAAGAGGCATTTTTTGAATGAAGTACAAGAGAATAGCAGGAATTTCCCCTCTTGCCCCCCTTCCCTTAATGTCTCAAGAGTTGAAATTTTATTTCTCTATTTTTAGACAAATTGCAGATCTGATGAGCTGCCCCCACCTTGTCTTAGCTCACTTGCTGTCTTTTTTTTTTTTTTTTTGCCTTTGCCTTAACACCCAGTATGCTACTGAACAGGTAAATAGCTAAGGGTTAACCACACAGCTCCTGCAGCATAGTGCCTGAGGCATTTGACTGCTAACCAGAAGGCTGGGAGTTCAAACCCACCAGCCACTCCTGGGAAGGA
The DNA here is from genome assembly GCF_000298275.1 of Orycteropus afer afer. Lineage (NCBI taxonomy): Eukaryota > Metazoa > Chordata > Mammalia > Tubulidentata > Orycteropodidae > Orycteropus > Orycteropus afer. The sequence goes on from NW_006921740.1 coordinate 5,418,797, forward strand.
AGGTTGGGCAATCTACTTCCATAGTAATACCGCCTCGAAAACCCAAGGAGGGGTTGCTATGAGTTAGATCTGACTTGACGGCACATAACACCACACAGAAAAGAGAGACACCCTGAAAGAGATGGATTGACACAATGGCTGCAACAATGACCTCAAGCATAGCAACGATTGTGAGGATGGCGCAGGACTGGGCAGCGTTTCATTTATTTTGAACACAGGGTCTCTAAGTCACAACAGACTTGACGTCACCTAACAATCAACACCACCACCACACAAAACGGAGCCCTCATGGCACAGTGGTTACGCACTCAGCTGCTAACTAAAAGGTTGGTGGTTCAAACCCCAAACTATTCCACACGCGAAAGATAAGCCAATCTGCTCCCATAAAAATTAAAGCCTTGGAAACCCTATGAGACAGTTCTACACTGAACATGAGCACTGAACAGGATCATAAATAAATATCTAGCCCAAGAGATGAAAAAACAGATTCAGAATTCTGTTAAGAGACTTGCCCAAGGTCAAACTGGTGTTACCGGGAGACTTGGGACTAGGTTTCAGGTCTATTCGGGAATTGTTCCCAGAATTGACCAGAATGACAAAACAATGTCACTGAAACTCTTTTGGGTTAAATTCTGCTTAATACTGAAGCAAATAATAAAGTGCTCAGAAATAGTTATATTTGAAGTCTGGTTAAAATTGAGAACACTTCTGATTAAAATTAAGAATCATTAACTTACAAAAGTAACTAAATTAAAACTCTTTTCAAATCAAAAACAAAAAACCAAACCCAAACCCATTGCTATCAAGTTGATTCCAACTCAGCAACCCTACATGACAGGGTGAAACTGGCCCATACAGTTTCCAAGGCTGTAATCTCTATGGAAACAGACTGCCACAGCTTTCTCCCTCAGAGCAGCTAGAGGGTTCAAACTGCCAATTTTTCAGTTAGCTGCCAAGCACCGAACCACTGAGCCATCAGAGCGCCTTTCCAAATCAAAGACCAGAGCAATCACCAATAGCAATTTTAAAATAAGTAAATAATTTCCTCAACCTAGAATTACTTGATTCAAATAGAGGTTATAAATTAAGGGTGTATAAAAACAAAACACTATACATATGCTATGTATGTGATCACTAATAGGTGAAAATCAATTAAAATAAGATATCCCCAGCTTTAATTTAGCAAACAAACCCAAGTTTTCCAACAACCTACTCCTGTGTTCTCCAATGTACTAAGTGGCGATAACTGGGAACTAATTTCATACATATTTGAGTGTGTCTCTATCCTTCTCACAAGTACCTTTCTGATGATATATATATAATCTGTTTGCAGAACTGGTGTCTGTATCTCCTAAGAAAATTGCCCTTGAGATCCCTACAAATCAGTTTCCTCAAAACGTAACAGAAGCAAAAGATACTACAGAAAGTGTCTGCAGACAGGAGACCCAATATGTGACTCAATTTCATCAGGTAAATCACATAAATTTTAACTTAGAAGAAGTACTGAAATGTTCAACTGTTGCACTTCTACCACTTTTACATTGTTTCTGCTTCTCTTTTTGTGTTAGGCATGATCTGACTAAAAAATTTAGTCTCAGGGAAAACAGAAGAATTCTTGAAAGTTTTAACATTATGTGTTTCATATAAAGATATGAATGAAGTATCAATTACTAGACAGTCATGCACTAGGATACTTACAGCTAAATGCACTTAGATTAAGTATCTTAGTGTATCACTGTCTAGCAATGATAGAAATCTCATCTTCTAATTCCATTTTTTAGGAAGATAATTAAGAAACAAATTCCTTAAACAAAATGAAACAAAAACCACCCTTCAAACTTTACTGTAGTAAAAACAAGGGGTTATTGTAGTTGAGAGTGTGGAAATAGACCCTTCTGCACAGACCAGCATTTGTCAACATGTACAGTATATACAACTAGCTCTACTGTACATAAAGCTGTGACAACCTACCTAAGCTTCCAATGCTATCAGTTGACACACCTTGATACAACAGCATATTAAAAAAAAAATTACTTTTTAATCTCTGGACCCTGCCTAGCAGTTTAGTGTAGCAGCAGATTATCTTCTAGACATGAGGGACTTTCCCTTTTTATCTCATCAGAATCAATTCTTCTGAAAGGTGAGGACTTTAGCCAAATTACAAGCTGAATAGGATTATGCACAAGAATCAGTCTTTCTGTGCAACTTATTGATTCCATGGCCACAAGAATTTTTTTTCCCAATTGTGATTTGGGTGAAAATTTACAGAGCAAATTCATTTTCCATACAGCAGTTCAAATACACTGTCTCATGACACTGACCACAATTCACCGCAATACAACAGCTCCCCTCCCACTTCCTCCCGACAGTCACCTCTTCCCTGTGTCCTTCCTTCCACGCACCCCTGCCCCCTGTGCATAAACAGCCCTTCTTTCTCCCATGATTGGCCACATGAATCTTAAATAGTTTCCCATTAATACATCTGTTCTCCAGAAGTGACTCTTTCTTGACACTGTTATTAAGAATGAATTTAGATTCCAGAGAGTCAATTTTCAACACCAGAGTCTCTTAACAAAGACTTGTTTAGCCAAATGAACAATGTAACTGAGAGAAATCCATTTAACATTGCTTTAACACTGTATGTTGTTGTGTGCTGTCAAGTCAATTCCAACTCAGCAAATCTATAGGACAGAGTAGAACTGCCCCATAGGGTTTCCTAGGCTATTTATCTTCATGAGGGCAGACTACCCGTCTTTTTGCCCGCCTTTTCCTCCCCATGGTGGCTGGTGGGTTCAAACTGCAGACCTTTTGGTTAGCAGCTGAGCACTTAACCACTGCACCACCAGGGCTCCTTCTACTGTTATATAATCACATGCTTATTTCTCTTATTTGGTGTTAACTAATCTCTTTTTTTTTAAATTGTGATTTAGGTGAAAGTTTACGGAGCAAATTCATCTTCTGTACAGCAGTTCATACACATTCTGTTTCACGACATTGTTTGCAATACCCCACAATGTAACAGCTCTCTTCTCACTTCTTCCCTGTAGTTACTTCTTCCCTGTGTCTTTTCCTATGCATTCCTGTCCCCCTGAGCTGTCTCCCTGTGCAAATATTGCCCTTCTGTTCTCCACAACTGATCATTCTAAGGAGTTTATCTACCTGATACAAATGTTCGTCCTATATGCCTATCTACTGTGTGGCTGGAAGCCAAGAGAGTGAGCTCAATTCCCAAACTGAATGGTAACTAGAGACCACAGTCTCGGGGGCTCTATCAGACCAGTAAACCTGGTCTTTTTTTTTCCATTTTTTTAAGATTTTGAGCTTTGTTCCACATTGTTCTGTTCTTCCACTCTATCCAGAATCTCCTGCACTGATCCCTTTCTGAGTGGTTGGTTGACAGTGGTAGCTGGACACCATCTATTTCTTCTGGTCTCATGATCATATAGGCTGAGGTTTGCACTCAATCCCATGGGCTAATTGTTTCCATGAGTTTTTGGTTTTCTTCATTCCTCTTTGCTCTAGACCAGGACAGACCCACTTTTGCATCTACATGGCCGCTTGCAAGTTTTTAAGACCCTAGTTGCTACTCACTAAAGAAGGATGTAGGACAATTTTTTGTGTAGTATGTTGTGCCAATTGAGCTTGATGTCCCCCATTACTGCGGTCCTGCGCCCACAGGTCTAATAACTTGCTCCATCAGGGTAGGTGACTATGCCTAAGAAATTATCCTAACTTTGCCCCATTAGTTCTACTTACACGGACATTCTTATAGCACATACAAATAAGTATGTAGAAGTATCGTCTGCCAACTTTACATATGGTCACAGTTATGTTCCCTTTTGCCTATACATACCTTATCATTCAGACACTGTCTACCCATATATTTACCCATGTATTGTTTGTTATCACTGATAATGCAATATTGTATATGTAAAAGGGTTCATTTTTGTTGTCTATACCTCTTATTCACCTCTCTGTGTCTTCCTTTTCCTTAGTCACTCACTTTTGGTATATTGCCCTTCCCTTTACCCAAATCATGATGTCTCTACCTATCTAAGTGTTCCCTCCTTCCCCTCCCATCCCTGGTAACCAACAAAGAAAGTTTCCTTCCATATATAATCTTTGCTTAACTTTTTACAATAACAGGCTAATATTTGTCCTTCTGTGACTAACTTATTTCACTCAGCATAATGTCCTCCAAGTTCTTACACATTATGCAGTATTTTGCAGATTCTACACTATTCTTTAGCGTTGCATAGTATTCTGTTGTGTATATGTACCATAGTGAGGTTATCCATTCTTTTGTTGATGGGCATGTGTTACCCAATCTCTTAATTCTTTTACAGAAAAGCAAATGTTGAAAATAGATACAAGTTGTATTCATTTAAAAAAAAAAAAAAAAAAAAAGCATCAACCATATGTGCCAAGTATTTTCATAAAATGAGTGAAGTACTAGAATTCCAATTAGTGTTAACATCTATTGGAAAAAAAATAATCAGCCCATTTTTTTCAGCTGGCATCTTTTAATGAAAAGGACTTGGAGTAACTTTAACTAAAAAGTAAATACAGTTGAGAAAAAGAAGCTACAAGGTCAGTTCATCCACTTCCCACAGACCACTGGGCAATTCTAAAAGTAGAGACTTTGTGCCCCTCTCTGATGACAAACCATTCAGAATAACTTCTCTTAAGGATGTTACAAACTAACATCATTCTGGAGTACCACACAATCACAGTTTAACTTCTCTTTGGGTTATATATTGAATCCTCTCTATCCCACAATTATCCAAGATTAGACTTATAGTTAAAAAAAAAAAAAAAAAAAAAGTCTTTCTGATTCATCCCAGATTCTGAGTTACTCTCAGCTCTTAGTAAACAAGGAATATAAAAACTGTGAAAAAGAGCTCTGGTGGTCAAGGCATTTGGCTGCACTAAGAGGTCCAAACTTCAAACCCAACAGCTTCTACTCCTCGAAAGGAAGATGAGGGTAATCTGCTTCTGTAAAAATTTACAGTCTTGGAAACCCAATGGGGGTTCGCTATGAGTTGGAATCAGACTTGATGGCAGTGAGTTTGGTTTTTTTACACAAAACGTGAAACTCAAATTCAAGTATCTGGGACTCTGAAAACAGCAAAAAGTCTACTTCTAGTTTAAGTTTGGAGAGAGAAAGAATCATTTGGAATGCATTTATATAAGTTGCACCCATAATGCTAAGTTTTATGGCAAATCCTTAACTGTTCTAGAACTTGTTGTTGTTGTTATTTGCCGTGGAGTCGGCCCCGACTCATAGCGACCCCTCCTTGGGTTTCCGAGGCAGTATCACTACGGAAGTAGGATTGCCCAACCTTCCTTCTGAGGAGTGGCTGGTGGGTTTGAACCGCCAGCCTTCTGGTTAGCAGTCAAGTGCCTTAGGCACTATGCTACCAGAGCTCCTGTTCTAGAACTTATTACTACTGTATGTTGTTGTTGTTACGTGCCGTCGAGTCGTCGAGTCGGCCCCGACTCATAGCGACCGCTCCTTGGGTTTCCGAGGCAGTATCACTACGGAAGTAGGATTGCCCAACCTTCCTTCCGAGGAGTGGCTGGTGGGTTTGAACCACCAGCCTTCTGGTTAGCGGTCAAGTGCTTTTGCCACTATGCTACCAGAGCTCCTTATAGCCTCCTGGAAACTTTGTGCTACTTTCGGGTATCATTTCAAACCTTGGTTTATATTTCTTACCCCTAACTCAAAGCAATTGTTTCTATCAACTTCCAATTAGGTCAGGTATTAAGAAATGGAAATATGAATGCAATGTTATTTTTTAACATTCACACACACATCTCCCTCTAATTTTTCAATATCAGTGTGTATCTTAACATAGGACTACTCCCTGCTCCTTCTTTTTAAAGAACGAAGTTGATTTTCGGCATCTTCCTAGTACCAATATTTTCATTCATTATCTATGGATCTTTTCCACATGTTCTATTCCCTGTGATTGGTTTGTTTTCAGATAATTTACACTCCCTACTACTGCTACTACCAATAGTACTGTTCCCTTGGGTCTGCGCTCTATGATTCCTACGTTCCCACAGCAACAACTACCTTCAAATCCGCAATCTGTTCAGTAACTATGCCCCTGCAAACAAAAGCTTGTGCAGGCTCGAGGCCCCGCAAGCACACCTCCAAGTGGTATAGGACCTGAACCAGTCGCCAGCCTACACAAGCTTATCACGAGAGCAGCTCCGGGGTCTGGAAGATTAGAACTATTGGGGAGGGGTCCTGTTCTGGCCAACCCAAGCAAACCAGAGCTCTACAAAGTGGCCAGGCTCATAAGGGGTGCAAAAAACGAAGCCAAGTCTCTAAACATCATGGGGGGTTGGAGGGCAAGCCAGCTTTAAAAGTCTAGAGAAACAAGGAGGCCCTCCCACATGTCTGGCAACCTGATGAATATCACAAGAAGGTACCAGTCCAGGTAAGCAAAGCTCTGGCCTCCCCGCCCTGAAGCACACGCGAAGTCGCCAAGTCAGAGCTCAGGACTTGAGTGGATGAAGAAGCACACTTGCCGCCACCCCCACCCCTCACCTGCTCGGCCCTCAGCTCCCACTCCATTGCTTACCGGTGCTGCAGCCCCACAAGTCCCAAGGTGATCACATGAGGCACATCTAGCTGTGTGGGCCACTCGCCTGAGGCGATGCAGCCGAACACGCCACATTCCTCTCGGATCCCCAACTCCTCCAGCTCCATGTCGCCGCCAAAAGCACGTGGCGGGACCTGCCGCTGCCGAGGTCTAAGTGCCAACCAGCAGCCTACTCGGCCCAGACACTCCAGATAACCGCTTCCTCCCTAGAGGCCCGACCCTCGCTTCTGCGGCGGCGCGTGCTTTCAATAAGAAAGCTTGATTACCGTGCTCACCCCGGCCGCCAGACCCCGCCCCCTCCTGGCCCACCAATAAGCAAAGGCAGAAGGAGAGTCTCCGGGGCGACTAGAGAGGAGGAGTCGGGTGGAGGTAGTCTTCCAACAGGGACATCTAGATAGCTACAATTAACTGCACGTGTGTATTTCCTATCACACAAAGGCAAGGTGATGTGAATAACGGATTTAAGAAAACACTCTCCCAGAGGATGTACACTTAGTATATCCTTCCCTATGTGCTTTCCCCTAGCAGTCTTCACTTGGTACGCTCCTCTCTAGCGGCAGAAAGAAACTCCGGTTGGGGGGGGCGCTGGAGAATGCTAGTGCGCGCCACTATCGAATTTCCTGCGACTACGACTGCGCCCGACTGCGGCGCAGGGGTCGTTGCGTCGCTGCGCCTGCGCGGCGGGAAGCCTTCCGGGAAGAGTACTCACGAACTCGGGTCCACTCGAGCGTCCCTGGGTTAGTTCTGCGCCCTAGACTTGAGCGTGGCGTGGTGCCGGGAGCGTGCTTGTTGTACGCGGGCATCTCCACTCAGCTCCAATGAACCTAAGGGACTTCTTTTTTTTTTTTTTTTCCAGATTTGTGGTTCTTGTCCTAGCGTGGTCACTACCCCCAGCCTCTTCAAGACAATGGCGACCTCTGAGGGTGAGTAACACACATCGAGGTTCGCCGGGCACTCCTCAGGCCCCCTGCCCCCTTCCTTCTTTCGATGGCCTTACCGCCCCAGACCATCGCTCGCGGACTTGGCGCGTACACTGCCAGCCTGAGGACAGTGCCTGGCCTCCTTGCGGCCTGCTTCCCCTTTAGGCAGCCACACACGCGGACACGTGGCCTGGGCCTTGCAGAGCGCTGCGCGCTCCACCCCGGACTGGCCAGGGCCAAGTGAACTCAAACCTCTCTGGGACGACTCCTAAGTTTCTGAAACTTAGTACTGCCTCTAGTTGGGGTGTAGGAAAAGGAGCAAAGTACAGAAAGAGGGTAATTAAAACTAGAAGTGGCCAGGGATTGGGGAGATAGCTGGAAATCGCTTTTTAAAATCAGTAGATAATTGAGAAACAATCACATGAAAATTTAGTTTTGCTTTTCTTATGTTACTGATTGAGCCTTCTGAAAATATTGATGTTTTCTTTCTAAATTCTTTGTGGTTTGATCTTTGTTGTTTGTTTGTTTTTAAGTGACCTGTGATACCTTGGTGGTTTTGGAGAGCCCAAGACCCCCAGGCAGAAAACTTCCTTGCTTCACTTTGTCTTAAAAACAAAAACCAAACACACTGCCGTGGAGTTGGATCCCACTCATAGCGACCCCTACTTAGATTTCCAAGGCTGTATCATCATTCGCTATGAGTCAGGTTTGACTCGACGGCACATAACAACAACAACAACATCATTACGGAGGTAGATTGCCCAACCTTCCTTCCGAGGAGTGGCTGGTGGGTTTGAACCGCCAGCGTTCTGATTAGCAGTCAAATGCATTAGGCATTGTGCCACCAGAGCTCTTTTCACCTTATCATATCTCCCAAAAAACCGCAAACCCATCGCCATCGAGTCGATTCAGTAGAACGGCCCTATAGGGCTTCCAAGGCTGCAAATCTTTACAGAAGGAGACTGCAACATCTTCCTCCTGTGGAGTGGGTGGTGGGTTTGAACTTTTCTTTCAGCTGAGAGCTTAACCACTCTGTCACCAGGGCCCTTTTTTTTTTTAACCATATTCATGGTCAAAACCTTAAGGAAGTTCGTTTATGACATTCATGCTGATAAAATGTTAACTTCTTCCACACTCGATTTTTAATTTTATGGTGAACCCCATTGCTTTTGTTGGCTAGTGGCTACATTTTTTATTCCACATAGAAAAATTGAATTTAGGTTAAAAGGTCATAGATTCAACAAAAAAATCATGATGACATTGAATAATGACTCTCGAAAACCCAGGCATTGATAAAGAAAAAATCAAGGCATTGGACCAAAATTTTTCCCTCTATCAGGATACCTGATAAACTGATTATTTTTTCAGATGATGTCTACAGAAAGAAACACTGGCCAAATCCTGCTCCATCCTCTCAATTGCTGTTTGAGCTCACTGAGCAACCACTGTGTCATACTGTCAGGTTAAGGGTCTTTGTTGACCCTCTACCGAGCATTATGTCCTTCTCCAGGGATTGGTTCCGCCTGATAACATGTCCTAAGTATGTGAGATGAAGTCACACTATCCTCGCTTCTAAGGAGCATTCTGGCTGCGTTTCTTCCAGATCAAATTTGTTTGCTCCTTTGGCAGTCCATGGTGTATATATTATACTCTGGGCCAACCACCATTAATTCAAAGACATCAATTGCAAATGAGGCAATTGAAAATACCATGGCTTGGGCCAGCTGCATCTTAGTTTTCAAGGTGACGTCTTTTCTCTTTAACATTTTATTTTATTTTTTATTGTGATTTGGGTGAAGATTTACAGAGCAAATTCACTTTCCATACAGCAGTTTACATATACTTTGTCTCATGACATTGAGCACAGTTTACCACAATGCAACAGCTCCCCTCCCACTTCCTCCCCATAGTTACCTCTTCCCAGTGTCCATCCCTCCATACACTCCTGCCCCCTGAGCTGTCTCCCTGTGCATAAGCAGCCCTTCTTTCTCCCATGATTGTTCTCTCCAAGGAGTGTATCTACCTCAGGTAAATGTTTAACTCATATGCCTGTCTTCTGTTTGGCTGGAAACCACAGGTGTGAGTTCAATTCTAGACCTGAAGGGCAGCTAGGGGCCATAGTCTCAGTGGTTCCACCAGGCTCTATCGGACCAGCAAACATAGCCCCCCCCTTTTTGTCTCCAAACGATTTTGAGTTTTGTTCCACATTGTTCTCCCTCTCTATGAAGGATCTGCTACACAGATCCCCTTCCAAGTGGATGTCAGTGGTAGCCAGGCACCATCTAGTTCTTCTGGTCTCATGGTTGTATAGGCTGCAGATCGGATGGTATACCAGTCGCTAGGACTAATTGTTTCCATGAATTTTGGTTTTCTTCATTCTTCTTTGTTCTGGATGAGGAGAGACCCATTGTTGCATCTAGATGGCAGCTTGGTAGCTTTTAAGATCCCGGTTGCTACTCGCCAAAGTAGGAGGTGGAACAATGTTTTATATAGTATATTATGCCAATTGAGCTTGATGTCCCCTGCAACCATGGTCCCAAGCCCGCAGATTCAACTACTCAGTCCCTCTGGGTAGCTGGCTGTGACCAAGCAGTGATCACAACCTTACCCATGCCAACCCTGCTATATATCTGGGAAGTGAATTCTGATCATTCACATAAACTTATAGGACCATTGTCTGCCAACCCTATTTATGTTCTTGGATACGCTCCCCATTTCATAGACATACCTAATAGTTCAGCCTATCCACCCATCTATCCACCCAAATACCCATGTTTGCCTTCACTTACAACTCAGTACTATATATGCAAAAGGGTTCATATTTGTTGTCTGTACCTCCCATGTACCTCTCTATGTCTTTCTCATCCTCAGTGCTGCCATATTGGTCACTCATATTTGGTACAATAACGGACTAATACAGTAATTGTCCTTTTGTGATTGACTTATTGCCCTCAGCATAATGTCCTCCAAGTTCATCCATGTTCTGCGGTGTTTTGCAGATTCTACATTATTCTTTAGCGTTGCATAGTATTCCATTCTGTGTATGTACCATAGTTGGTTATCCATTCCTCAGCTGATGGACACCTAGGTTGTTTCCATCTTTTGGCTATTGTGTAGTCTATTTATGCCATATATTAGGGCCCTTAAATTTGCCCCTAGATTTTCCTTGAGGAACTGTATAGTTTTAGGTTTCACATTTAAGTCTTTGATCCATGTGGAGTTCGTTTTTATGTATGGTGTGAAGTACAGAACTTGTAACAACAGTCCATTCTATCTTGCAACTCTCTAAACTTCCTCACCATTTAGGAGTTCTGTGACTACAAATCTTTTCCCTCTTTTTTGTTTGTAGTTGTCCTCACTTGCCAATTGATGTCTCTGGTTCCCTGTTTACAATCTTACAAGCTCATTTTACTTTGGATATGTCCATAGTTGTGGTTTCTGGGTTATGTCATCTTGTGTATTAATGGTCAGTTGTTATTTGCTATTTTTGGTTCTCTG
>NW_006921740.1:5436779-5468350 GCF_000298275.1 Orycteropus afer afer
GGTATTTTCACGCAAATTCTTCTGCTAGTTGGGGTTTAGTCTACTTCTGAATCCTTCTCTTCAAGGCTCAGGGGTCCAAGAATAACTTCTGTGTCTGTGTCAATTGGTTTTCCTTTTCTTTGTTGAAGAGGGTCTGTGCAGTCCTTCTATCTAGTCCGCCATCTTCCGCTCCCCCTCTTTAACATTTTAAAGAGGTCTTTTTCAGCAAATTTGCCCAGTGTAATATATTGTTTTATTTTTTGACTACTGTTTTCATGGCTGTTGATTGTGGATCCAAATAAAATGAAATCCTTGACAACTTTAGTATTTTCTCTGTTGGTCATAATTTTGCTTTTTGGTCCAGTTGTGAGGATTTTTGTTTTATGTTGGCATTGTAAACCATACTGAAGGTTGTAGTATTTGATCTTCATCAGTAAGTGCTTCAAGTCATCTTCACATTTAGCAAGCAAGGTTTGTGTCATCTAGATATTTATTGTAGGTTATTAGTCTTCCTCCAATTCTAATGCCACGTTCTTCATATAATTCAGCTTCTTGGATTATTTGCTAAGCATATGGATCGAAGATAGGCTGATAAAATCTTTACTCTTCTACATTCTTTCAGCTTGTGTATCTTTGGTAGGTTAATCTTTCTAAAATGTCACTTTTATGTTTCTAAAATGCACTTTCTTGCTCAGAAATGCTCAGTGACATCCTAAGAGCTGTTAAAATCCATTTTGAAGCCACTTTCCTCCAAATCTTACATATGAATGGCTGTAAGCCATTCACTTTTTCCTATTGAGAATCCTAAGCCTATGTTCTTCTAGTCAGGTTAATTCATCAAAGTTTCATCCTCTTCTATTTTTGTTATTTCTCCAAGAAACATTATTATATATCTAATAGAAATATAATGTGAGCCTCATATCTTAACTTTTTTCCTACTAGCAGTTAAAAATAGAAACTAGTGAAATGAATTTTAACTTACTTTATCTCTATTGAGATACTTTGCTTTTTTTTTTGTATCAAGTCTTTGAAAATGTATGTTTTATGCATACTTACATTACATTCTCAATTTTGAGTACCCACATTTCAGGTGTTCCATAGTCGCAAGTGGCTATTGACTGCCTTACTGGACACCGCAGTCCTAGAATGTTTTTTGACTTTGGAAGTTCAAGACTCTTAAATTTCAACATTGTGGACCATTCGCAGTCTTCATCAATCTTTTCTCAATTCATCTATGAGTTTATACTCATCATTTTGGCACTTGTAGCATATGCTATGACTGTTTCTCACACTATTTTTATCCATTAATTGAAATTCCTACTCTATTTAACAACCGCATAATAAATGACTAGTTGAACTAAATTTGTAGGAGGGGAAGAGTAGGTACATACTTTCTTTTGTGTAGGCTTTATTTCACTTTAACATATTTAACTTTTTATTTCTTTATCCTGTGTAGCATTCTTGACTTTACCCTTATATCTTGAATCACTTGCCAAGTTCTTAAAGCTTTTTCCTTTTAACTATTCGTTAGTCTGCCTTCTGCTCGTTCCTTACTGCTCTATGCTGTGCAGTCAAATTTTGGCTCATAGCAACCCTGTATGACAGAGTAGAACAGTCCCATAGTGTTTGCTAAGCTGCAGTCTTTAGGGGAGCAGATCACCAGGTCTTTTCTCCTATGGAGCTGCTGGGTGAGTTTGAACCACTGACCATTTCGTTAGCAGCCAGGTACTTAACCATTGTGTCACCAGGGCTCCTTGCTCTTTTCCTCAGACTGGGGCATTTATTGCCTAGATTGCTGCAACAGCATCCTAACTAGTGTCCTAAATTATAGTTTTATTCCACCCATCCTTTCTTCACTTCGTGCTCCACACAAAGATCACATGATGATCTTTCCAAAATACAATTCTGTCATTTTACTTCAGTGTTTAAAAGCCCCACAGTTGCTCTTAGGATAAAACCTAAACTCAATCATTATGGCTTATTGAGGCCTGAAGGATGAGTGTGGTTGTAGAAGGGAAGGGAACAGTGTCCCACGCATAGGGAAGAGCATGTCCAGAGCCCTGGAAAGGGGATCTAGAAATTCGGTAAGGAAATTGGAGCTCTAGGGATGTAGTAGAAGAATATGAGTTTGGGGTACTAAGTTGAAGCTGTATCCTGAAGGGTCTTTTAAACCTTGTTAATAAGTCTGGACACCACATTTAAGAGTGTGGAGATTCATTGAGGGTCTCAAAGTTAGGTAACTTGCGATGGAAAGTATTAAACTGCATTATTAAACTGAATTGCGAGCTCTGGTAGCATAGTGGCTAAGGCACTTGACTGCTAACTGGAAGGCTGGCGGTTCAAACCCACCAGCCACTCCTTGGAAGGAAGATGGGGCAATCTACTTCCATAGTGATAGTGCCTCGGAAACTCGAGGAGGGGTCGCTATGGGTTGGGTCCGACTCGACGGCACATAACAACAACAACAACATTAAACTGAATTATAACTAGCATGTTTAATGGTTGTCACCATTGAACATGGTGATTTGACCTAAGCTCAGCTTTTCAGTCTTAACTCTTGCTGTTCCAGTCTTTTTTCCTCTTTAGCTGTTGCCTTCCTTCCCCTGCCCAACAGCAATGTATGCATATCTGGTTCTCCAGTGCTCCTGCTATACTAACGTTCTGTCATATATCTTTCACCCCCTGGTTTTTATTAACTACCACCTCCTTTCCCTCTACTGGGTAACTTTGATCATTCTTGGGATCTCCACCTTGTAGAGTTCTTTCTCAGAAGTCCATACTAGGTCAGGTGGCCCTGCTATGGACATGTGATATCAAAGTCTGTATATTTTGAGTTGTACTTATTAATGTATAATCAGTAAGGCAATCATTAATACCCACTTTCCTCAGACTCAGGTCCTTTGAGGACAGGAACTAGGGCATGGTTTCTGGTATATCCCCAGTACTTGACAGTGTGCACACAAAAAATGTCGATACTGACAATGAATCAGTGTTATGGGAACGTAAGAGGTGATTTCTCTCCTTGAAAATTGTAAGTACTTAAATTTCTGTTACCTTTGATCTTACCTAATTCTTTTTAATGACTCAGAAGCTACTTTTCACTAGGTCTTAGGACCTGTATCAAAATTATCCCTATTGCCTAAATCTATCAGTGAAGAGAAAGGGTTAATGTTGGCAGCATGATTTAAGAAATGTGAGGGGAGGGCACACTTCTAATAGGCAGGCAGTGCCTTCTTTTGTACATTAACTTGAAATCAAGTAGCCCATCTGAATGAACTTCCAGTTTGCCTTCCATGGGAAGCAGAAGTTGGGGAAAAAAACAGTATCTTTTTGCAGCAAGCTAATTTGGATATCTACTGCCTCGAAAACCCAAGGAGGGGTTGCTATGAGTCAGGACTGACTCGACAGCACACAACAACAACAACAATTTGGATATTGTATTGTGAGTGTATATATGAAAATACTACTGTACTTCCATTCGTTTGGTGTGTTTTAGTTCTGTTGTAAGAGAGGCAGGTTGATAGTGGAAAGGGCACAGAATTTGATAGCAGAAGACTTAGGAATTTGGTCGATTCTGACTTTATCTAACTTCATGACTTCAACCTTTTTGATATTTTGTTTTCTGATATCTTTAAATTATATAATTAAAATTCTTCCCAAAATTATGTGAGTTGAATGTGATGATGTATGTAAAAATACTTTGTAGAATATAAGGTTCTAAACAGATGAGTAAGATTATTAATCACTCTGGATGTTCACTGATTAATCATTGTATACGATTTAAGCTTCAACCTTCAGAGAATTTTATCCTGAAATTTGATGTATTTCCGTTTTATTTCCACAGTACTCAACATTGGTATAAAACTGTATGAGGGTAAAACAAAAGAAGTCTATGAATTGTTAGATAGTCCAGGAAAAGTTCTTCTGCAGTCCAAGGACCAGATTACAGCAGGAAATGCAGCTAGAAAGAATCACTTAGAAGGAAAAGCTGCAATTTCTAATAAAATTACCAGTTGTATTTTTCAGTTATTACAGGAAGCAGGTAAGTGGCTACCTATTCTTTTCTTCCTACTTCCTTCCCCATACCTTCTTCCTTCCCTCTTCTCTCTCGTGCATGGACAAACATACTTGGTCTCATTCACAGGGAGGTGGCATTATTTGGATTAACAACATGCTGTTTGGGGATAATTTACAAGCTTGGTTTACTTGAACCAAAAGAACTCTTAACACTGTAAGTTTTGCTTCTTTTGCAATTAGCAGTCGTGTCATTTGGTTGAAAGGTATTGTAGCAGTTTTCACCAGGTAAAGACTGTTTTCTCTATATCCCTTCTGCAACTTCCCTGCTCTAGGACATCTTCAGTCTTAAGGAGTTTACCTGTAAAGGAAGCCCGTTTGTTTTTGGTAACTCTAATTGATGAACTGAAATTTACTCCCTAACGTTTGCTCTTTGGAGACACAGGATTTCAAATCTTTTCTCTTGAAAACCCTGAAAAGTATTTGACAATAACCAACCTCATCTTCTCTCCTTCCATTCTCCAAGTTAGGGGTTTGGACTAGGTCAAAGATCTGAATGAAGACTGTTTCCAATTGAGAAGTCTGATTGAAAGACTAAATTCAGATTAGAAGGACATTGTATAGAGGACATGTGGAGCAAAAGAGGCAGGGGGAAGAATATCCCTTTTCACATTTTTATTTTAGTGTAGTTGCAGATTTGAATCGTCATCCATGTCAGAAATCCCTATGTTTTGAAAGTGAATGTATTATTATGTATTTAAAGCCCCTTTAGTTCCTAAGTCACAGGACCCAGTATTTTTTATTTCATGACCTCCTTGAGTGGTGGTTTCTCGGTGACTGAGTAGACTTCTAGAGAGCATCAAACCAAATGAGTGGACCACCAGATGAATGTCTGGTCCATTTTTTATATCTCCCACATTATCTCCCTTTCCCCCGTTAAAAAATTTTAAAGGTTAATTTACCTTTTAAAATAGTAACAATTTAAAAAATTCATTTTAACCAATTTATTATTAGTTATTCTTAGCTTTGGGATTATGTGGATGCATTCACAAATACGTGCACACACTATTAAGTAGTTGAAGATACTTTTTATTTGTTTATACATAAAATACAAGTCAGTGTACTTTCTGGGGTTGAGGACAGATGACTCAAGTCACCTCTGTCTAGTACTTTCCAAGTTTTAATTCAGAGACCTTGTATGTATCCTAGGCAAACTGGGACAGTTGGTCAACTTGGGTGAATATGCCAATAAGTATGTTTAAATCACTGTATCTGGCACATTTAACCAACTGAAACGTACTTGGTTCACAGATAATGTTGAAAGGTGTTAATACAGGTTTTAAACGTAGCAGTGTGAAATTAAGGAAAACCTAAGTTTTCAAAATTCTTAAACAAATTAGTTTACAGGACATGCTAGGAATCCTACTAAGCCTTATGTAGTTCCTAACAATTAAATAGGAGCCCTGGTGGAACAATGGTAAAAGCACTTTGAATAAAAGTAACTTGTTTACATTAAAATAATAGAAATAGATCCTTGGTGCTCAAACTTGGTAGACAAATGAGGAAAAATGTTTAATGGTTATCAGATCTAAGAAAGGACTCTTGAAGCCATGTCAAGTCAGAGTCCATTACCAATTGGCAGCATGATCTATCATTGTGAAATTACTTTACTTTAAGCCACTACTGCTTTCACTGTAAAATATAAAAACAAAACCAGTTGCTATTAGTTAACTCACAGTGACACCCCATGTGTGTCAGACACCCTTGTGCTCCATAGGATTTTCAGTAGCTGATTTTTCAGAAGTAGATTGTTAGGCCTATCACCTGACTCACCTATGTTGTTGAGTGCCATTGAGTCAGTTCTGACTCAGCAGTCTTGTGTACAACAGAACAAAATACTGTCTGGTCCTATGGCGTCCTCCCAATCCTTGCTGTACTTGAACCCTTCGTTGTAGCCACTGTGTTGATCTTTTTGAGGATCGTCCCCTTTTTCTCTTATGCTGCACTTTACCGAGCATGATGTCATTCTCTAAGGACTGGTCCCCTTTGACAATACGATGATCAAAGTAGGTGAGACAAAGTCTGGCCATTCTCGCTTGTAAGGTGCACTCTGGTTTTGTTTCTTCTAGGACAGAATTGGTCATTCTTCTTGCAGTCCATAGTATTTTCTTTGCCAGCACCACAATTCAAAGGCATCATTTCTTTTTGTTTTTCCTTACTCGTTAATCCAGTTTTCACTTGCATCTGAGGTGCTTGAAAATACCATGGCTTTGGTTGGGGCACCTTAGTATTCAACTAACATCTTTGCTCTTTGACACTTTAAAGAGGTCTCTTGCAGCAGATTTGCCCAGTGCCATATGAGTTTTTGACAACTTCAATCTTTTCTCCATTTATCATGATGTTTATTGGTCCAGTTGTGAGGATTTTTGTTTTCTTTATGTTAAGGTGTAATCCACACTGAAGACTAGTCTTGCATAGTCATTGTAAGTACTAGGTGGTCTCAGATCTCCAGCTTTGGTTAATAGCCAAGCATATTAACCGTTTGCATCATCCAGGCATTCTAAGTGAAATAATAGCTACCACAACATTTTATATGAGGTTAAATGAGATGACATGTAAAACACCTAGCACAGTCTAGGGATTCTGGAAACATAGGTCCATTTGTATATAGATAATATGTAAGTTCAAAAATTTCTCAATCCTTTCATGGTAAGAAAAAGTTGGCGTTAGATTATAGGATTAGATTGAGGTTGGAAACAACTAATACTGCAAGCTAAAGATGAGCATTGTTAGGTTAAATTCATGAAGGTTTCTGGGACGTGTTTTAATTTATGCTAATTCTATAGCATGGCTTTGTTTACAAACATAATGATAATGCTTAGAAAAGTACTTGACATGAAGTAAGGTACTTGATACATGTTAACTGTTATTAGAGAGAGAGTGATTTTTCAGACCACCACATCAGATCATCAGATAGCTTCTATTCCAAACATCACAAGTCTGTGTGTCCATGTTAGTTTTCCAGTAATATGAGTCAGAGAGAATGGAGAGCATAGACAGATACTTTTTGGCCACCATGTTCCTCCCAATACCATTAAAAGATTTTTTAAAAGGACTGTTTGCATTAAACATTAAGAGAAAATGCTATTCAAAAGTTAAACCTGTT
Organism: Orycteropus afer afer; assembly: GCF_000298275.1. Lineage (NCBI taxonomy): Eukaryota > Metazoa > Chordata > Mammalia > Tubulidentata > Orycteropodidae > Orycteropus > Orycteropus afer. The sequence continues at coordinate 5,443,939 of NW_006921740.1, forward strand.
CTGTGATTCATAGTTCTAATAAGTACATTAATACTCTGTATGGCTCATATAATGGCTGTAGAACTCAAGAATTCTGGAACTAAGTTAGATTTAGAAATAATTTAGTGCCACTTAGGTAAGTTACTTGCTTTTTGCAAAGTTTTATACTCAGTGGCAAAAAAAAAAAAAAAATCTGCATCAAGTGGATTCCAACTCAAAATGACACTCTAGGACAAAGTAGAACTTCTTCATAGGGTTTCCAAGGCTGTAAATCTACAGAAACAGACACCCACGTCTTTCTCCTGTGGAATAGCTGGTCAATACGAACCTGCTGACCTTTTAGTTCTTAGCTGGATGCCTCAACCACAACATCACAAGCAGAACCTACTAAGTATTTCTTGAATGAATGAATGGTAAAGGTACTGGGACCCAGATTTTCTGATCCAGTATATCTTTTGCTATACAACATGAAAATGAAATATTCTTTAATAAATTTGATGTGCAATAGAAAGCAATATTAATAATTTTGTTTTCCTACTTTTCACCTTTTAAATATTAAACATTTTACTTTTGAAAGTATCATTTACGGGTAATTCATTTGGCTACATAAAAGTTTTACTTTTTGTAAAGGGTAGAGTTTTATTATACTTCTCATGTACCTTTTTAAATGAAATTATATTGCTTTCTTTTAATTTCATCATCAATATGTAGGCATCAAAACTGCTTTCACCAGAAAATGTGGGGAGACAGCTTTCATTGCACCCCAGTGTGAAATGATTCCAATTGAATGGGTTTGTAGAAGAATAGCAACTGGTTCCTTTCTCAAAAGAAACCCTGGTGTCAAGGAAGGATATAAGTTTTACCCACCTAAAGTGGAGCTGTTTTTCAAGGTAACAGTTTTATGAGTCTGTGTTTTATGATAATGTACTTAAAATTACAAAATCAAAAGATTAAGTATTTTTAATATGTTTGATATTACCAAATGTAATCTCAGAAATTCACATTAATGATGTATACTTCTTTCAGAAATGGATAAATCAGGTTTTTAAAAGAAAACTAATGCAAAAAGCTACTTATCTTTAGACTAATATGACTAGCAAAGTGAACAAATTAAAATTAGGAATTATTAGGAAAGAAAAATAACAATTCAAAATCTCATAAAATTTACTGTTGAAAAGTTTAAAGCAAAGGTTAGTATAAAAGATCTCAGTGAATTACAATACAGGAAAATTGCAGTATCAATGTCACTTAAAATAAAAAATATATGCAATGAAAAATGAAATAGGCCCTGATCGCAAAGCCTACCATATAGCCACAGTAGTTAAAACAGTCTGGTACTGGTAGTTGACACATAGAACAGTGGAACAGAGTAAAGAACCCAGACGTAAATCTACCCACCTGTGGACAGCTGGTCTTTGGTCTTTGACAAAGGGCTGAAACTGAATGGGGAAGAGATAGTCTCTTTAACAAATAGTGCTGGCAAACTGGATATCCATTTGCAGAAAAATGAAACAGGATCCATATGTCTCACCATATAGGAAAAGTAACTCAAGATGGATCAAAGACCTAAATATAAACCTAAAGCCATAAAGATCATCAGAGAAAAAATAGGGGCAAATGTAGAGGCTTGAATACATGGCATAAATACACTATCAAACATAACAAAAAATACACAAACCAACAGAAGGCAAACTAGACGACTGGAACCTCCTAAAAATTAAACATTTATGTGTATGAAAACACTTTGCCCAAAGAGTAAAAAGGGAACATACAGACGGGGAAAAAAAATTTGGCAATGACATACAGGACAGAACTAATCACTGAAATTTATAGAAAACTTTAACACTTCAACAACAAAATGGCAATCCAATTAAAAAATAGGCCAAGGGCATGGACACTTCATCAAAGAAGACATTTAGATGGCTAATAAACACATGAAAAGATGCTCACAATCATTAGCTATTAAAGAGATACAAATCAAAGTACTTACAAACCCTTTAAGATGGGAATTGAACTCAACCCCTATGGCACAACTTTCAGCCAACCAATAGGCCTATAAAGTGAACAATAATAGCAGGAAGGTATGCACTCATTTAAACAGTAAACCGTACAACATCAAAAGGGCAGCATTTGCCCAGGGGATAAAGCTAAGGAGAGAAGAAGGGTGAAACACAGGGAGAAAGTAGGAAGAGTTGAATGAATTCAAGTGGGAATTGGAATGAATGTTACAAAACAAAATGTGTATGAGTTGTTCAATGGAAAACCAATTAAGCTCTATAAACTGTCACCAAAATCACAATTAAAAGAAAAAGCTGCAAGTTCCTTGTTAGAAGATTCTTGTATCTTTTAAAAGAAATAGGAATCAGTGCTTATGAGTATTTATTTGTTTTCTTTTAAGATGTTAAGCATATTTCTTCTACTGAGCAAAGGTATTGTTGCCTTTTAATCAGTCATTTGCATAACCAAGTGTTCATATTAATATCCGTTAACAGGAACATGGGACGTACGAAGTATGAATCTAGGAAATTTAGAAGTTGTCAAAAATGAAATGGAACGCATAAAGATTGATATCCCAGGCATTAGTGAGCTGAAATGGACTGGTTTGGGCCATCTTGAATCAGATAACATGATCTATGCTGGGAATGACAATTTGAAGAGTAATGGCATGGCATTCATCATCACAAAGGATGTTTCAAGATCTGTTGTGAAGTACAATGCTGTCAGTGATAGGATAATATCCATACACCTACGAGGAAGATCAGTTAATACGACTATTATTCAAATATGTGCACCAGCCACCAAAGCCAAAGATGAGGAAATTGAAGATTTTTAACAACTTCTGCAATCTGAAATTGACTGAACATGCAATCAAGATATGTTAATTATCACTGATGACTGGGATGCAAAAGTTGGAAACAAAGAAGAATCACCAGTAGTTGGAAAATTTGGCCTTGGTAAAAGAAGTAATGTTGGAGATCGCATGATAACATTTTGCAAGACCAATGACTTATTCATTGCAAATACCTTTTATCAACAACACAAACGGTGGTCTATACATATGGACTTCACCGGATGGAATACACAGGATCAGATTGACTACAGCTGTGGCAAGAGGCAATGGAAAAAGCTCAGTATCTTCAGCCAAAACAAGGCCATGAGCTGATTGTGGTACAGACCATCAATTGTTCATATGCAAGTTCAAGTTGAAGTTGAAGACAATGAAAACAGGTCCATAAGAGCCAAAATATGATCTTGAATATATCCCTCCTGAATTTCGAGACAATCTAAAGAATAGATTTGATGCATTGAATGCCATTGACCGAAAACCAGAAGAATTGTGGGATGACATCAAGAACATCATCCATGAGGAAAGCAGGAGGTCATTAAAAAGACAAGAAAAGGAGAAAAGACCAAAATGGATGTCAGAGGAGACTGTGAAACTTGCCTTTGAACAGAGAGTAGCTAAAGCTATTTCTTCCATAAGAAGAAATGACAAGATAAAAGGGCTAAATAGAAGATTTCAAAGAGCAGCTTGAGCAGACAAAGCCAGTGACTATAATGAAATGTGCAAAGACATGGAGTTAGAAAACCAAAAGGGAAGAACACACTCAGCATTTCTCAAGCAGAAAGAACTGCGGAAAAAATTTAAGCCTCGAGTCACAATATTGAAAGATTCTATGGACAAAATAATGAATGATGCAGGAAGGAATACACACAGTCACTGTACCAGAAAGAAATGGTCGATCCTCATCCATTTCAGCAGGTGGCATATGTTCAAGAACCAATGTTATTAAAGGAAGAAGTCAAAGCTGCACTGAAGGAATTGGCAAAGAACAAGGCTCCAGGAACTGACAGAATACCCATTGAGATGTTTCAACAAACAGCTATCCCACTGGAGCCACTTACTCGGTTATGCCGAGAGATTTGGAAGAGCAACTGACTGGAAGAGATCCATATTTGTGCCCATTCCAAAGAGAGTTGATCCCTCAGAATGTGGAAATTATGGAACAATATTAATATTGCATGCAAGTAAGATCTTACTGAAGATAATTCAAAAACAGCTGCAGCAGTATATTGACAGGGAACTTCCAGAAATGCAAGCTGGATTCAGAAGAGGACGTGGACCAAGGGATATCATTGCTGTTGTCAGATGGATCTTAGCTGAAAGCAAAGAATACCAGAAAGATGTTTACTTGTGTTGTACTGACTATGCAAAAGCATTTGATTGTGTAGATCATAACAAATTATGGATAACATTCAGAAGAATAGGAATTCCAGAACACTTAATTGTACTCATGAGGAACCTGTACATAGACTAGGAGACTGTCATTTGAACAGAAAAAGGAGACACTGCATGGTTTAAAATCAAGAAGGGAGTGCTTTGGGGTTGTATCCTTCATCATATGTACTCAATCTATATGCTGACCAAATAATCTGAGAAGCTGGACTATATGAAGAAGAACATGGCATCAGGATTGGGAGAAGGCTCACCAACAACAAGTGATAACAGTGATGACACAACTTTGCTTGCTGAAAATGAGGATGACTTGAAGAACTTAACTGATGAAGATTGAAGACTACAGTCTGTAGTATGGATTACATCTCAATATAAAGAAAACAAAACTTCTTACAACTGGACCTGTAAGCAGCATCACAATGAATGGGGAAAAGATTGAAGTTGTCAAAGAATTCACATTGCTTGGTTCTAAATCCAAATAGGATTAAGAAGAGAATGTGGAACCAGGGAAATTGCTGTTGCCAGATGGGTCATAGCTGAAAGCAGAGAATACCAGAAAGATGTTTACCTGTGTTTTCTTGACTTTGGAAAAGCATTCAGCTGTGTGGATCATACCAAATTATGGAATTGTAGAAACCATGCATAGCTGAAGAGGCGGTCATTCCAAGAGAACAAAAGGATAGTGCATGGTTTAAAATCTGGAATGGTGTGTGTATCAGAGTTGTATCTTTTCATCATACTTATCCAAAATGTTTCTAAGCAGATAATCTGAGAAGCTGGACTGTATGAAGAATAATGTGATATCAGAATTGGAGGAAGACTTATAACAATCTGTGATGCAACCTTGCTTGCTGAAAGTGAAGAAGACTTGAAGCACTTACTGATGAAGATCAAAGACTACAGCCTTCAGTAGGTATCACACCTTAATATAAAGAAAAGAAAAATTCTCACAGCAGGATCAATTAATAACATCACGTTAAATGGAGAAAAGATTGAAGTTGTCGGGGGTTTAATTTTACTTGGATCATAATCAGCACCCCTGGAAACAGCAGTCAAGAAATCAATCCATGCATTGTATTGAGCAAATGTGCTGCCAAAGACCTCTTTAAAGTGTTAAAAAGCAAAAAGATGTCACATTGAACACTAAGGTACACTTGACCCAAGCTGTCCGTTTTCAGTTGCCTCGAATGCATGTGAGATCTGGATAGTGAATAAGGAAGACTGGAGAAGAATCAACGCCTTTGAATAATGGTGTTGCCGATAAATACTGACAATACCTTTGACTGCTGGAAGAACGAACTAACTTGTCGTGGAAAAAGTACAACCAGAATGCTCCTTAGAAGTGAGGATGGTGAAACTTCGTCTCTTGTGCTTTGAGTATGTTATCAGGAGGGAGCAGTCCCTGGAGAAGGACCTCATGGTTGGTAAACTAGAGGGTCTGCAAAAAAGACGACGACCTTCAAAAAGACAGATTGGCAGGACCAGGCAGTGTTTCCTTCTGTTGTACATAGGGTCTTTGTGAGTCAGAACCAACTTGATGACATGTAACAACAACAGTAAGGAGAAATAGAAACCACAAATTTAAATGGTATTTAAATTGATGTATTGCAAGAGGGAAAATTATTTCAAATACTTTATGACATAGGATAAGTTAGTTACTTAAAAGTTGAATTTTAAAGTAGCTTTTGAGAGTAGGCAAATCAAAGGTAATTCCTTTGAATTATAGGGTATTTTAAACCTCTTTAGAGAAAATATATGTAAGGAATTCAGAACTTAGAGTTTAAAATTACTTGTTTTTCTAACAAGTTCAACAATTTTACTTTTAATTATAATTTTATACTTTATTCTCAGGATGATGCCAGTAATGATCCACAGTGGTCTTTGGAACAGCTGATTGCTGCAAAATTTTGCTGTGCTGGTCTTGTTATAGGGCAGACTGAAGTGGATATCATGAGTCATGCCACACAGGCTGTTTTTGAAATACTGGAGAAGTCTTGGTTGCCCCAGAACTGTACATTGGTTGATATGAAGGTATAAGTAAAACAGAGATATGAAAGTAAAGAGTATAACTGAGAAATGTCTTCAGTAGTGTACGTTTTAAAAACTTTTCTTAGGTGATTTGTTGTTTCTAGATTGAATTTGGTGTTGATGTCACCACGAAAGAAATTGTTCTTGCTGATGTTATTGATAATGATTCTTGGAGACTGTGGCCATCAGGAGATCGAAGCCAACAGAAAGATAAACAGGTGATGCTTCAGGTTTTGTATCCTACACAGATCAGCCTTGGTTAGTGATGAATGAGGGAATAAGAGGAAAAGAAAAGACAATTATTCTTTCCTATGATATGAACCTGATTTATTGATTACTATTTATTTTTAAGAATAAATATCTTCTGTATCTTGAGGTAGGAGAGAGAGGAATAATATTTTAAAATCAAATAGCATAGATCTTATCCATTATCTTAATAGACTTTCATAACAGTAACAGACCAACTATTATCCTCATTTTTCTCAGTGAAATCTAAGGTGGGTCTGTGAGGATAAGTATTCTTCACAATTAGAAGAATAAGTGGCAGACTTGGGATTCTACTCCAAAACTTCTGGCTGTTACTATGTTTCATTTCTTTTCTTAGAAAAATCAGTAAAGTAAGACTGTCTTTATATTTAACATACAAGAATTCTCTAGGGAGTTCATTGTATTTGCTAGTGTGAAAAGCACTCGCAATTAAATGAAAATACATGTATACCTCATTATCTAAAATTTCTTTAGTCTAATTCAGAAAATGAATTTGTTAGATTCAGATACATCTTCAGATATCTGGTGTTTGATATCCAAGCTCTTGGTAATCCCTTCCCAAAAGTTTGAAACCACATCGATTCAGATAGCAAGACATAATTGTATCCTAATTTTTCTATCTTATTTTCTAGTCATATCGTGACCTCAAAGAAGTAACTCCTGAAGGGCTGCAGATGGTAAAGAAAAATTTTGAATGGGTTGCAGAGCGAGTAGAGGTAAACTATTGGTAATAAATCTACACGGTATTGTATGTTTTTATTCAAAGAGTATCTTCTGTTTCAGAAAACTAATGTAGTGGGTTTATTGCTTTTCTTTATTTCGGTGAGTTGAAAGAAAGGAACACCTTTAAGAAATGTCCCAGCTGGACTGTCTTCACTGTTGTTAGTTTGTTGCTGTTGAGTCATTTCTGACTCATAGCAACCCTACATAGAACAGAAAGAATCACTGCCCAGTCCTGTGCCATCCTCACAGTTGTTGGCAGTCCTTAAGCCCAGCATTGCAGCCACTGTGTCAGTCCATCTCATCGAGGGTCTTCCTCTTTTTCACTGACCTTCTCCTTTAGCAAGCATGATACCCTCCAGCTACTGGTCCCTTCTGATAAACATGACCAGAGCCATTCTGGCTGCCAGCGAACATTCCAGTTGTATATCTTCCAAGATAGACTTGTTCATTCTTCTAGCAGTCCATGGTATATTCCATATTCTTCACCAATACCATAATTCAAAGGCATCAATTTTTCTTCTTCAGTCTCCCTTAGTCATTGTCCAGCTTTTGCATGCATAGGAGGCAATTGAAAATAACGCGGCTTTTCCTCATTGGTATACTGGAACGCTCTGCTCGTTAGCTAGCCAATAAACTCTCCCAAATCTTACTGGGGAAACCTGGAATCTTTATTTCCTCTTTGTCCCTGCTGGAAGAAACCTTACTTCTTACCAGCCTCTCTGCTGCTACTCCAGAATTCCAATAGCATGGGATGGATTCTTATATTCAGAAGTGCAACTCCATGTGACTTTAAAATGCTACTTCAGAGTTTATGGTATTAATATAATTCTATGGGAGTTGAAGAAGACTTGTGGTTATCCAAGTATAACCACCTTTTAGAACATTATTTCTGTGGGAATATACATTTTGAGTTCTAAGCAATTAATTTAAAAGGAATTTTAATATGACCTCTCTAATTTGGCTATATAGGATTTAAAACCTCCACTAAGACATCTGGTTTAAAACTCTATGCATAAAGATAACACAGACCACGCTTGACAGACATAGGAGGTTTTGTTATCATTTATTTGTAAAGTTAAAAATGAGCACTAAAAAGTAAACATTGTCATACACTAAAAAAAAAAAAATTGCACTAAGCAGAATGTACTAAAAATCTTAAGATAAAATAATTTATAATTTTCTGAATACTAAAATATAAGTTTGAATATTTATCCTTACTTTTTATTATACTAAAAAATAATTTAAAATATTATTTAGGCCTTAATTATGAAGGCCACTTAGAGTGTAGAGAGTACTTTTCAAAACAAATCCTATGTTATTTTATTCTGTTTATCTCTGTCTTAAATTTGATCTCTTAAGAAAGAAAATACTCTGTCTAGTTATAATTTTACTATATATAGCTCTTTGAGTGTTCTTACAGTACTCATTCCTGTTTATTTTTCTCTTTATCTTCTTTTTCATGTTCCTGTTTTTCTTAACAGTTGCTTCTGAAATCAGAGAGTCATTGCAGGGTTGTAGTATTGATGGGCTCAACCTCTGATCTCTGTCACTGTGAAAAAATCAAAAAGGCTTGTGGAAATTTTGGCATTCCATGTGAACTTCGGGTAACGTCTGCCCATAAAGGACCAGATGAAACTCTGAGGATTAAAGCTGAATACGAGGGTAAACTTCACATAACCAGAGCATTTCAGGGAGTTCTCATTTTGTCAAAAATTTTTGTTCTAGACTAATATGAAGAGGAATTTTGACACATTTCCAGGGGAAAAAATGTGATATGCTAAGCTTTTATGGCATTTCCAAAGAGTTTAAAGTGATGTACAACAGCTTATAAAAGAAAGAAATGGGGAGAAAAAACTAAAAATTCAAGCCAGGAGGGAGGAAAAAAGACTAGACTTAGGAGAACCTCTTGCTTTTACCTGATAAGAAGCCCCTCAAGTGTTGTTTCTTACATGCTCCAGCAGAAAATAGGCCCCATGCCAATTATGAGAAGTCTGAGGGAGCTCTGGTGGCATAGTGCCTAAGGCATTTGACTAATAACCAGAAGGCTGGCGGTTCAAACCCACCAGCTACTCCTGGGAAGGAAGATTGGGCAACCTATTTCCATAGAGATACCGCCTCAGAAACCCAAGGAGGGATCGCTATGAGTCGAATTGACTCGATGGCAGTGAGTTTGGCTTTTTGGTTTTGAGGTTGAAACAGTGAATATTTCAAGTATCGTTAATGGCCAGCCTCTGCTCAGAGGCAATCACACATGAAATTAAGGAATATTTTCAGGATGTAGTACGTAAAAGAAAGGTCTTGATGGGTTGGCATTGATCTAAATAAATGGAGGCCTGGAGGTACAACCAAAATATTCATGTGCTTTTCTCAACTAGAAGAAAATGTTCAGTGAGTTTTCTTTCTAAAGGTAATTGCTATAGAAGAGTAGTTATTAATTTGGTGTGGAGACAAAAAGATCTCAGGTCCCTTTGATAAGCTATTGAAAGCTAGAACTCACCAGAAAAATACATAAAAATTTAGATTCCAGATTAACAATCTTTTCTTAAGGAAAGAAAAGATTAATTTACTAATTGCATCAAAGAATGAAATGTTTAAGAAATATGTTAGAAAAGATATCAACCAACTAAACCAAACATAATGTCATCAAGTCCATTCTGAGTCATAGTGACCACCATAGGGTTTCTAAGGCTGTGTATCTGTATGGAGGCAGAATGCCTCATCTTTTCTTCTGTGGAACAGCTGGTGGGTTCAAACCACTGACCTTTTGGTTGACAGCCAAATGCCTTAACCACTTCACCACCAGAGCTCCTTAGAAAATACATCATGAGGTCTTACATATTTTGAGTAATTAAATTTGCCTTTATCTACTATTTCAAGAAATACCCCTAAGTCTATATTAACTAGGTCTCCCTGTACCTTGTTGGTTGAAAGACAACCCGACATGGAAAAACCACCTGTTCAGCTGATGTCACTCTTGATTTGGTGAACATAAGCAGCAATAGTAAAAGGGACCTGTGACCCATTTACTTACCAAAACCCGACATCTCATTTGTTGCATAGCTCTTGAATATGGCTAAACCTATTCTAGTTACTTTGTTATTTGATTTAAATGGCAGAGTGGACCTTATATGTTAAATATGTACATAATAATAATGTTTATCTTATGCTTTTTCCAGAGATGACAACTAAAGGAACTCAAGGAATGAAACATAGGCCTTTTTAAAAAAAATAAATAAAACCTCTCTTTAAATCTCTCTAATGTTTAGCATAATTATTAACTTGTCATTTACCTAGGAGATGGCATTCCTACTGTATTTGTGGCAGTAGCAGGCAGAAGCAATGGCTTGGGACCAGTGATGTCTGGTAACACTGCATATCCAGTTATCAGCTGTCCACCCCTGACACCAGACTGGGGAGCTCAGGATGTATGGTCTTCTCTTCGACTACCCAGTGGTAGGTTGTATTGAATTTTCTAAAACTATTCATTATGAAAATGATTAAATACACATACAGTAGTAGAGAGACTACTGTAACGAAATGCAGTGTACCCGTTACCCAGCTTTAGCAATTGACAAATGACTGATTTTGTTGCATCTGTATCCGTTTCCTGCTAGATTATGTTAAAGCATCCTAGACATCATGATGTATCCTAGACATCCTATCATTTCATCCTTAAGTAGTTAAGTATGCATCTCTAAGTGATAAGGACTATTTTTATTTTTGATTAGGACTATTTTAAAATCATAATTATGATGTCATTTTCAAGCCTAGGAAAAATTAATAGTAATTCCTTAAAAATAATCTAATTTCCAATTAACATTGAAATTCTTTTACAGTTGATTTGTTCGAATCAAGATCCAACATAGTCCTTATATTGCATTTAGTTGATAGGTCTCTTAAAACTCTTAATCTATAATAATTTTCCCTCCTTCATTTAGTTGTCATATAAAATTTTGCACATTTTAGATTAGGTTATTTATATTCCTGGATGATATTTATTACTTTTCTACCTCCTATATTGGCATAGTGCCTAAGGCACATGACTGCTAACCAAAAGGCTAGTGGTTCAAACCCACCAGCCACTCCTTGGAAGGAAGACTGGGCAGTCTACTTAAATAGTGATAACGCCTTGGAAACCCAAGGATGGGTCGCCTATGAGTCGCATCCGACTTGAGGGCAGTGAGTTTAGTTTTTTATATTCATATAACTTGATGGTACAAACTGTAGTTAGATCAGATTCGGATTTTATTTTTGGTAAGAATACATCATGCATGGCATTGAGTTTTGACAAGTGAATGTGACTATATTACTTTTGTAGAGAAAAATTGTTTCAGAAATTGTTGTTGTTGTTAAGTGCCATAGATTCGGACCCGACTCATAGTGACCCCTCCTTGGGTTTCCGAGGCGGTATCACTACAGAAGTAGATTGCCCAACCTTTCTCCCGAGGAGTGGCTGGTGGGTTTGAACCCCCAGCCTTGTGGTTAGCAGTCCAGTGCCTTAGATACTATGGTACCAGACCTCCCCCAAAATAGGGGATCAAACTAAATGATATCCAGAGAAATTATATCAGTTGGCTGACTGAATAATCTCTTAGAATAATAGAACTGGTTTGTTCATCATCATAGTCCAAGATAGGATCCGAGTTTTTGCAACTCATGAGAGTCATTACTGTTCAGTAAGAGTTGTTTTATTTGCCTATTACTTAACACCAATCAAACCCCAAACTTATCTCATACTGTGTAAACCAGCTCTTGATACGTGTCAAATACTTTAAATACTTGAGCCTTCTGACCTGTTCTCTGGAGTTTTTGGGTGGCACAAAAATGAAGTGCTCAGCTACGGGCCAAAGGAGTTGGTAGTTCACAGCTGCTCAGGTACCTCAAAACACAGACTTACTGATGTGGTTCTGAATAGTCAGGCCTTGAAAACCGTATGGAACACAGTTCTGTCTTTCATCTCATGGGGTTGCCATGAGTCAAAAATGACTCAACAGCAAGTAACAACAATTGACCTGTTGTTCCTTGTGGACTGTCTTCTCTAGGCCTGCTGCACCACTGTTGTCTGAGAATCTCCCTTCACCATTGTTTTGGATATTCATTTTGCCTTTCCCTGGTCTTGAAACTCCTGTTTTCTAGGCTGTATCTTATTTTTTCTTGGTTTATTTCTTGTTTTGTTGAAGCATATTTCTTTGTTAACTACCTGTGAAAAAGGTAACAAAACCCATTGCTCTTGAGCCAATTCTGACTCCTGGTGACCCTGTAGGATAGAGTAGACCTACTCTGTATGGTATCCAAGGCTATGTTGCTGTTGTTGTTATGTGCCGTCGAGTCAGACCTGACTTATAGCGACCCCTCCTTGAATTTTCGAGGCAGTATCACTACGGAAATAGATTGCCCCATCTTCCTTCCAGGGAGTGGCTGGTGGGTTTGAACCGCCAGCCTTCTGATTAGCAGTCAAGTGCCTTAGGCACTACGCTACCAGAGCAGACTGCAACAACTTTCTCCCACGGAAAGTAGCTGGATTTGCACTTGAGCACTTGTACCATCAGCGCTTTTAGAAAAGGGTACATGGGAGGTAAACTTGCTGAGACCTTGCATATCTAGAAAAGGTTTTAATTGTAAGTTGAGTATCTAGATTTTTGAGGGCCTTACTCCATGTCTTCTAGCTTCTAGTTGGAGGGCTCCATTGCTTTTTCACCTTTCTAATTCAAGGTCCAGAGTATTGTTTTTTATATAAATGAGGTCGTACAGGATTTGGCCTTTTGTGATTGACTTATTTCACTCAGCACTATGTCTTCAAGCTGAGTAGGGGAAGCCGATGATCTCAGTATGTGTATAAACTTAACCTCCTCAACTCTGCTGGTTTCCTGCCTGCCCAGAGAATCTGTTCTACCTTCTTCCAAAAAATCGAAAACTATGCCAGAGTAAGGAGGAGCAGTTTGCTCATGTAGATAAGGGTTGAAAGGACTCTGAAGGTCTATTTCTTAGACTTTCAGTCAGTCCTCTCTTTAGCCCCTCTTTTACACTACCACCACACTCATATTTACACCACCACCCCTGCTTTTGCTCCAGTGATGTCTATTGCTACTAGTTCCTCAATCTTCTGGTGTTTATTAAATGTAAATCAGGTGGTTTCTCATCTTTCCTGCTTCTCCCAGTTTAGGATTACGTTTTCTTCAATCTGCTAAATTAGTTATCACTCCATTTGCCTATTTTCTTTATTCTGTCCACTGTTTTTTGGTAGGATTTCAGAGGAAATCTTTCAGTAGATATTACATTATATCAGCTTCTCAAGTTGAAAATCTACTGTTGGTAACAAATGAAGCTATAACCAAATTTAGGCCACAGAAGGAGTATAAGCTATTATGCCTGGAACTTAACAGAAAAGGGGAATGTGATAAGCAAATATTTGGCAATGTTTGTCTAGTATTGTCCAAGAAGGAGAGACAGGAAATCCAGAATGTTTATACATTTTGGTCATATAGTTGGGGATAACCTTTTAAAGAACAGTTTTAGTGACCTAGTTCATTTCTCTTTTGTGCCATGCTTGCTAGATAACCTAGTTTTTCACTAATTAAGCTTTCCTGATATCAGGCATGGAGGCCTGGCAGTAGGTGTAGGTGTTGATATACTAGAGTGGAACACTCCACTGAGTATAGTAGTAATGGTAGATACTCATTTATGACTTGCTGTGCAATATGCATGGGTCCAAGCATTTTTTCTGTCTCTTAACTTAGTAATACTCACATAATGTAAACTGCTAGTTATGATTCCTGTCTTACAAATAAACCGACTGCCATCGAGTCAATCTTCGACTCATAGCAGCTCTCTGGGATAGAGTAGAACTGCTGGTTGGGTTTCTAAGACTGTAAATCTCTAAGCAGACAGCCTCATCTTTCTCTTGCAGAGCAGCTGTTGTGTTTTAAACCACCAACCTCTTGATTCAGAGCCAAGTGCTTTAACCATTGCACCACCAGAGCTCCTATCTTACACGTGACCCTAAAATAAACATTTGAGGAAACTTCTGGTAAAATGGTGGAATAGGCAGACAGATACACAGAAAAGGGGAACCAATTAACACAGATACAGAAGATAATCCTGGAGTCCTGAAGGAAAGGATATAGAAATGGACTAAACTCCAACTAGTAGAAATTGCATGAAAACACCAAAAAAGATGACACACAGAGCTGCAGCCTATCAGCAATCCTGACAACACAGGCAGCTTGGATATTGCTGAGTGAGGTTATGACCTAAGAATTAACCTAAAAATCAGCCCTACTACCCAGGGGCTACATGGAGGACTGCACTGGTCACTGGTGAATAAAAGGGGAACCAGGAAAGAGTTAAAGCAGGCTGAGCTGTGGACTTTTGCCTGTCCGGAGGTTGCAGCTATTTTGAATGTTTACAAACTGTTCGACCATTTTGGATATTTAAAGCAACAGCATTCTCCCAAATTTCAAAGACTTAAGCATAGTCTCCACTTGCCAGGAACCACAGGACATCCCGCACACCAATGACCGGAAAGGTTCTAGTTTTCAGCTTTTTTTTTTTCTTTCTTCCCTTTTCCTGGTTCCCATCTTTTTCTTTCTCATGGTTAACCCAATTCCTTGTTTTCTTTTGGCATTTTTCCCTTTTTTTTATTCATTATTCTCCTACTGTGCCTTTTTTCTCTTATTGCCCTCTTCTCAGATATTGTGGTTTTTTTTTCCTTTTCTTTCATTATTATTCCTGTATGCTTACATAATGAGTTCTTTGTCCACTTTTTTCATGGTTATCTGATTGTTATTTTTGTTTAACTAAGTGGGAGACAGCAACATAGCCCATACCACACAACTACACCCACACCTCCTGCAGTTTTCCTGAGTGAGATCCACCACTTCCTTCTCTACCAGCTAACTAGCCAACGATAAATGACCACCAAGAAGAGCCTGATGCCCCCCAAACTGCTCTTCACAAACATTTAACAGAGATCTAAATACAGAAATGTCACAATGTCTTGGAGACAGCAGACCATCACAGTCCACACAAAGAAGCAAGATAAAGTAGTAGATACAGACCCAGAACACATCCCTGAGGAAGAAGCAGCATTGGAACTCCCAATAAGGAATTCAAAAGAATTATATTTAGGTATCTTCAAAGAATTGAGAGATCAATGAAAACACAGACAAAATTAAGGAAAACAGAAAAAACCCTAGAACAATTTTTAAAGACAATACAAGAACAAAATGACAAAATAAATGAAAATTAGAAATGATACAAACTCTAAGATAGAAATTCAGAAGATTAAAACTAAATTTTCAGAACTAGGTAACACATTGAAAGGGCAAAGGAGTAAAATAAAATTAATGGAAGACAGAATGAATGAGATTGAGTTCAAATACCTGGATACTTCTTTGGAAAGGGATCACTCAGAAAAAAGGTGAAAACAAAATGAAGAAAGTCTAAAGTTCATATGGGATACCATCAAAAGGAATAACCTACGTGTAATCAAAATTCTGGAACAGGTACAGAAAAAGAAAACCACTGAGAAAATTGTCCAAGATTTGTTGGAAGAGAACTTACCTGATAGGATGAAAGATGAGACTATATCCATTCAAAAGTCCAACGAACAGGATAGATCCCAAAAGAAAATCACCAAGACCTATCATCAAACTCATCAAAACCAAAGACATAGAATCCTGTAAACAGCAGGGGAAAAAACGAAAAGTTACTTACAAAGTACAACTAATAAGCTCTGATTTCTCAGCAAACACCATGCAAGTCAGAAGGCAACGGGATGGTATATATAAAACCCTGAAAGAAAAGTTTCCAACCAAGAATTACATACCTGGCAGAACTGTCCCTCAAACATGATGGTGAGATTAAGAAATTTCCAGATAAGCAGAAATTAAGGGAATTTGTTAAAACCAGACCAACCTTACAAGAGATATTAAAGGGAGTCCTTTAAACAGAGAACTATTAATAGCAAACAACAACTGACTATCAGTATGCAAGATGACATAACCCAGAAACCAACACAGCTATGGACACCTCCAAAGTAAGATAAGTTTGCAAGATTGTAAACAGGGAACCAGAGACATCAATTGACAAATCTGGACAACTACAAACCAAAAAGAGGGGGAAAATAGTGTAGTTACAGAACTTCTGAATGGTAAGGAAGTCAAGAGAGTTGCAAGATAGAATGGAAGGTTCTACACATACCTGCACACCCATGTTCATCGCAACTCTGTTTACAGTAGCCCATCAATTTACCATGCACTATTTACATGCCCATCAGTGGAAAAACTATGGTACATAACACACACTAGAATGCTATGCAGCACTGAAGAGTAATGTAGAGTCTTCAAAATAGCGCATAACATGTATGACCTTGGAGGACATTATCCTAAGTGAATTAAGTCAATCATAGAAGGACAAATATAGTATTACTTCACAGTGGAGGGCCAAGGAAAGATTTCTATATGGAGGGAAACTTTGTTGGTTGCCAGAGGTGGGAGGGTAAGGGAGGGAACACTGCAAAAAAAATGGAATAACCCATGTCACTTTAGTTTTGTGTATTGCACTGTACATAAATTATATTTCAATTAAATGCATTTAAGAAAAAAAGATACAATGGAATGTTCTAAAAAAGACAAATAATGCAATTCAAAACTGGGCAAAACACATGAATAGACACTTCACCAAAGACGATATTCATACAGAAAACAAACAAATGAAGAAATGCTTATGATCATTAGCTATTAGAGAGATGCAAATCCGAACAACGAGTTACCATCTTGCCCTGGCACTAGTAGCAAACTTCCACAAGTCAGAAAATGACAAATGTGGCGGAAATGCAGAGAGATTGAAGATTGAGACTCTCATACAGTGCTGGTGGGACCGTCAAATGATACAACCACTGTGGAAAGCAGTATGCGGATTCCTTAAGAAGTTGGAATTAGAAATACCATTTGATCCAGCCATTCCATTACTAGGTATATATCCTAAAGAAGTGATAGCTAAGACAAGAACAGATACATGCACAACCATGTTCATCGCAGCACTATTTACAATAGCCAAAAGATGGAAACAACTTAGGTGTCCATCAGCTGAAGAATGGATAACCGAACTGTGGTACATAAACACAGTGGAATACTATGCAACCCTAAAGAATAACGTAGAATCTGTAAAATACCACAGAACATGGATGAACATGGAGGATATTGAGTGAAATAAGTCAATCACAGAAGGACAAATATTGTATTAGTCCATTATTATAAAACATCAAGGAAAGGTTTATATACGGAAGGAATTTTCTTTGTTGGTGAGCAAGGGTGGGAGGGGAAGGGAGGAGAGGCTACACTATTAGAAAGGTAGAGACAAGTACTGATTTGTGTGAAGAGAATGGCACTGTACCACATATGAGTGATCAACACAGTGGCATTGAGGAAGAGGAAGACAGAGGTGCATGGGAGGTACAGACAACGGTACTGCATTGTCAATGAAGGCAAACATTGATCTATGGGTGGACACACCAAACTATTAGGTATGTCTGTGCAGGGGGGAGTGTGCCCAAGACCATGTATAGGGTTGGCAGACAATGTTTGTATAAGTGTATTGCTATATTCTATAAGAATTCCCATGTATGTAGTATAGCTGACCAAGGGACAAGGTTGTAGTCACTTCTTGGCCATAGCCAGCTACCAAGAGGCAGCAAGTAGTTGGACCTGTGGGGCTCGGTACCATAGTTGCAGGGGACTTTACGGTCAGTTGGCATAAAATACTACACCAAACATTGTTCCACATCCTACTTTTGTGAATAGTGACTAGGATCTTAAAATCTTGCAAGCAATCATCTAGATGCAAAGATGGGTCTCTCCTCATGCAGAGCAAAGAATGAGGAAAACCAAAGACACATGGAAAGAATTAGTACAAAGGACTGGTACACCATGCAATCCTCAACTTAAGTAACTATGTGACCAGAAGACTAGGTCGTGCCTGGCTACTACTGTCATCCACATGAAGGGGGATCTATGTAGGAGATCGTGGATAGAGTGAAAGAACAATGTGAAACAAAACTCATAAAAGAAAAAGGGTCTTGGTTTGCTGGTGTGATAGAGTCTGATGGAACCCCTGAGACTTTGGCCCCAAGCTATCACTCAGGTCTTGAATTGAACCCAATACTGTGGCTTCCAGGTAAACAAAAGACAGGCATATGAGCTGAACATTTCCCTCAGATAGATATACTCCTTGGAGAGATCAATCATGGGAGAATAGAAGGGCTGTTTATGCATAGGAAGACAGCTTAGGGGGCAGGAGTACGTGGATCAAATGACACAGGGAAGAGGTAACTATGGGGTGGAAGTGGGAGGGTAGCTGTTGCATTGTGGTAAATTGTGGTCAATGTCATGAGACAGTTTATGTGAGCTGCTGTATGGAAGGTGAATTTGCCTTGTAAACTTTTCACCCAAATCACAATAATTTTTTTTTTTTTTTTTTTAAGACTGGACTGTTCTAAAGTTGGGGAGAAAATTATAAATCACAGGGTAACCTCATAGAAAATGATAAACCTTCACAACACACACACACAAAAAAAAGGATCAGCAGAAATACTCAGCAAATATAAAACAGTGGCAACAAAGGAAATGATAACACTGTTCATAATCATGATGAGCTCAGCACAGAGAATTATCTGGAACACAGAAACCAGGCACATCATGAAAAAACACATAACAAAATGATAGCAATCAATTCATACTTGTCGATAGTTACACTGAATGTTAATGGATTAAATGGACCAATCAATAGACAAGAGAGTTGCAGACTGGGTAAGAAAGCAAAACTCATCAATATGCTGTCTACAAGAGAGACACCTTAGAGGCAAAGACAAAAACAGACTAAAAATCAAAGGTTGAAAAAAGATATATAATACAAATGGCAACTAAAAAAAGAGTATGAGTGACAATATGAATTTCTGATCACTTTGACTTAACACAAAAACCACCATATGAGACAATGAAGGACAGACATTATATAATCATTAAACAATTGATTGAACAAGAAGATATAACCATAATAAATATCTGTGGACCCAAATAAAGAGCCCCAAAATACATAAATCAAATTTTGAAAGAGTTGAAAAGGCAAAAGAGATGACAACACAGTCATAGTGGGAGACTTCAATACACCAGTTTCAATGGAAAGAATAACTGGAAAACTCAACCATGACGCAGAAGACCTAAACAATACAATCCACCAACTTGACCTTACAGACATCTACAGATCATACCACTCAACAACAGCACAATATACTTCCTTTTCCAGTGCACATGGAACATTCTGCATGATAGACCATATATTAGGCCATAAAGGAAGCCTTAATAAATTTAAAAACATAGAAATACTACAAAGCATCTTCTCAGATCACAGTTCTGTCGAATTAGAAATCAGCAATAGGTAGGAAGAGCAACCAAAAAGAGCAAACACATAGAAACTGAACAACGCCTTCCTTAAAAATTACTGGGTAATAGAAGAAATTAAAAGTGAACTTAAAAATTCCTTGAATCAAAGGAGAATGAAAACACAGCATGCCAAAATCTTTGGGACACAGATAAAGTAGTGACCAGAGGCCAATTTATAGCAATAAATGCACACATCAAAAAAGAAGGTGGAGCCAGAATCAACACCTTAACCCAGCATCTCCAACAATTAGAAAATGAGCAGCCATACAAGCCTACAGTCTCCAGAAGAAAGGAAGTAATAAAGATTGGAGCAGAAATCAATGAAATAGAAAAAATCAACAACATTTGTAAGTTGGTATTTTTGAAAAGATAAATAAAATTTACAAACCATTGGCAAATTTTACAACAGAAAACAGGGAGAGAATACAAATAACACGAGTGAAATGAAACGGGCAACTTCACAACAGAACCAACTGAAATAAAAAGCATAATACCAGGATACTATGAAGAACTGTACTTCAACAAATTTGAAAATCTGGAAGAACTGGACAGATTTCAAAAAACCTACCACTTAAGTAACCTGTACTGATATGGAAAAGTTGAAGAGTTCCATAACAATAGAAGAAATTGAATAGGTCGTCAAAAATTTACCGGCAGAAAAAAATTCGTGCTCAGACAGTTTCACCGGAGAATTCTACTAAACATTCAGAGAAGAACTGATATCAGTCCTACTGAAACTATTCAAAAAAATACAAAAGGATGGAATCCTCCCTAACTTATGAAGCAAGCATAACCTTAATACCAAAACCAGGCAAAGGCATCACTCAATAGAAAAACTACAGACCTTTATCCCTCATATAGATGCTAAAATCTTCAACAAAATCCTAGCCAATAGACTCCAACAATTTATCAATAAAATCATTCATTATGACCAAGTGGTGTTCATATCAGGTATGCAAGGATGGTTTAACATTATTAGAAAAATAGTGTCATCCACCACATAAATAAAACAGGAACAGAACCACATGATTATGTCAATCAATGCAGAAAAGGGATTTAATAAAATCTAACACCTATTCCTTCTCAAAACCCAGTAAACAGGATTAGAAGGGACATTGCTCAACATAATACAGGGCATCTATGGAAAAACAACAGTCAACATTATTCTCAATGAAGAGAGACTGACACCATCCCCCTTCTAACAAGAACCAGATAGGGATGCCTTCTATCACCATTTCTATTCAACAGTGTGGGAGCTCTGGTAGTGTAGTGCCTACGACACTTCACTGCTAACCAGAAGGCTTGGCGGTTCAAACCCACCAGCCACTCTTAGGAAGGAAGATGGGGCAATCTACTTCTGTAGTGATACTGCCTCGGAAACCCAAGGAGGGGTCGCTATGAGTCGGGTCCAACTCGACGGCACATAACATTCAGCAGTGTATTGGAAGTCCTCACTAGGGCGGTAAGGCAAGAAGGTGAAATCAAATGCATCTAAATTGGTAAGGAAGCCAAACTATCCCTATTTGCCAATGATGTGATTCTATACCTAGAAAACGCAAGAGATTCAGTAAAAAAAATTTGGAGGTAATTGAGAGATACAGCATAATGGTGGGATACAACATCAACATACAAAAATAAATTCTCTATACCAGGAAAGAGATTGCTGAAAAAGAAATAAGGAAATCATTACCATTTGTAATAGTTGCCAGTAAATAAGTAAATACTTGGTCTTTAAAAAGACCTGTACAAAGAAAACTATAAAAGAGTACTTCAAGAAACTGTAAGAGATGTACATAAATGGAAATACTATGCACATGGATAGGAAGATTGAACATTGTAAAAATGTCAGTTCTACTCAAAGTACTTTATCTATACATTCAGTGCAACCCCAGTCCATATCCCATGACATTCTTTAAGGGTATGGAAAAAACAGTCACTTATTTGACATGGAAAGACAAGAGACTTTGGATAGGCAAAGCAGTATTGAAGAAGAATAACAAAGTAGGAGGTCTCACACTGCCAGATCTCAAAACCTACTATACAGCCACAGTACTCTGAACTGTCTGGTATTGGTATAATGACAGACACATACACCAATGGAATAGAATTGAGAACCAAGAAATAGATCCATTGACCTATCGTCAGCTGATCTTTGACAAAGGGTTGAAATACATTAAATGAAAAAGATATTGTTTGTTTAACCAATAGTGCTGGCAAAACTGGATACCCACTTACAGAAAATGAAATAAGATCTTTACCTCACACCATACACAAAAACGAACTCCAGATGGATCAAAGACTTAAATGTGAAACCTAAAATTATAAAATTCCTCAAGGAAAAACTAGGGGAAAATTTAGGGGAGCTTTGTTAGCATAGTGCCTAAGGCACTTGGCTGCTAACCAGAAGGCTGGTGGTTTAAACCCACCACCCACTCCTTGGATGGAAGATGAGGCAATCTACTTCTGTAGTGATACTGCCTCGGAAGCCAAAGAAGGGGTCGCTATGAGTTGGGTCTGACTCGACAGTACATAACAACAAAAATATATGACGTAGAGTGTCAGGCATAACCCAATATGCACAAACAGGAGAGGACAAACAAAATGAATGGGACCTTCTAAAAATTATGTGCTTCCAAAGACTTCTCCAAGAGAGTAAAAAGAGAAACTACAGATTGGTAAAAAAATACTCAGCAATGAATTCTGACAAAGGATTTGTCTCTAGAATTTATAGAAAACTCCAATAGCTCAACAACAAAAAAAATAATCCAGTTCAAAAATGGGCAGAACATATGAATAGACAAAGAGGATATTCAGGCAGCCCACACATATATAAAGAAATGCTCATGATAATTAGCCATTACAGAGATGCAAATCCGAACGACAGTGAGATACCATGTTGCCCTAGCCGTAGTAGTAAAGATCAACAAGACAGAAAATAACAAATGACAGGCGAGGATGAGGAGAGATTGGGACTCCTATACTGCAGATGGGACTGTCAAATGATACATCCATTGTGGAAAACAGTATGGGGATTCCTTAAGAAGCTGGAATTAGAAATAACATTTGATCCAGCTATTCCTTTACTAGGTATATATCCTAAAGAATTGAGAGCTAAGACAAGAACAGATACATGCACAACCATGTTCCTTGCAGCACTATTTACAATAGCCAAAAGATGGAAACAACTTAGGTGTCCATCATCTGAAGAATGTATAAGCAAACTATGGAACATAGACACACTGGAATACTATGCAACCCTAAAGAATAAGGTAGAATATCCAAATCATCGCATAACATGAATGAACTTGGAGGACATTACGCTGAGTGAAGTAAGTCAATCACAGAATGACAATTACTGTATTAGTGTGTTACTGTGAAAAGTCAAGAAAAGGTTTATATATGGAAGGAAATTTTCTTTCTTGGTTACCAGGGCTGGGTGGGAGGGAAGGGCACCCTTACGTAAAGAGAAGTATTGATTTGGGTGAAGAGAAGGACATTGTACCAAATGTGAGTGATCAACACGGTGGCATTGAGGAAGAAGAATGTAGAAAAATGCATGGGACGTATAGACAACAGATGAACCCTTTTGCACATACAGTACTGTGTTGTCAGTGAAAGCACACATGGATAGATGGGTTGGCAGACTGTTTCTGCAAGTGTGTTGCTGTGTTCTGTAAGAATTTCCAGGTATGTAGTAGAGCTGACAAGGGACAAGATTGTAGTCACTTCTATGCCATAGTCAGCTACCCAGAGGGAGTGAGTAGTTGGACCTGTGAACTCAAGACCATAGTTGCAGGGGATATTGAGCTTACTTGGCATAACATTACACAAAACATTGTTCCCCATCCTACTTTAGTGAGAATTGGCTGGGATCTTAAAAGCTTGCAAGTAGCCATGTAGATGCAATGATGGGTCTCTCATCCAGATCAAAGAAGAATGAAGAAAACCATAGACACATGCAAACAATTATTCCAGGCGACTGCTACACCATGCAGTCCTCAGCCTATAAGACCATGAGACAGAATAACTAGATGGTTCCTGGCTACTGGGTAGAATGGGGGAACAATGTGGAACAACACTCAAAATCATTTAAAAATAATAAAGGACCAGGTTTGTAGGTCTGTTAGAGCCTGATGGAGCCACTGGGACTGTGGCCCCTAGCTGCTCTTCAGCTCTGGAATTGAACCCACTCCTGTGGCTTCCAGCCAAACATAAGGAATATGAGGTGAACATTTACACGAGGTAGATGCACTCCTTGAAGAGAACAGTCATTGAAGAATAGAAGGGTTGTGTATGCATAGGGTGACAGCCCAGGGTGCAAGAGTGCCTGGAGGGAAGGACACAGGGAAGAGGTAACTATGGGGAGGAAGTGGAAGAGATCTGTTGGCATTGTGTTAAATTGTAGTCAGTGTCATGACACAAAGTGTATGTGAGCTGCTGTATGGAAAGTGAATTTGTCCTGTAAACTTTCACCCAAGTCACTAAATAAATAATAACCATATAAGTAACTTGGCCAATGTTACTTGGTAAGAAGTGTGTCCACAAATTTATAAACTACTAAACTGGGGCTCTGGTAGCATAGTGCCTAAGGCACTTGACTGCTAACCAGAAGGCTGGCGGTTCAAACCCACCAGCTACTCCTTGGAAGGAAGGTTGGGCAGTCTACTTCCGTAGCGATACTGCCCTAGAAACCCAAGCAGGGATCGCTATGAGTCAGGTCCAACTTGACGGCACATAA
>NW_006921740.1:5472218-5484352 GCF_000298275.1 Orycteropus afer afer
TTCTCCGTTTGTTCCCCAGCCACCGTGCACAGTCCTTCGTGCAGTCTCTGGCTAGCAGGGTGATTTTTGGGTTAATTCTTATGTCCTACCCCCACTCAGGAATCTCCAAGCCGTGTCGTCTGTGCCATCAGGTTTGCTCAGTCTGCTGCCAGACTGCAACTCCCTGTGTCTCCTTTTTTGGTATTTTCATGCAAATCCTTCTGCTAGTTGGGGTTTAGTCCACTTTTGTAGCCTTCCCTTCAAAGCTCAGTGGTCCAAGATTATTTTGTGTGTCTATGTTAATTGGTTTCCCTTTTCTTTGTTGAAGAGCATCTGTGCAGTCCTTCTGCCTAGTCCGCCATCTTGCCGGAACCCCTGACATTTCTTAAAATTTGTCTTTGACTTAATTTTTTTACTATTTGGAAATGCTAGAATTTTTCAAGTGCAAGGACAAATGGAGTAGCTAGAAGATTGTCTAAACACTAACATTGTATATAAGAACACTTATCTTGTCCCTTGTTTCACTTCCATTACCCTTCCCCACTTAATTAAAGGGATGGTATATGTAAAAAAAAAAAAAAAAGGAAAGTAAATTTCTTTGCAAGTAATTTCATTGAGAAGGGTAATAGGTGATGCATGTAAAACACTTGTTCATGGCAAATAAATATTACTTTTTCTCTTCAGTAATAAAGATGGAAACTTCTTCCACAGTAGCATTTTATTCTCTGTGGCTAACAGAACTTATGTGAATGGTTGTTATGTATTGTTAACAGCTCTTTTCCTTTATGAATCAACAGGTCTTGGCTGTTCAACTATACTTTCTCCAGAAGGATCAGCTCAGTTTGCTGCTCAGATATTTGGATTAAATAATCATTTGGTATGGGCCAAACTGCGAGCAAGTATATTAAATACATGGATTTCCTTGAAGCAGGCTGACAAGAAAATCAGAGAATGTAGTTTATAAGAATTTTACTGCGTCTTTCTAATAAGAACAACTACAAATTCTTGGTTTGGCTATAGAAAAACATGCTAGATTAAAGGATTCTAAATTACAGGAAACAAAAATTATCGAATAAATAGTTTTCTAGATTCATGCCTTAGTAGAATGTGCATATTTTCAATATAGTTCTTTATAAGTTGTAGAATATATATGGGCATTTTTAGATGAAGCTCTTTTACCCCCCTACTATATATTCATGACCGACATAACGTCCATTCAGGCAGCATCCAACCACATAACTTTAATGGTCCCATAAGATTACAGTCACATACCCAGACCTACTACCATTGAGTTGTGACTCATAGTGACCCCGTAAGACAGAGTAGAACTGCCCCATAACGTTCTGTTTGTGAGACTAAATTTTCACAGAAGCAGATTGCCTTATCCTATGGGGATTGACTGATGGGTTGGAACCATCACCCTTTTGGTTAGCAGCTGAATGCTTTAACTACTGTGCTACCAGCGCTCCTTTTAAGATAACAGAGTTCAGAAATTGTGATCAGAGAATGGGATGTAGTGGACGTAACTAGACATAGCGGACATAACAGTCTTGTGCATAACTTGTATCATGTCTCATGTATACAAAGCAATTGTGCTGCCAGTTGTATAATGGTACAGTGTATTTGTAATCTATAATTATGTCTTGATAGTCATAATAAATGTCTGTTACTGGCTTTATGTATGTCCTGCTATGTACTTTCTATTCAAAAATTTTACTGTATAACAATGTATGCTTTGACTCATAGTCAGCTGCATCATTCTCCCATATCATGTTTGTTACAGAATTATCTTCTGCATTAATTTTGTCAAAATATTACTGTGAAGTGCATCATAGCTCCCAAATACAGCAAAACCAGTGCTAGTGATAGCAAGAAGCAAATGAAAATACCAATTTTGAAGTGAAACAAAGGTGGAAAATCAGTGAATGTTATTGTGATTTAAGCACCTCACAATGAACAATCCTTTTGATCCTCAAAAACATTCTCCAAGCCGCTGGAAGGATCAGCTCCACTGAAAGTTGTAAGGCTAATAAAATGAGAGGGACATAGATATGGAAAAATTGCTAATGACAGATTGAAGAGCAAATCCCTTTGAGCATGTTGACAATCACTGCTAAGGCATGAAGGCATGAAGCTTGTTTGTTAATATCCAATTTCATAGAACATATGGATTTTAAGCAATGCATGACCATATAGGAGACCCTGGGTGGCACAAATGATTAACTAACTGTTTGACTACTAACTGATCAAGCAGAGCTTGATCCACTTCTGAAACATCTAGCCATTGAAAACCTTATACGACGTATGTCTTTAGTTATCTGGTGCTTCTGTAACAGAAATACCACAATTGGATGGCTTTGACAAATTGTCTCACAGTTTAGGAGGCTAGCAATCTCCGAGTTCAGAGTGCTGGCTGCAAGGGAGGTTTTCCTTTGTCTCTTGGTTCTGTTGGAGTGTAAGGTCCATCTTACACTTAATCCCTCACACTGTGGTATGCTCTAACACTAATGTCTTTTAATTTTCAGTTTCATGGTTTCTGAATAGCCATGGGCTGCTTTGTCAACTCCTCTTCCCCTACCTAGCAAGGACACCATGCATCTCTATGCACCACTTGTAACATTTCAAGCATTGAATTAGACTGGTTAGGAATGCCTGTTACCAATTTCTAAGTTTCACCGTGAGTTTGTAGAGTGTACATGCACATATCCTCAGTCCCATAGTTCATCAGTACTAAACACTTGTTTGGTAGCGTAGTGCCTAAGGCACTTGATGGCTAACCAGAAGGCTGGCAGTTGAAACCCACCAGTCACTCCTCGGAAGGAAGATGGGACTATCTACTTCTGCAGTGATACTGCCTCGGAAACCCAAGGAGTGGTCGCTGTGAGTCGGGTCCGACTCGACGGCAATAACAGCAACAACTTGTCTAAAGGTATTTCTACTGTGTCATGGAAAGTAACTTACACAGACCTACCTGGTTTGCCATGTTTGGGTATTTATCCTTTGGATTTCTAAAAGAACTAACAAATCTATCTTGGAAGAAGTGGAGCCGAATGCTCTTTGGAAGCAAGAATGGCCAGAGTTTGTCCCACCTACTTTGGTCATGTTGTCAGAAGGGACCATTCCCTGGAGAATGATATGCTTGGTAAAGTGGAGGGTTAATGAAGAAGGGGAAGGCCTTCAATCAGATGGATTGACACAAGGGCTGCAACCATGGGCTCAGTT
Organism: Orycteropus afer afer; assembly: GCF_000298275.1. Lineage (NCBI taxonomy): Eukaryota > Metazoa > Chordata > Mammalia > Tubulidentata > Orycteropodidae > Orycteropus > Orycteropus afer. The sequence goes on from NW_006921740.1 coordinate 5,475,420, forward strand.
ATAGCAAGGATTTTTAGGCTGGCGCTAGACTGAGCAGTGTTTTGTTCTATTGTATGGTCTGAGCTGACTCATAGGCACCTAACAAAACCAACATGGGCCTGTTAAAGAAGGAATTAAGTGTCCAAATAATGTAGTTTTAAACTTTGTATCATAAAGACATGCTGCTGCTTATTAGGTGACATCTCTTTGGCTCTGACTCAGTGACCCAGTGCACAACAGAATGAAGCACTGCCTGGTCCTGCCCAATTCTCATAATTTTCACGCCTGAGCCCATTCAAACCCACCAGTCACTCCTCAGAAGGAAGGTTGGGCAGTCTACTTCATAGTGATACAGCCTCGGAAATCCAAAGAGGGGTTGCTATCAATCAGGTCCAGACTCCACAGCAGTGTTTTTTTGTTTGTTTTTGTTTTTTTAACCTGTTCAAAGGTGTCTAAGGAGTTGCAGAGCCAGCAACTGAACATGGGCATTCTCACCCCAAAATACATCACCTTTCTGGTTTTATTGCCTACTGCTTCTGAACTGGACAGCCATAGGGTTATCACCATAGTAGAGCATTTTCTGCTTCTGTGCTTTTGCTTATGTTCACTTCCCTGCTGGGATTTCTTCCATCACTTTTCCCAGAACCCTAAACCAAACCCACTATCTTCAAGTGGATTCTGACTCCCAGAAGAACCCCTGGTTTCGCTTAATCATCTTTCAAGAACCCGTTCAAATGTTACTCTATTAAGTATTGTTGTTAATGTGCCGTGGAGTCGGACCTGACTGATAGTGACACCCTCCTTGGGTTTCTGAGGCAGTATCACTACGGAAGTTGTTGTTGTTGTTGTGTGCTGTCGAGTCAAACCCGACTCATAGCGACCCCTCCTTGGGTTTCCAAGGCAGTATCACTACGGAAGTTATCACTACGGAAGTAGCATTGCCCAACCTTCCTTCCGAGGAGTGGCTGGTGGGTTTGAACCTCCAGCCGTCTGGTTAGCAGGCAAGTGTCTTAGCCACTATGCTACTACGGAAGTAGATGGCCCCATATTCCTTAACAAGGAGAGTGGCTGGTGGGTTTGAACGGCCAGCCTTCTGGTTAGCAGTCAAGTGCCTTAGGCACTACGCTACCAGAGCTCCTCTATTAAATATTACCAACCACCAACGGGAAGCCATGCCTCAGACTCTTTCAAACTACTCTCTATGATTTATAAGCCACTGCCATGAGTGGATTCTAACTCATAGCCACCCTCACTGGGTTTCCGAGCCGGTAAATCTTTACCGAAGTAAATTGCCCAGTTTTGCTTCCGCGATGATTTCTAGTTGATATCAGTTTATTTTCCACCTGTCTCTCCTATAGACCGAACAGGTTGCAGGGACTGACGGCGCCCAGACCGCCTCCTGGGTCCAGGACACCACCTTGTCCCCAGCGGTCGCCCCGGAAACACACGCTTTGGGTCAGAAGTGTTTGGTGACCCTCTTCTCAAGCCTCTCCCGAAGTCCGACAAGTGTATTGTTAAGATGTATCAGAAACATCGCTAACCACACAAATTTCTCCTTTCGAGGGCGTAAGATTACAACCTCCAATGCTAACAAACCGAAACCAAACCCCCCCACCCCTACCCGCGACGCTTAGCAACGGCCGGCTTCCTTCTCCGCTCCGGCTACTTACAGATCCGCTTCCGGGGCAGAGGTTGCCCCCGCTCCTCCTGCAAGATGGCGAGTGGCGGTAGTGGGGGGATTTCAGTACCTGCACTCTGGAGTGAAGTTAACCGTTTTGGCCAGAACGGCGACTTCACGCGCGCTCTCAAGACGGTCAACAAAAGTGAGTGTCCGGACGGGGACGGGCACTGGGGCGGGCCCAGGCCAGCAGCAGGACTCGGCCTCCTTCCGCCGCGTGCGACCACCTCTGGGTAGATGCGGGAGGGTAGAGACCCCTGCAGCCCCAGACTCAGGCCAGAATGCCGAACACGCGCGGGTCGCAGTCCCTCCTCATCTCTAGGCCTGCCAGGGGTCCCGGTTTGCGTAGAGCCACGTGTACTTCCCCCTCTGTCCCTCGCGGGAAGCGCGAGAGAGATTTAAAGAGACCGCAGTTCTAGGCACCTCTTCCAAACTATTTTTTCATTTGATTCTTTCTTTGCTTTCACGCTTCATTTTGCAAATATCTCAAATGGCCTCCTTTCTCCTTCCTCTTGAGTGGCTTGATTAAGACAGTATTGGCGAGAGAGCTTGCTGTCTTCGTCCTCGGCGAGGGTAGGAACCAGCCTGGGACAAGTAATTTGGAAGCTGGTGCTGACAAAGTGGAAGCTGTACAGATCCGCCTGAGGGGAGAGGAGAGGGCTGGATCTGTAGTCAGACGCGTCATTCCCACAGATTCAATCACCCCAGTGTCATTAAACCAGAAAATGTGTGTGTGAAAGCACCAACATTTGGAATAATGTCCGAAAGAAATTTTGGCCTCTTTCTGACCCTTAAGTGATCCTTTCAAGTTTTAACTGTCTTTAGAGTGAGAGTCAACTCATTATATACTTTTATTCTTATTACATAACTCTAATATGGCCATGCCTTTTAATGTACTCCATTTTGCTAAATTCTTTTCTACTGAAGATGCACACTATTTGTTCGATGTGGAATTTAGTGAACAAGACAGGATTTGACTGTTCAAAACAGTAGCTAGAGTAGTAACATGAAGTTGTATAACTAATTTTGTTCTACAACCTATTGTGTTAATGTGAACAATGGTAATTGTGACAACACACTTTTGGTGACTTAAGACATTGAGGAAAGTAGCTTTTCAATTAGAATGATTTATCCCCACAACAACAAAACTTCGCTGAAATTAATTTTAGCTCTGAGGAGGCCTGAAGCAATACTTTACACTTAGTAAAAAAAATTTTTTAGTCAGCAAAGGTAATCAGTTCGTTCTCCAATATATATTTTCCTGCATAGTCAGCGTTTGACTCTTACTCTGAGAATTGAACTCCTGTAGTTAGTTGCCCAAGGGAAGAGGAATGACAGTCTGACACTAAAGAGTTGGTTGGCGTTGAAACTTGGCCACCTGTATATTTCTTTAGTTATCTTAGATGAAGAGGGAAATTTTGAATGATGGTTTGGAAACATCACCAGCAAATTAAGCTGTGTTGTACATACATTACAGGATATAAGATGTTTCAAAAATATTCTCATTTAATCTTAATAATCTACTAAAATACATAATGTTCTCATAGTCATTTTACAGATCAGGAAACAGATTTGGCAGTTCAGTGACTTGCCTAAGATCCCAGACCATGTATTCAAATTCGAGTCATTTGATTCCACACTCTACCTGAACTTTTTCCTTGTTCTCTGTGAAGTAATGAAATATGTAGTATGTTTCCCAAGATGAAAAACCTTGAAAAATGGCTCCCTTCTTGCATTTCTGTTTTCACTTCCTTTTTTTGGCATGGGGGGGGTATGTTTATCTTGATAATCTTTAATTGATCTCATTGAAAATGTAACTTGTTATAATGCTTCTTATTGTAGTGTCATAATTAAAAATAAACATCAATCTTTTTTTTTTTTTTTTTATCATTTCTGCTATAATAAAACTGGAAATGTTAGCTGCCTGAGATAGGGAGTGGGAAAGTTGCTAAAAATATGAAAAGAAAATGGATGTAAAAATGACTTTCCTGTAATTGATCTCTAGTACTGCAGATCAACAAGGATGATACAACTGCCTTGCACTGTAAAGTGGTATGCCTTATCCAGAATGGAAGTTTCAAGGAATCCTTGAATGTCATCAACACTCACACCAAAGTGTTAGCCAAGTAAGTGATTTAGTTGTTTGTACAGTTGTTAGGAACACTTTTACTAAAGTTACAACCACTACTATGATTTTTCCCCCAACAATTCACCAATTTATTTCCTTTCTTTTTTCTTTGATTTCTTTGCTTGACAGTAGTGTTTCTGAAATTAGGAGCAATAGTGGTTTTTGTCCTTTTTCAACCTTCAGGAGTCTTTTATTTCTTCTTGTCTTCCCTTTGAACCATTAAGAAGGTAAACTGGGGCAGGAAGGAGGGTATAAATGTAAAATGAATCCTTGGAGGACAAAGGGAGAAGACTTGGCAGAAATTTAATTTTTAAAAAAGGAGAAGCAGAGTATATAGAATATTTAGAGTCAGTATATATAAATGGATAAATGTAAGTTGATACAGGTTTCTAGGATGGTATGACAGTGTAGCCTAATTGCTGTGCCTACCTCCATAGAGGATTATTCAGGTAAGTATGGTTTTAGGCCAAGATATTTCAGTGTCGTGAGTTCTTTAGCAGTTTTTCAGGTATATGGGTGCCCTTCCCACCCCTTTTTTAATTGTTGTTCATCTTTTTCATTTATTATTTCATGAAATATGAATTATATTCTGAATTGTTAAGCAGTTTGATTTTTACTTACACTGCCTGACACTCAAATGTGCTTTGAAATGAAGTTTAATAGGATACTGATTTATAGGGTACGGAACAGTATACTTCTTTTGGTATAGGAGAATTTGGCATATAAGAATTTTATGTGTATTTGTGTATATTGGCAAAAACAAACACTGCAAGGAGAAACAATTATTAAAAATAGTCACTTGTAGGAGGTAAGAGGAAAGAAAGAGTAAATTTGGATCACAGTGTGAGCAAACCCTCTTATAAAAACCTTTTGTTTTTATATTTGAATCATATAAATGTATTATAGATTGAAAACAAATTTTAAAACTTTATTAAAAAATAAAAAGTAAATAAAGGGTTTCTGTTTTCTACTATTAAACATAGTGCCTAGGGCATTTGACTGCTAACCAGAAGGCTGGCAGTTCAAACCACCAGCCACTCCTTAGAAGGAAGACTGGGCAATCTGCTTCCGTAGAGATGCTGCCTTAGAAACCCAAGGGAGGGGTTGCTGTGAGTTGGAAGCAACTTGACGGCAGTGAGTTTTTTTGTTTGTTTGTTTTTATGCTCAAATTAAGTATTTAGAAAATTTTGACCATTTTGTGACAAATTTTCAAATAATGTTTATTAGGCAGGTAAATGAATGATATAGCCATTTGCTTTGGTAAGTATTTTTTTCCTTACGAGTTATGGTTATGCAAAGTGAGAGCTTTCTCTTAAACTAACTAATGGAAATGGATTTTTAACTTTATGAAAGTAGTGTTTTTGGAGTTGTGTAATTTACTAGCTGTTTGGTTAGGAGTGCTGTGTTCTCAAGATTTATTCTTTGCTAATCATTTGCTTCTTGAACGAATTACAAGAAACATTAGATGCCTTATTTAATTAGTGAATTTAAGCAGCTTTAAAATAACCCATTTAAAGTGTTCAGATTATATTTCTAAAAAAACTTGTTGTTTAAGTGATTCCTGATTTCCTTTTTAAATGTCTGATTCAAAAGACCATTAATTCTAGTAAGAACATCCATGAAAAAAGGCACAGAAGAGGCTATAGAAATGGATACAATACCATTTTCTACCAGTTATTGGCTATGTGAATTTTGGACAGGCAACTAACCTTTCTTTGTCAGTTTCCTTATCTGTTGTTAATGAGGACTAAATAAATAATATATATCAGGTGCTTAGAGGAATGTCTGGTATGTAGTGGGTACTCTGCAGTGTTGGCTTATAATCAAATAATGTTTGTTTTCTTCTTCAGTAACTCTCTTTCCTTTGAGAAGGCATATTGCGAGTACAGGCTGAACAGAATTGAGAATGCCTTGAAGACCATAGAAAGTGCCAACCAGCAGACAGACAAACTAAAGGAGCTTTATGGACAAGTGGTAATTACTGCTTTAAAATACCTGTTGACAGTCATCCTGAGTGAGCATGACTCTACCTCTAGCAAGGAGCAGGGATGCTCCACAAAACTGGCCACCAAACCAGTTTCTTGAGGTTTGAACATATTCCCTCTTCTTGATCTTCGTAAGAACAATTGTATATAGTTAAGTGTTCTATGAACAAATGACTTCCTTAGGGTAATTAGAAGATTCAAGAAAATGCAAGAACTCCCCTATAAAATTTGGACTTTTCAGTTGAAAAGATGAAGACCAGTGAGCTTATATACTTTCCAGTCTTGAAATTGTATTTCTTTTTAGTATTTGGTATTTTGTTCTAATTTTGATATTTAAAAAATCACTTTGAAAAAGAATTGGTGAATTCAGCTAACCCATGAAATCCCTATAAATATGTTATTTCAAAAGGATTTTAAGACACAAAATTTAGGTTAATATAAAAGGAGATTATTAATGATGATATAACAGAACTGTATATATTAGAACAGTGAAACCTTAAAAAGAAAAGTCAATTTAGGACAAAAATGCTATAATGATTGTAGTGCTCCCAAGAGGTAGTATAAACAGAACAAAAGGGTTGAAGACAGATTTGGGCAAATTCATGGATTATTAAGTCTATAAAAAAACTTTTGGGGTAAGCTGAGAAGTTTTAAAGTCATCCTGGTGGCACAATGGTTGCATGGCACTCAGCTGCTAAACAAAAGTTTGATGGTTTGAACTTACCAACCACATTATGAGTGAAAGATGTGGTAGTCTACTTCTGTAAAGATTGACAGCCTTGGAAACCCTATAGGGCAGTTCTACTCTTCCCTGTAGGGTCACGGTGAGACAGAATTGACTTGAGTGTGGTGGATTTGGTTTGGTTGGGAAGTTTGCTACCTCTTGAGGTTGATGAAGGGTACCAATCTCTATATTATTTCGTGGCCTAATTGAGCCAGCGTTGCAGTTTTTATTGCCCTTTGAGAGCAACTTGTATAAAAAAAAGCAGGAATTAGGTTGTATATATCTGAGACTTTCAAATTAACCAATTTCTAGAAAAGAGAGAATGCAGTAAGATTAAATATAGTGAACTCTGCAGAAATATTAAGTGTTCTTGTTAACATCTAATCTTGTTGTTTACTGAAACTTAATCATTTTGTGCTGTGGGATTTTTTTAATGCTCTTGATTTAGGTATAACAGGATTGATTTCTGTAGAAAAGTTTTCTTTCACAATCACTTAGGCACTTACCTAACTTCAAGAAAGTAAGTAATAAAATAAATTGAACTGTGCCTACAAATCTGCAGTGTAGTTGAGATTCATCATAAATAACATTTTGAAAATATTAGTAGCATACAAAACTAATAAAAAGTTATGAAGAAATAACATTTGTCTCTATTATGCTAAGTTAGGTCCCTATTTAATGGTTCCAGAAATGGTTTGTATGGTGTTTTAGACATAACACCAACTTCTCATCTGAATATTTTTGTTGTTTGTCCCTTCAGTTATACCGGTTAGAACGCTATGATGAATGCTTAGCTGTGTACAGAGATCTCGTCCGAAACTCTCAAGATGATTATGATGAAGAAAGAAAAACAAACCTTTCAGCAGTTGTTGCAGCTCAGAGCAATTGGGAAAAAGTGGTTCCAGTGAGTATCTTTGTGTACCTAAATAGCCATGAAGGAATATTCCTGTCTGATATTTGACTTGTATTTTGTTCCCTGGCAGGAGAACTTGGGCCTTCAAGAAGGCACATACGAACTGTGCTATAATGCTGCATGTGCACTGATAGGACAAGGCCAGCTGAATCAGGCAATGAAAATCCTACAAAAAGCTGAAGGTTGGAAGTTTATTAAAATTATATGTAAATGTAGCGTGTGTATAACTTTGCATAGTATCTCTAAAAGTTGCATTTGACTTTTGTGGAGTAAGTAAGTAGAGGTTATTAATGCAGTGAGAATTTTTAAAATGTCATCTATCCTTTCTCTTGGGTTTTTGACCATCTCTGCTATTTCTGTCTGATCCTTAAACCAACCCACTTGTTCATTCTTAACCACACCAGATCTTGAGGTTTGAATTTTGAACAGTAGATTTATGAACAAGTTACTATGAACATTAAATGTAAATTAAATGAGATGTTTCATCTCAAGCACTTAATAGCAGAACATGTCATAAATGCTCAGTAATTACTGAACAGATACTCATAGTCATGATGTAACCTATGCATATGTGTGCATTCACACACATACACTATATTTGTATGTTGATAACACCATTCAAGAACATTTTAACTTCACTTGTTCTCATATTTACATGCTTTGAAGTCTTTAATTAGGGAAACAAGAAAATAATTTATTAGAGAACATGAGTCTGGTCTCAACTCCTGAAACATTTAGACTTTTCTATATGTATTTTCTTTATTGTAGGGACTGCAGTGAAGCATGAGGCATATAAAAAAGTGAAATACTGTTAAAAGTTGAGGGTTATAACATGAAAATTAAATAATTGTTTAAGAGCTATAATTTCTCGATCACACCCGGTATTGATAGTGGTATGAGGAAAGGACATTCTTAAACATTGCTGTTTGAGTGTAAAGGCATACAGACTTTGTAGCTTGGCAATGCGTAGCAAATTTTAAACTTAATATATCATTTCATCCAGGTGTTGCAGTGCTAGAAATTCATTTTGAGGAAACAATTAGATAAATTCACATATATATCTATATAAATGTTTATCTAAGGAGTGTTTATGAAAACAAAAATTCAGAAAGAGCATTGATTTCTGTCCTTTAGAGGATTGGCAATGTTTTACTATCATCCTGAAATGACAATGTAGTCATTCAAAATAATAATGTAGATCTATGCTTATTACAACAAAGATATCCAGAGTATATGAAATAGAGAAGAGGAAACTTCAAAATAATATGTATAATATCCCACTTTCATTTAAAAATGCATCTTTATTTACATTAAGGGGAATAAAAATCAATTGGTTATCACTAGGTGGTAGGATTATGATCTTTTTATACTTTTCTGTAATTTTTTTGCCAATGAGCAGATAGTGCATATGTGTTTGTGTGTCTGTATGCACACATATGTATGTATTGTTGTTGTTGTTGTTAAGTGCCGTCGAGTCGTTTCCGACTCATAGCGACCCCATGCACAGCAGAACGAAACACTGCCCG
>NW_006921740.1:5487977-5508332 GCF_000298275.1 Orycteropus afer afer
GGAGACCCGGTCCCTCTCGGGAGGGTAACAAGGGAGCCGTCTGAGCACTAGTGACTGGGTTTTACTCCTTTCTCCTGCTCTTCCAGCCTGCTACTCTGTGCTACGCCCGTGCTTACCTTGCTCCCGGAGACCCGGTCCCCCTCAGGAGGGTAACAAGGGAAAGTGTTTAGTGCAGGTCAGTGAGTAAGCACCAGCCCGCCTGTGCTTACCTTGCTCCCGGAGACCCAGTCCCTCTCGGGAGGGTAACAAGGGAGCCGTCTGAGCACTAGTGACTGGGTTTTACCCCTTTCTCCTGCTCTTCCGGCCTGCAACTCTGTGCTACACCCGATGTATATATAATTCCCTTTAAAAATATTTGTAGTGTAGAAGATACTATAAATGAAAGAAAAATGCCAGAGAGGTAGAATAATCAGGGATTGGTAATATTTTTGTAGTATATCAGATGTTAAAAATAAGTTTCAGATTTGCTTGTCATTAAGATTCTCTTGAAATCGTCTGCCCAGGAAGTTAGTGGTGAAAGGAAATGGGAATTACCAGCAATGTTAATTTCAAAACAATTTTTCTCTCATAGATCTTTGCCGCCGTTCACTATCAGAAGACTCTGTAAGTATTACGTTATTGTTAAACCTAAGTTTTATGCTTTAATATAAATTTATTATATATACCTTAATATAAACTTTATACTTTAATATACTTTAAATGTTATACTTTAAACATAAGTATAAAATAGTTCCTTGTACTAATTTATTTTTTGGAATAGTGATGTTTCACTAAATAGAAATCACAGTAGAAGCCCTCTTGATCAGTTAATTGATAAAGTCTGTTAGGTTGAGAATAATGCATTTGGTTGCTAACCAGAAGGTCAGCAGTTCAAACCCATCAGCTACTCTGCAGGAGGAGGATGAGACAATCTACTTCCATAAAGATTTACAGTGTTGGAAACCTTGTGGGGGTCACTGTGAGTCGGAATCAACTCTGCAGTGAGTTATTATTTTCAGAAATCATAATATGAAAATATGTATGTATCTAACAATTTTACCATCAATTCATATAAATACAAGTTCATTCTCCAGTCTTAGAATGTAGGGCTGTGGTCTTTGAGTATGGATCTGCTCTTAGAAATTCCATACATGTTTCTTACATAAGCTAAACATAATCCAACGTACAGTTTCTGATTTTGTTTTCATTAGAGAAGAACTTTATATTAAATACAGTTATGAGCAGTTTCATTACAAAGCCCTTACAGATGTTAACTTCTCATTAGACCTTTTACCATTTTCTGGCTGCTACCTAATTAAACAATAATTTTCTTTAGAAATTTGATTTTATCAGTCTTTCTGAGTATTCATCGTGGGTTTTATTGAAACAAGGCTTTTCACACTCATAGTTCTTTTCTTATTTTAATACTTACTAAGATATTTATCAAACACAACTGGTATAAATAAATTTGGAAACAAACACATCTTGACTTCTGGCTAGCATTCACTAAACAGGTGAGAGCAGGAGTACATTCTGGTGAAAGAACATCACCTCCTAGCCTTGGGCATTTGTTCATTCACTGACTATGGGCATCAGTCACCTTTTTTAGAAAGAATGGAGAATGTAGGTTAGTCTGGAGAGCTGATTAAGAGAGCTGCTTTCATTATAGAATTAGCTCCAGCTTTTGAAATTCTTTGTATAGTGGTAATTAGAAGCTTTTAATCTTTAGAGTTTGGTAGAATTGAGAGTGAAGCATTTATAAAATTAGTTCTAGTGTCTAAGGCATTTGACTGCTAACCAGAAGGCTGGTGGTTCAAACCCACCAGCCACTCCTCAGAAGGAAGGTCAGTAAATCTACTTCTATAGTGATACTGCCTCAGAAATCCAAGGAGGGGTCTCTATGAGTTGGGTCCAGTTCCACAGCAGTGGTTATGAGAAAATTATTTTTCCAAAATGGAAGGATATAATTATTAAAAAAATTTGTAGACTGTTTTTTTTTTTTTTTTTTTTTTTAAGTTTTCTTGAATTTTCAGAGAATTATAATCAATTAATGATATTCCTGAGTTTGTTGCCATGTTCTTCCAGAATCTGTCCTTTGCCATTCTCATTTAAACTACTCTGTTTGGGTGGCAGGTCCTAAATAATTTCAAGGAACTGATTCTAAGGCAAAATTCTTAAAAATTACATGTCTTCTTTAGTGTTAAATATCTTTTATATGTGTAGATAACTTGATAAATATATGGATCATTATGGAGAATTTATAGAAATAGAATTTTTTTTTTTTATCCGTAGGATGGGACTGAGGAAGACCCACAAGCAGAACTGGCCATCATTCATGGTCAGATGGCCTATATTCTCCAGCTTCAGGGTCGTACAGAGGAGGCTTTGCAACTTTACAATCAGATAATAAAACTAAAGTAAGTTATTAAAATTAAGATCCTTTAAAGAAAAGCTTGCATGTGGAAGGAAGCTTTGTTGGTTCCTAGCAATGGGAGTGGAATAGATGGAAAATTGCTAGATAGGTAAGACACAGGTATTGATTTGGGTGAACAGACAGGCAATATAATGAGACAGTAACACTAAGGAAAAGGATGACACACAGTGGTACACAAGAGGTACAAACAACAAAGATAAACACTTTCATATACACAATATGGCATTATTGGTAATAACACATTAATCTACAGGGGGATACATAGGTAGACAGGCTGAATGATCAGGTAAGTGTAGGCAAGAGGGAATATACCCATGACCATATATAAGTTTGGCAGATATATTACTACATACACATTTGTGTGTGCAGTAAGAATGTCCGTATATATAATAGAGCTAATACGGAGCAAAGATGATAACTTCACCACCACAGCCAGCCACTGTGAGGGAGTGAGTTGTTGGGCCTGTGGGTTCAGGGCCATGGTCGCGGGGGACATCAAACACAATTGGCATAACATACGACACACAAACATTTTTCTACATCGTGCTTTGGTGAGTAGAGTCTTAAAAACTTGCAGGTGGCCATGTATGATGCAGTAATTGGTCTCTCTTCATTTGGAGCAAAGAATAATAAAAAACAAGTTCCTTTATAGGGGTGAGATTTCTCTTCAAAGGTTTGTACCTTTTTGACTGTTGCTTGTTGTTCACAGGCCAACAGATGTGGGATTGCTAGCTGTAATTGCAAATAACATCATTACCATTAACAAGGTATGGGAATATCTGTGGCTTTCCTACACTGAAGGCACATTTGCCTTTGTCCTGGGATAGGTGTTCTTTTTCTGTGACAATGAAATTCCAGTCGTAGCAAAATAACAATGGAAACTATTATTCAGTGTTCGTAAGAATGATGATCCTGCAAAATACATTCAAGTAATAAAACCTTTTGGCAGTTGCAGACCCCGAACTTTAAAATCTTTTCTTTTTCCTAGTTTATAATAAATATGTGGATAATCTGTTCATTAGAACAGTTCAAATTGCTTAAACTCTTAGGCTTTGTATATGTGTACATTTTAGATACCTTTTTTATTTAGTGAGTCTGAATGCGAACTTTTCCTTTCCAGTGTTTATTTTTGAAGTATGGGCAGGGTCATTCTTTCTCTACTCTCTTTGTGTGTGTGTGTGTGTGTGTGAGAAATGCTACAAATGTGTATACAGGTATTATTAATTTGCAAGTATTATACTAATCAAATTAACCACCATTTAAAACATTGTTTTGATGGCAAAAGACTTCATATTGAAATTTGAAATTCATATCAGTAGGAAACATGAAAAGTATGTAACATTTGCATTTGTGTTCTTTGGGTGTGCCATTTTTTAGGTACCATCTTATTTTGTCTTCATCTTAAACTGTTTAGGTAGCAGTACTTCCTTCTACTTAATAGCTATACAATCTGAGACTGAAAGGAATTAAGTAATTTATATAAGGTCACAGCTGGTAAGGTAGGAGCTCTGGTAGCGTAGTGCCTAAGGCACTTGACTGCTAAGCAGAAGGCTGGTGGTTCAAACCCACCAGCCACTCCTCGGAAGGAAGATGGGGCAATCTACTTCCGTACCGATACTGCCTCGGAAACCCAAGGAGGGGTCGCTATGAGTTGGTCCGACCCGACGGCACATAACAACAACAGCTGGTAAGGGGTGGAACTTAGATTCAGATTTCAAAGCTTGCTTCTTCCACTCCTTGGTACCCTTCTCCTCCTAGAGCAGAAATGCACAGGGCTCCTCAGATGTGGGGTAAGGGCATTAAAAAACCCCACTGCCATTGAGTTGATTCTGACTCACAGTAGCTTTATAGGACAGAGTAGAACTGCCTCATAGGGTTTCTAAGGCTGTAAAGCTTTATGGAAATAGACTGCCTTCTCTTTCTCCTGTGGAACAGTTGGTGGGTTTGAACTGCTGGCCTTTTGATTAGCAGCCAAATATTTTAACCATCATGCCTCCAGAGCTTTAGTGCCTAGGGCATTTGACTGCTAACCAGAAAGCTGGCGGTTCAAACCCACCAGCCACTCCTTGGAAGGAAGACTGGGCAATCTACTTCTGTAGAGATAACCGCCTTGGAAACCCAGGGAGGGGGTCGCTATGAGTCAGATTCAACTTGAGACCGGTGAGTTTGGTTTTAAGGGTGAATAGTAATTATGGGATGTTGCAGGCAATGTTTTTAGATTTCCAAAGATTGATGTTGCCATCTAAGTCTGTGCTTATGAATTATTTGAAATGCCAGTCAGTCTTTTCATGTGACATATATGCATTGGTGGGGAGGAGAGTGTGTGAAATTCTAAATATCTCAATCTTAAGCTTTCTTCAGTCAGCAGATACTCTGATTTATTTGTTCCAAATAGTGCTGGATATAGTAGTGCTACAAAAGAAAAAGGAAACATGCTCTTGATCATTACATGATATACAATTTCAGTCTAAATAAAAATTGTACATGCATAAGTTTTTTTTGTCTATATATATCATAACTACAGTATTTGGTGAAGGTCAGATCTCTAGGTTTGCAAATTAAGCTGACCCTTGAAGGAGCATTGCAGTTTGAAGGTTAAGCAACAGCATAAGCAAATGTACATATGAGGAATTGAAGAAATATTTATGACTTGTAGGGGGAAAGTAAGAAAACATATTAGAAGGTATATACATGCTGGCGGGAGCTCTGGTAGCATAGTGGCTAAGACACTTCTCTGCTAACCAGACGGCTGGTGGTTCAAACCCACCAGCCACTCCTCGGAAGGAAGGCTGGGCAATCCTACTTCCGTAGTGATACTGCCTCGGAAACCCAAGGAGGGGTCGCTATGAGTCAGGGCCGACTCGACGGCACATAACAACAACAACAACATACATGCTGGCTAGTAAGAAACAGATTAAATTGAGTGATAAGTTATGGAAGGTCTTGAAAATAAATTTTTGAATAATAAAGTACCATAATAGCAAAGTTTAAGAAAGTCTGCTTGTGACCTGCATGATAAATTGAATTGTTAAAATAGTGACATAGGAGAATCAACTAGGAATATGGTTTCTTGAGGATTCATTTGTATGAAAGCCAGTTTTTTGTGTTTTTTTTTTTTTTTTTTTAATTTTATTTTTTAAATTGTGATTTGGGTGAAAGTTTCCAGGGCACATTCATTTTCCATACAACAGTTCATACACATTCTGTTTCATGACATTTATTGCAATCCTGATTTCCCATGGTTGATTGTTCTAAGGGTGTGGCTACCAGATATAATTGTTCACCTTATATACCTGTATATTGTTTGGGGAAAACCAGTTTCTTACTGTACATCAAAATAATTTCACATTAGTTTAGAGGTTTACACTCTGAAAAATAATTTATTTAGAATTTCTTCTTTGCTAACATTTAGTCTTAAACCTGGTAGAAGATGTAGTTTAAAAAACACAGTGTTGTTGTTAGGTGTCAAGCTGGTTCCAACTCAGAGCAACCGTACATGAAACAGAACAAAACACTACCCCATCCTGCTCCATCCTCACAACTGTTCCTGTGCTTGACCCCATTATTGAAGCCATTGTGTCAGTCTGTCTCATTGAGGGTCTACCTATTTTTTGCTGAACCTATATTTTACCAAGCATGAGGTCTTTCTCCAAGGAGTGGTCCCTCTTGGTAACATGTTCAAAGTGTAAGATAAAGTGTCACCATCCTGGCTTCTAAGAAGCGTTCCAGCTATACTTCATCTAAGACAGATTTCTTTGTTCTTCTTGCAGTCCACGGTATGTTCAGTATTCTTTGTGAACATCATAGTTCAAAGTTAAAAATTCTCCTTTGGCCTGCCTTATTCATTGTGCAGTGTTTGCATGCATATGCATGTAAGGTGATACCTTGGCTTGAGTCAGGCACACCTTAGCTTTCAAAGTGATGTCTGATTTTAACACTTTAAAGAGGTCTTTTGCAGCAGATTTGCCCAATGCAATATGTCCTTTGACTTCTTGACTGCTGCTTCCAATGGGTTTTGATTTTGGATCAAAGTAAAAGGATGTCCTTGACAACTTTAATCTTTTCTCCATTTATCAAGTTGTTGCATATTGGTCCAGTTTTGAGGATTTTTGCATTCTTTATGTAGAGGTGTAATTCATACTGAAGGCTGTAGTCTTGATTTTAATGAGTAACTGCTTCAGATCCTCTTTGCTTTCAGCAGCAGTTTTGTATCATCTGCGTATTGAGGATTATTAATGACTTTTCCTCCAATTCTGATGCCGTATTTTCCATATTATCTGGTTTCTCAGATTATTTGCTTAGCTTACAGATTGACTAAGTATGGTGAAAGGATACAACCCTGATAACATCTTTCTTGGTTTTAAACCACACGGTATCCCCTTGTTCTGTTCAAACGACTGCCTCTTGGTCAGTATACAGGTTCCTCATGAGCACAGTTAAGTGTTCTGGATTTTCCGTTCTTCACAATATTATCCATAATTTGTTATGCACATGATCAAATGAATTTTACAAAGTTAATAAAGCACAAGTAAACATCTTTTTGGTATTCTCTGCTTTTAGCCAAGGTCCATCTATCATCAAAAATGATATCCCTCAACCTATGCCCTCTTCTGAATCTGGCTTGAATTTCTGGCAGTTCCCTGCTTATATATTGCTGCAACTGTATTTGAATTATTTTCCACAAAATTCTACTTGTGTGTGACATTAATGATACTGTTTGATAATCTCTGCATTCGGTTGGATCACCTTTCTTTGGAATGGGCAAACTATGGATCTATTCCAGTTGGTTGTCCAGAGAGCTGTCTTCCAAGTTTTTTTAAATAGACAGGTGAGCACTTCCAGCATTGCATCCATTTGTTGAAACATCTGATTTAGTATTCTGTCAATTCCTGCAGGCTTGCCTTTCGCCAGTACCTTCAGTGCTGCTTAGACTTCTTCCTTTAATACCATTGGTTTTTGATCATATGCTACTTCCCAAAACGGTTGAACATCGATCACTTCTTTTTGGCACAATGACTCTATTCCTTCCATTTTCTTTGGATGTTTCCTGTGTCATTTAATATTTTACCCATAGAATCTTTTAGTATTGCAAATCAAGGCTCAGGTTTTTTCTTTTTTTTCAGCGTAGGAAATTCTGATCATGTTCTTCTCTTCTGGTTTTCTAACTCTAGTTCTTTGCACCTTTCATTAAAACACTGTCTTCTCGAGTCACCCTTTGAAATCTTATGTTCAGCTTTTACTTCATCATTTCGTCCATTCATCTTAGCTACTCTGTTGAATAGCAAGTTTCATGGTCTCTTCTGACATCCACTTTAGTCTTTTCTTTCTTTCCTACCTTTTTAATGATCTTTTGCTTTCTCATGTGTGATGTTCTTGATGTCATCCCACAACTCATCTGGTCTTTGATCCTTAGAGTTTAGTGTATCTATTCTTCAGATGATCTCTAAACTCAGGTGGGATGTACTTAAGGTTGTATTTTGGCTCTCGTGGACTTATTTTAATTTTTTTTCTGGTTCACCTTGAACTTGCATATGAGCAATTGCGATCTCTTCCACAATCACCCCCTGGCCTGGTTCTGACTGATGATACTGAGCGTGTCCATCATCTCCTTCCACAGTTGTACTCAGTTTGATTTCTGGGTATTCCATCTGACAGGGTCCATGTGTATAATCCCCATTTATGTTGAAAGAAGGTATTTGCAATGAAAAAAGTTGTTAAGTCTTGCTAACTTCTATCATGCAATCTCTGGCATCATTTCTGGTTCCAAGGCTATGTTTCCCAGCTACTGATCTGTCTTGTTTGTTTCCAACTTTTGCATTCCTGTCACCAGTAATTATTAATGCATCTTGATTGCATGTTTGGTCAATTTCAGACTGCAGAAGTTGATAAAAATCATCAGTTTCTTTGTCTTTGTCTTTAGTAATTGGTGCATAGATCTGAATAATAGTCACATTAACTACTCTTCCTTGTATGTGTATGGGTATTATCCTATCACTTGTTTAATCTTTTCACACATATAAGTAGAAAGTAAAATGTACAGAAACTGTCAAAACGGGGTTAGATTGAGAGAGAGATACACACACATTTGGTAGATTTGAATTACAGAGGTTTTGTTTACTTCTGTGAATAATAAACCTAACACAAACGTGTATGTGTCTTAGGAGTTTAGATACCCCAACCAGGTAGATACTCTCTCAAGCTTTTTTGTCATGTTTATATAAAACAACTAAATGAAAGAATGATGAGAGCTTGAAATGTTAACAAAATTGAAGTCTGAGATAACTATTAATGATGGATGAATTTTTATCTTCTTTGTCAGGACCAAAATGTCTTTGACTCTAAGAAGAAGGTGAAATTAACCAATGCTGAGGGAGTAGAATTTAAGCTTTCCAAGAAACAACTACAAGCTATAGAATTTAACAAAGCTTTGCTTGCTATGTACACAAACCAGGTAGGTAATAGACCTCTGGTTCCTTTGCCAGACCTTTTAGAATACGGCATATTGGGTGTAATAGGTTTATTAGGCCAGCCTGCTTATATTCTCTATATTCTTTTGTCTTAAACATGTATGTGTTAGTTCCTTCTTCAGATGTCCTAGATCAGATTTTATTAGACAAGTAATTTACCCAATTCTTTGTAAGGGTTCAGAGCTGATTACTTTTCAGGAAAAAACAGTATTCACAACTTTAAATGAAATGATTTTCTATGTTACTTTTAATCTTTCTGGATTTAAAGAACATAAGAATTATCAAAGATGCTGGTCATGATTATAGATTTAAGACCCATTTTGCAGAATCACATCAAGTTATGGGTGTTACAGAAGGCAATTCTAATTCTGATACACATTAATTCTAATTTCATATATTTCTAGGATAGAGATTTTCAGTGGGAGAGTGAGAGGTAGTAATATTTTTCGTTGTATATAAGTGAGTCAAGTTATTCTTAAAAACTTTAGCAAGAAACACCAATGTGTTTAAGTGAAAATAAGTTAAAATATTTTGTTTTAAACCAAATACTTATTCTTTATGCATGCTTGGTTTTATAAACAATCCTGGAATTAAAGCATTCAAGTGAATATTTCAAACTTGTCCTTTACTAAGTGCTTTTAGAATTCATAGTTTAAATTCAGTAGATGGAAACTTTTTAAGTAGGAAAAAATTCCAGTAAGATTCTATAAACCACCTCTCTTAAACCCTAGGTACTTTTTCACTTTTTTTTTTTTTTCCAACTGATTTTCCTCTTTTTACTGCCCTCATCCTTCTTTCCTTTTGGGTCATTTAGTGTTTAATTAACTAGCTTATTTTGTTATTTTTCATGGGTAAAAACCAATGTCTTTTAGGCAGAACAATGCCGCAAAATATCCTCCAGTTTACAGTCCCAGAGTCCTGAGCATCTCCTGCCTGTGTTAATCCAGGCTGCCCAGCTTTGCCGTGAAAAGCAGCACATGAAAGCAATAGAATTACTTCAGGTAAAGAAATTACTTGAATTTTATTAAGGTGTTAGGCAGTTGCAATCATATTTCATTTTTATTATACTATAATAATCTACAGGAGCTCTGGTAGTATAGTGGCTAAGGCACTGACTGCTAACCAGAAGGCTGGCGGTTCAAACCCATCAGCCACTCCTCGGAAGGAAGATGGGGCATCTACTTCCGTAGTGATACTGCCTTGGAAACCCAAGGAGGGGTTGCTATGAGTCAGGTCTGACTCGATGGCACATAACAACAACAACAACAACAATAATAATCTACAAGCTTTCGATGTGAAGATTGATATGTATTGTACCATTGGCACATTCCATAGTGCCACTTTGGTTTAGTTAATTCCTGTATTATAGCTTTGTTGTTTTATGTAAATTTGCATTATATAAATATTTTGCACAAAACCTAAAAATGCTGTTCATTTGGAAGTCATTTCAGATGAGTTAGAAGTTTGTGTTAGGCTTGTCATGGCAGAGCATGATTATGCCTTTTTCAGCAATGATAACCAGTAAAGTATGCTCCGAGTCACCAGACAATTAGGGAGATACTGACAACAGAGATGGGCAATTAGATTACATGTCTGATTTTCTTGAGGGTAGACTATGCTGGAAGGTTGGACAAGATAAAATTAGGACCATCCTGAGGGGCAAAATTACCTAGCAAGGACCATCAATTGAGAAGACATCATTTATTTGAGGATCTTCCTTTAAAAAAAAAGAAAAACTCTGTGTAATTATCTTAATTAGTATTTCCTTACTAGTGAAGTCTAGGTAACTTGAGATTATTCACTAATCTTCAGAGCAGACTTAAAACATGGTAGGTACTAAATAACGTTTTTGTTAAAATTTTGATCTAAAACCAGAAGTTTAATCTTTTAATGCTACATTTAAAATTTTAGATGGCTGAGATCAGTGATTATAATGTATATAGAGTTGTATAAATTAAATGTCTTTTTTCCTTCAACTAAAAAACTTAGGAATTTTCAGATCAGCATCCAGAAAATGCAGCTGAAATCAAACTGACCATGGCACAACTGAAAATTTCCCAAGGTATTACTGATGATTTTCATCATGATTAAAATGTCACTGTAATTGAAACATATGGTGTAATGATTCTGAAGTAGTTGTGGACAATGTCATATTTCAATTTTTATGTACTGGTGAAGCATTATTACTGGTCTGTTAAACATTAAGCTAGACTCTGATCTCCAACAGATTTAGTAGTGAGTGAGTTGGCCTTTTTTTAGACTATTCCTAAATTGTTAGAATGACTCTCAGTTTATACCTTGAAAGCTTGTAGAGGCAAAGGTATCCTCTGTTCCAAAAGGCAGTACATAGTCAGATACCCCGTGTATGTCATGTATAGAAATGCTAATATCTGTTACTTTGTGTGCAATAAGGGTTTACTTTGCATCCCCACCCCACCCCCAGCTGCCATTGAGTTGATTCCAACTCATAGCACCTTTATAGGACAGAGTAGAAGTGCCCCAGTGGATTTCCAAGGCTGTAAATCTTTAGAGAAGCAGACTGCCTGATCTGTCTCCCATGGAGTGACTGGTGGGTTCAGACCACGAACCTTTTGGTTAGCAGCCAAATGCTTTAACTACTACTGCACCATCAGTGCTTCTTACTTTGCATCTCAGTTTTCAGAATTTCTAAGCCCCTTAATCCTCATTTATACTTGCTACCTGTATCTTTGAGTGGAAAAGACTAGGGATTTTAATGAGAACTGACATTGAGTTACTTAGAGCTGTGTTGTTCAGTATGGTAGCTACTAGCCATATGTAGCTATTTTAAGTTAATTAAAAGTAAATTTGCAATTCACTTCTTCAGTTACACTAGCCCCATTTCAGAAGCTTGCCCAGTAACCGCATGTGACTGGTGACTGTGGTGTTGAATAGGGCGAGATAGGGCATTTCCATCATCACAGAAAGTTCTGTTAAGCAGCCTTGATGAACATCATGTTTTCTCAATGAGCCAATAATTGTCTTCTGGGGGTAAACGGGATTGAAAAAAAAATAGTGCAATGGCATGTCTCTACAGAGCCACAGTATATAAATAGAATGCAGTATATATTTGATACTCAGATTTCAATGGGGGAGTTTGACAATTAGGAAAAAAGTTTATAGACTCCTTAATGAAGTGCTACTGTAAACAAGGTTGGTTGAGAAACACTGCTAGGTTCCCTGATACTCCATTTTCACACCTTCCCTTCTTTGTCTTGTCTTCTTTCTCCTCACCCTTCTTTTCCTTGCCCTCCCTCTCCTTTCCTCCTCTGTTTTTCAGTTTATTTTTGAAAGGATTATGTATTGTCCTGAAATATTAGAAAAGAGCCTGTTTTTGTTTTCATTTTCTAGAGACTTTTGTAGTTTTGTTAAGTATCTGAGGTTCACAATGAGAAGAAAATCAGAATTTTAACCTCATAGGAAATTTTTCATTGTACTAGTGTCTGCCGTGACATATTCCAAGAGAGAGACCCCCACCTTCAAGTTACAGTTTGAAAAAGGAGAAATAGAACTCAACAGGCTGGGAGTTAAGATTTGCTCTGGTAGTAATTTTTCCATTTGTGAGCTTAAATCGAGCAAAGCATATTATTTCTTTGGAATTCAATTTCCGTACCTGTAAAATAAGTAAACGGGAAATCTTGTATATTAGAGATGTTATAAAATGACATGTATCTTTGCTTTCTTAAGTAGTAAGAAGAAATAGAATTCCTTGTATTTTTTTCATAATACACATTCTACAGTGTGATGCTGAATTTGTTTTTAATTTCTTAAGGTAATATTTCCAAAGCATGTCTAATACTGAGAAGCATAGAGGAGTTAAAGCATAAACCAGGCATGGTAAGTTTGTAACTAAAACTTTATAAGCCTTAAGAAATAATGGAATTGATAGTCCATTGGTATTTTGGTGTT
Source organism: Orycteropus afer afer (assembly GCF_000298275.1). NCBI lineage: Eukaryota > Metazoa > Chordata > Mammalia > Tubulidentata > Orycteropodidae > Orycteropus > Orycteropus afer. The sequence continues at coordinate 5,500,785 of NW_006921740.1, forward strand.
TTTTTAAAAATTTCTACTTATTTCTTTGTGGTTCAAATCCACCAGCCACTCCTCAGGAGGAAGGTTGGGCAATCTACTTCCGTAATGATACTGCCTCGGCATCCCAAGGAGGAGCTGCTATGACTCGAGGCCAACTCGACGGCACATAACAACTCATTTCTTTAGATGTTTATGTAATGTAGGAATAGTAGTTAAAATAATAGCAATTACAATGTAGCATAAGTTTAATTAATTTTATGTTTTGCACTGATTTATTATTTATTGAAATGTGCCAAACCAAAAAAACCAAACGTACTGCTATTGAGTCAGATCCAACTCATAAGCGATCCCTCCTTGGGTTTCTGAGGCAGTATCTCTACAGAAGTAGGTTGCCCAATCGTCCTTCCGAGGAGTGGTTGGTGGGTTTGAACTGCCAGCCTTCTGGTTAGAAGTCAAGTGCCTTAGGCACTATACCACCAGTGCTCCCTCAGATGTGCCAGGACTTGCCTTATTAACTAAAAGCCAACCTTACATAACCTAAGATGTGTACAGGGAATTTCTTAGCCTAAATTGTTATATCACACCTTCAGTGTGATTTCTTTGAGTTAAAATGAATTTAGTAATAGGGACCAATAAGTTTTGTTTTTTAGTTCTCTACTGATTACTCAAGCACCATTGATTTAGATCACTAGTACAGCTGTGAAGGCATCTGTTTCTCAGTAGAGACTAATTCTGTAGTGGTGATACGTGATACGATCTTTTGGGACTGTTTTATTCATGTTTGTATCCTCTAGCACAGCTTGTTGTAATTGGCATTCAGTAAATGTGTAATAATAATATGCTAGTGCTTTCCTTTTAAAAGAATCATGTTTTAAGGACTGGGCTATAATAATTACATGTTAGAATCATATCAAATAACAGAAGACCAGGTAATTAGATATTAAAAACATTTTGTTTTCAGCCAACATGTAGCTGAAATCTTTCAAGAGGTTTATCCATTTCATCTAGGTTACAGAATTTATTGGCATGGAGTTATTAATAATATTCCCTAATTATCCTTTTACTATCTATAGAATCTATCTTATTCTTTATACCAATTATTTGTCTTCTCTTTTCCTGATTACTCTAACTAGAGGTTTATCCCTTTTATTGACCTTCTCAAAGATCCAGTCTCTTGTTTCCTTTCTTGCCCCACTCCTGCTGTTCTTCCTCTTCTCACTACAATCCAGCCACGTGGGCCTCCTTGCTATCCCTCAGACATACTGGGCAAGCTTTGTTTCTGACTCTATTTTAAACTCATGCAGTATGCATCTCACCGTATGAGTTCAACCACACTAGTCTATACCTCAGTGATCACACACTTGAATGTCTAACAATGTCTTATTGTATAAAAGTTTCTAAGCATTTATCCTCAACTCTAAACTTGACTTGTTGAGGACTAATAGCAAACCATTTATGGACAGACATTGGCATGTCTTTGAGTAGTAATACCCTAGAAAGGTATTACTACTACACTTTGAGTAGTAATACCCTAGAAAGTTATATGTTACAGATAACTGCTCTGTATTTACAAAACACTGTTCAGTTATTCATGGTGTTTTTTGGAATAAAGTTATGCTCCTTAAAGATAGTACTTTTGTGATGAATTAGGAACTGGCAGAGAGTCAAGTGTTTTTCATTTTTCAAAAGTTTATTCTAAACAAATATGAACCCCTTTGTAAATACAATACTGAGTTGTCAATGAAAGCAAACATGGGTATAGGGACGGATAGATGGGTGAACAAGCTAAACAATTATGTATGTCTAAATGGAGAGTGTATCCAAGATCATATACAGGGTTGGCATACAATGGGCCTCTCGAAGAGTATGAAGGGATGGACACTGGGAGGAGGTAACTATGGGGAGGAAGTGGGAGGGGAGCTGCTGCATTGTAAATTTTGGTCAATGACATGAGACAAAGTATATGTGAACTGCTGTATGAAAAGTGAATTTACTCTGTAAATCTTCACCCAAATCCTAATAAAAAAAAAAAAAGTTTGGGGGAAAAAAAAAAAGTTTATTCTAGGATTGAATGGGAATTTTTTTCATTCGTTGTTCATTCATTTCGCTGGGTAGGTGTCTGCATTAGTGACCATGTACAGCCATGAGGAAGATATTGACAGTGCAATTGAAGTCTTCACACAAGCTATCCAGTGGTATCAAAATCATCAGGTAGGTAGAGTAATAATATGTTAGGATATTTTTACATAAAAGTAAAAACTACAGTAGTGGACTCAAAATATAAGTAACACTATCAAGAAAATGGAGTGCTATTAAATTGTCAAATCCATCTTTTAAAGTTGGTGTGCTGTTGAGTTGATTCTGACTTATAGTGACCCTATAAAGACAGTAGAACTGCCCCATAGGGTTTCCTAGGTTATAATCTTTATACAAGCAGGTCATCAGATCTTTTCTCCCATGGAGTCATTAGCGAGTTCGAACCACTGACCTTTCAGTTAACAGCTGAATGCTTAAGAATTGTACCACCAGGGCTCCTTCTTAATAAATAAAGTTACTGGAAATGTTATGTTTGGTATGGTGGAGGGTTGATGAAAGAGGGGAAGACCCTCAACAAGATGGATTGACATAGTGGCTGCAGTGATGGGCTCAAGTATAGGAAGGGATATGGAGCTGGCGTGGGACCAGGCAGTGTTTTGTTCTACCATGCATAGGGTCACTATGAGTCGGAGACTACTCGATGGCACCTAACAACAAGAGGAAATAAGTAGTGGCTGCAACATGAGGAGAAAAATAGCTCAGTGGAGTTTTGAAGCTTTTTCCTGTGTGTATATATTCTTAAGAAATAAGAACGGTATTAGGGCATGATTGTATACAAGAGAATTCAACTTAGGTGGCTGAAGAGCCCATGGATATAATTGGGCTCAGTAATTGGTACAGTAATGTGTAATTATAGAACAGTAATACATGGGAAAATTACATGTTGTGTCTACATCTAATAGGAACGTCTTCATTTTTCCCAGTGTGAGTCTCAGTGTAGGGAGTAGCTAACTTACGGACACGCATACATATACACTTATGGCATTTGTACGGTTAGCACTGTTGACATCGGAGGGACATCAGTGTTCTGGGAGGTGCTATGTTAAATTAGTGTTTGAAAACTTGTGATTATGGGGGATTCTAGTTGTAGATAACCTGAATACAGATGAGTTGTGTTCCAAATTCATAAATTGGTGATCACTTGTATTAATTTGTCTAACTGCTCCCTCCCTGTTTATAATTTTGCTGTTGTTATTGCAGGCATTCAGTAAAATTTAAGATCAGGAATTTAATGGATAGGTCCATTTAAAAAGTCTAATGAATATAAATTTATTGACTTGATAAATATTTAGCCTAAAATCTTTTCTTCCCCCCTTCTTTTTTTAAACCTGTAGCCCAAATCTTCTGCTCATTTGTCCTTGATAAGAGAAGCTGCAAACTTCAAACTCAAATATGGGCGGAAGAAGGAGGCAATTAGTGATCTAGAACAGCTGTGGAAGTAAGCTCTGAAAGGTGGAAGCATAGAAGTCTGATGTCATTGCTGTTATTTAATATGTGGAAGTGATTATACTTTTAATGTTTGGCTTTCTCCAGTTTTATTGAACTCTTTAGTAACTTTCTTATTTCTTCTTTCAGACAGAATCCAAAGGATATCCATACCCTGGCACAGCTCATTTCTGCTTACTCACTTGTAGATCCGGAGAAAGCAAAAGTGTATCCTTTTGGTTGAACCTGGATCACAGGTGTTGCTGCAGCAAACGGGGAGGGTGGGTGCTCAGCAGCCACAAGTCAGACCTTCCCTGTGAGTAAGCCTGTGCTTTATGAGCTTGATAACTGTTTTGGAATGGAGTTTTTATTAAGCTGCCATCTTGAAGTACATCACTGAGTTAAGGAATAAATGATTAGCATATGACTCCTTTTTCAAGTTCTCCTTTAAGAATGTGTGATATGTAATTGGCATTACAACCTCTTGGTTTGTTACTCTGTAGAAGATTAAAGAAATTTTTTTTTTTTCGCTTTTGATAAAGAGCATCAAAAAACGTTGTCTTTTCTGTTGGTATAGGTAAATTGGCAGACGTAATGTATGTTGTATTCCTAAACTCCTGTTCTATCCCAGTCTTAGTAAACACTTGCCTTCGTCGGATAGTATGTCTCTGAAAGTAGATGTTGAGGCTCTTGAAAATTCTCCTGGTGCTACGTACATACGGAAGAAGGGCGGAAAAGTTGCTGGTGATAATCAACCAAAGGAACAAGGGTAATCCTATTGCAATGCACACTAATACAGAGATCAAAAAAAATATTTTTAAAAATTTATTTGAAATTATATAATGAGTAAAATATAACATTCTTATAGAAATTCTATATGAATCCAGTTGAAGTTCTTTTAGTTTTTTTTCCCCTTCTCTTTTGCTCTGTCCAGCATAGTTCCCCCTCAGCCTACCCAGAATCAGCTTCTGGTATGTAGTATGTATACTGTCAGATCTTTTTCTTTGTGTGTATATACAGAGACTGTTTAGAATCATTTTCCTTATATTGGTATAATTAGCAAATTTGTTTGTTTTTACATAAGTGGGATTATCTTGTACTTCTGTTTCCAACTTGCTTTCTTTCACCTAGTAAGTCTTGGAGGCCTTTCTGTGTTACTTAAAGATAGCCATATTTCATTTTCCTTATGCATAATGTTCCATATGCTGGATGTACCCTACTTTATTTACCTGTAAGTGATTGATGTACCTCTGCTATTTCTGAACCAACATTGAGATGGTTTATTTTGCTGCTTTGGAGGAAAAGTTAGCCAGGTTCATTAACTTTTAAGAAGTCAAGTTCTAATTCTCTGATTCTTTCACCTTGTCATCTCAAAAACACAGAATCAGAGGCCTGCAGTATAACATAAGATCCTGTTATTAGATGAATAGAGCATGGAAGTGATGATGCATTCCCAGTTTTTTGGCTTTCAGAATTTTTTGCTAGTATCTCCTCTTTTGAAATGTAAATTTTTTTCTAACGTAAAAAGTATCAGCAATAGTATATGACTGACATAAACTCTGTTTGATAAACATTATCATCCTCATAATAGATTTTTAAAATGTTATTAAGGAGTTAGATAGAGTCTCAAACATGTACATTGTTCCAAATTTCATGTCATCATATTCCAGTTTCAGACCTTCTCAGAAACCCCAAAAGAAAATGAATTCAAGCTTAGAACTTAAATGAGTTTTCAAATAATGCAGATTTTTGTAGTCCACTTAATGGGTTTTCAGTATTTTTTTTTAATTTCAAAATAGAGTTGGACAATTAGTTATAACACACAGTTCTTTTTTAATTCCTTCATTTAATCTTCTGTTTGCTTAGACGATCATTAAGAAGCACACTGACTTTTAAGCTTTTTGAATACAGTGTTTTCATTAGACATTTTTATTAATGCTCTTTATTTTATACTACTCCTTGGCTGCAAAGGTTTTGTTTTGTTTGAATAAATAGTATGGGCTAGATTTATGTTAGTTGATGACCCTCCCTCCCCCCAAAAAAACTCCACAAATCATGGTCCTTGCCCCAAAGAGATTTACATTCACATTTAACAGAGAAACAGATACTTAAATAGACATTGCAGTAAGTGTTGTACATGTTGTATGATTGCTCAGGGGACAGAGGGGCACACCAGAGGGAACAGTCAGTGTTTCCTGGGGACAGTGGAAGAAGGAAAGACTTCATGGAGGAGGTATTTGTGTGAACCTAAGGAAGATGAGAATGAGGTACCAAAATGTAAGCAAAGGCATAAAAGTAAGAAATGATAGAGAACCTTTGAGAAATTGCATGTATAGCAGTGCAGTATGATTTGTGAGGAGATAAATTTGAAAGATTTGCATAGTCTGGGTGAGAGATGAGACACTGTAAATTACATCTTTCATTCTTAAGGTGCCCTGAAAGAACTTTCATATCTTCCTCTTTTCACTGTTAATAGATTCTCACTGTAGCTATTAGGAGTTGTTTTGAAGTGTTTTCTTGATTTCTGTATATATCCTTTTCTGTCACTTCTTTTCCTTTGTAAGTAGACTTAATAAAAACCAAAAAAACCAAACTCACTGCTATCAAGTCAGATCTGACTCATAGCGACCCCTTCTTGGGTTTCAGGCAGTATCACTGTAGAAGTAGATTGCCCAGTCTTCCTTCCAAGGATTGGCTGGTGGGTTTGAACCACCAGCCTTCTGGTTAGCAGTCAAATGCCTTAGGCACTATGCCACCAGAGCTCCTTACTTAACAATAAGGTTTTCTTGTTTTAAAAATTTAATAAATTCATGAGGTTCAGAATAATAAGAGTGCAGAATAAAAAGTTTTGTACCACTATACCCAGCTGCCTGTTGCTTGTCTTGTGTATGCTTCCAGAGACATTTATGTCTCCCATCCAAATACTAACCAGGCCCAACCCTGCTTAGCTTCCGAGATCAGACGAGATCGGGCGTGTTCAGGGTGGTATGGTCTTAGACAGACATATTTATGTGTACTATACCCACAGGTGTTCTTCTGGAAAAGAGTTTATCTATTCTCTAAGGTCTTGCCAAACAAAGGATAATTTGTCACAGTGTTAAAGATTTTCTTCCATGTGCAAAATTCTTACCTATCAACAAAGACTTGTATGTATGTCACCTAGATTATTTACAATGTAAATATTGTCTTTTTCTGTAAATAGTTGTCACTTTTCTTTTAAAACTACCTTTCACAAACAATAGTACCTGAAGCTTGAATGGATTTAACCTCAATTAATAGCCAACTCGTTAATTAGTTTTTGGTGAGCAGGCACTAAGTCTGAAATGTCTGTGATAAGTACCCTGCTCACCCTTTGCATATACTTAATCCTCTTTTAATATTTTGTTATGATAATGGTAATGATTTTTCTTCTCTTTATAGCCAAGGAGATTTGAAAAAGAAGAAGAAGAAAAAGAAGGGTAAGGTTTTTTTTTTCCTTTTAATTTTTAGATTCTTTTCTACATAATAAAAGCTTGAGTTTGGCCCTATAGAGAGAGATCTTTTTTTTTTTTTAAATGTGATTTGGGTGAAAGTTTACAGAACAAATTCATTTTCTATACAGGAGTTTACATACACTTTGTCTCATTATATTGACTGTAATCTCCCACAATGCAACAGCTTCCCTCGCACTTCCTCCCCATAGCTACCTGTTCTCTGTGTTCTTCCCTCCCATGCACTCCTCCCCCCCGTGCTGTCTCCCTGTGCATACACAGCCCTTTTATTCTCCCACGACTGATCTCTCCAAGGAATGTATATACCTAATGTAAATGTTCAGCTCATATGCCTGTCTTTGTTTGGCTGGCAGCCACAGGAGTGGATTCAATTCCAGACCTGAAGGCAGTGAGGGGCCATAGTCTCAGGGGTTCTACCAGGCTCTATCTGACCAGCAAATCTGGTCCCTTTTTTTTTTTTTTTTTTAAGATTTTGAGTTTTGTTCCACATTGTTCTCTCACTCTATCCAGGATCTCCCACATAGATCCCCCCTGAGTGTTTGACAGTGGTAGCCAG